>NC_092523.1:76856666-77159696 GCF_037038585.1 Patagioenas fasciata | reverse complement strand
CAGCAGCGCTGCTTTCCTTGAAGCGTGGCGAAAGCACGAGCAGCCAAGGTAACCAGGGTGGTAGGAGAGATTTGCACGTTAATTCCACCTAGCCACATGTGAAGAGGAACTCAAGATCATGGATGAACCAGCAACATCAGAACCTTCGCAACAAGAAGTCTTCCATCTGCTGCTTCAAGAGCGTAAGGTCGCATCTCACTCCAAGTCCTTGTAGGAAGAGAACGTCCCCGAGAACAGTGCAGGAACACAGTGTTTGAAGACAATCGAGGAAGCACTGGAAAAGTGTGACCCATGAACAAGCGCAGACAAACATCAACCACCCTACACTCAAAATGCAGGCGGAACACAAAGATCGTACATCATTATCACCCGAATGGGTGCCCCTGTCTCATCCAGAGAGCTCAAGTGAAAGGGCTGCTCACCAGCTATGTTGAGTTTCTCTTGGCAATGTTCACGCATTTATTTACTACATACTTTATCAGAAGAGGTGGTGAGGTAAACATTGATACTATTCAAGAACCAGCATCAACATTCCAAGTTACTAGCAGACTACCACATTGCCACACTTGGCTATCAAAAACTGTGCCAGCTAAACATCATATGGATGCACCTAGACCTCCAAGCCCATCTCCTATTTGTTCTTTCAGGGCGTGTGATCTCACATTTTGCATGAGAATGCAGGGCAGGTTATTCCTGACTAGTACAAAAATTTCTTCCTTACTATTACAAAGCGATCATTCATCATTAAGGGTAATGAGACACTGGAACAGATTGCCCAGGGAAGCTGTGGTTGCCCAATCATTAGATGTCCTTGCTCATGGCAGCAGGGGCTTGGACTAGATGATCTTTAAAGGTCTCTTCCAATCCAGACTATTCTATGATTCAATGATTATGACTACATGACAATAATGTTATCAGCACTGCAGTAAATTCAAAACATCAATTCTCTCTTCTCTGCAAAGCTACTAAGGATAATCTAGCATAGAGACAGAAAGACCTTCCTGCCCTATTCCATCATTCAGTATGCATGCACTAATCATCATGCAAGCAAAAGAAAAACCAAAAATCAAGCAGTAATTCAATCATAAAAAACACCCCCAGAAATTTCAGGTCAAAATAACCCAAACCACACGTTACTCTGACAGTAAATCACTCAACTCTATTTCTAACATGTAAAAAACGCAGGTCACAAGTTTTAGAAGTTCAAGGCTTGTAGAGATTTACATGTTACAGAGAACTGCTCATCTACTAAAAAGAATGAAGCTAGCAACAAAATCAAAGTTCATTGCATAATTATACTAATAGACAGCAACTTACTCAAGAGAAAAAAAAAGGGCTGTGTAGCCTGGCAACGAGCAACTTGTATTAAATGGAGAGGCAAAAACCACAGAGGACACACAGGAACTACAGGTAAGTAAAAAGCAACCGAAGCAAAATAGATTTTATAATCCCATTAAAAACCACAATCTTCAATAAACTTTTCAAACATCCACCAATTATCACATCTGCATGCAAAAGTTTCTACCATTTCAAATTCACTCCCCCATTGGATTTAGCTTGCAAGCAGAAAACTGACAACACGGAGCAGCCCCACTATGTTCTCTTCCAGCTGATGCTGATTTTCCTTTCAAAGGTCACATGAGTGCACATAATGATGGCCTCTCTGGGCAGGGTTTAGGCTGTGGTTATGCAAATAATTATTCATCAGCAACAGATCTGAAGACTCAGATCTTCCCTCCACTGTTCCTGTTCCACCCTGGGACAGAAGCTTCTTCCTCAAGGCACTAGCATTAGTCTTTCTTTAGCTGCTCTCTAAACTGGGACTATGAATCACGTAGTCTTTAAAAGAAATAAAATAAGACATAAAACCAAAAAAGCTTTATGCATGTTTGCAAACTCTATCACTTCATTTCAGTTTAGAGAGCTGTTAAACCAAAATTGATGCCGGTACAATTAGTAGGCACCTACCAGCAGCTGGTGAATCGCCACCAAGCCAGCCAGTCACTTCATATTACACCTAGCTGAAACACACTGATATTTTTCTGAAAGCATGGATGCTCCTCAAAACAAACTGAGCATCACTAAGGGGGACACTATTTTCTATTTTGCTCTGCGAAGAGTTACTGAATATAACTGGAAGCACTAGAAAAAACAGTATTACTGTACAAAGATTTGCCACTTAAGAATCCTAACAATGAAGTACTTTGAATTAAAGTAGCAGACATGTTATTCACACCTCATTGCCTTCTTGCAGATCTATTCTGCAAGGACTAGAACGTATTTGACAATGATCGAGATGCAACACTTAAGCATTTATTTTGCACACACAGCACTTTGCACAACTAAAGTTTTGATCTATAGATCAGTGTTGAAGAAAACAAAGAGAAAGAGCACACTTAAGAGTCCTTATTTTCTGCTTCTCGTACCATTATGTCTCAAAGCCCTTCAACATCCTAGAGGGAAACCCAAGTCAGGGAAGTACTTTTCCAGTAGGCACTACTACACACACTTTAATCTATGTCATGGTACCCCAGTAACACCACAGCTATGATGAGAATACATCCCCATACCATCAGTGCCAGTTTACATCAACCTGAGACACCAGCAGCCACTGCTTGACACTGTTCTTCTGGGTGGCCACCAGTTTCATTTCCCCAAGTAGCTCATTTCCAAAACTTTAGAGAAAAGCTAATTCTAGCAGTGCTGAGAAATCTTAAAAGATTTCAGAAATGGTTCCCAGCAGCAGCCCAGCATCACAGATTCGTGGCTTTACGATCCAAAGCCTCCACTCGCCAGGTGGATGTGCTTCCACACTGTTGGAGATGTACTTTGGTTAGGTTTTCACTCTGCTTCACTCTTGCTTTATCCCCAAGTTATTGCACTGAAGCCATAGTTTTACTTCCAAAACTTCACATTTTTATTTGAAAAACAAACAAAACCCCCACACATCAGATTTTCAGTCTTACCCATGCCTTCACTGCAGTTTATTATCAAAAGCTGTGTAGCCTTTTGAAAGTTATAATCCTTAGGGAAGACAGTAAGCATGCATTATATCAACATTACTGGCAAATAGGGACAAAGCATTAGCTGTGCTGGATTCCAAACCTAAAAGCAATAACAAAGGAACCAAGCTTCATTGCCTAGCATGTCCCTTTATCTTTTTCACCTTTCTAGAAGGCTCATGGATCATACGCTGCTACTGTTAACTGCCTGTCCCTCAGGAAGGGGCTGGATAAAGTGGTGCAAAACAAAGCTGTGGTGGGGAAACGTGGAGATATATGGGTTTATTTCATCCTGCCAATATTCTCAATGCATTGTGGAGTATGTAAAAAGGGAAAATGATCACAACAGCTATCAAGACCTGAAACAACAGCAAGAAAGAAACAAGCTGTCAGACTGTGAAGATGCAAAGGAGCAACTCATCTCTTTAAGCACAACTCAGGCATCAGTGATCTATGTACTCAAGAGACTGACACCGCGTGCTGCATGCTCAATTCAAGCAGTTCAGAAACGACAGAGTAAGTCACAAATTACAAGAGACACAGCTTTAAGTTTCCTCCACCATCAATTACTGGTCCCTACATTGTCGTTTTTGAAGCCAGTGAAGAAAACCAAAGTGGAATGGCACAGCACTTTCAGAGCTAAGAACTCATCCCCAGCCCCACGCTACCAAAAGCTCAGAGATCCCCCTTATTCTTTCACCTCCAATTTGATCTGTATTCTCAAAACCCAACATCACTCCCACACCGTTCTCATTAGTTAACCGGCGAGCCAATTTCTGTTGAGTTTTCTTCCACCACTCAGCAAGATTCAGCATTACCAACCCCAAAACAGCCCTCACAGCTTCAAAATTAACGCTGCAACAAGCACACCTATTTCTTTTAATGTTGCAACAATAAACATTGGGCTGAAAACCCAAAACAGCAAAGCAGCATGACAAATTGAAGACCATTTTTATATTTAGAAAAGGTTTCCCAGCCCTCTCTTGACTTACTCCACTAAGAAAAATACCATTTCCTGAAGTTCATTCTAACCCGAAAAATCTGCATTATTGTTTCTATTCCAGGTAATTCAAAATAAAACACTTTTAGAAATATTCATCTGCATGGTGCTCAGCAAGAATGACAGAAACAACCATTTATTAGTCACTCATTCAGTCGCTTGTAGTATCCCTTGAATGGGAGCAGATATACTAGTTTTACTAGATAACACCATTACAACACAGTTATACCGATGAAAATATAAATACATTGATGAGTTGCACGGCAGCGTAAAAAACACCTTTGTGCTATTTTGGTTAATAAAGATGTCTTTGAAAACTCCAGCTCTTTCCCCTTTCAAGCCCTCCACCTACAAAAGAACAATGTTCCAGACAGGCAGCAGCCTCCATACAATAACTCTTCTCTCCTATACCAGCACATGTTTCCCAGGAAACAAGCGAAAAAAATAAGGGACAAAAAGCATCTAGTACATTAAACACACAAATAAACCAGGTCGCACCAGTCATGTTTCACTCAATGGAGCGAAGAATCCACAGCTCGTATTTTGAAGTACGGGATTAGTTTCTCTGTGCTGCTCAACACTAAATGATCATTATTTTTCAACAAGCACCCCTGAAGTACACCGCTTTTTAGCAACAAAGGCAAGATCAGCAAGGAAGTGCTTAAAGCATGAAAATACGTGTTGTTTTAACAGAAAAAAATTGGAAGTGTATTCTAAGTAGCCAGCTACTTGCTTAGCCTACCAAATTCTGAGCAAACAGCACGTCACACCGAACCAAAGCCTATTATTCCTGTCCATAACCTCACCAAATTCTAGGCAAGTTTCCACTGTGCTTGTCTATAGTCCTAAGAGAGATCCCGTCTTAGAGTAATTGGCTGCTTAACACACGGCCCAGGCCAAGGCTCAGTGCAGCAGGAAGCAGAGGAAACAGAACAGAGCAAACTACTCCTCTGAACAACGCTTTTCAATGTCCTGAAGGTAATATATCAGTAGTTGTTTCCCAAAGTTCAATGAAAAAATGGAGAGGGTCCAGGGAAACATGAGCAGCTCAGTCTCAACAATAACGAAACAAAAACCCACATGGAACAGCAAAGCCGCAACACTTGCGTGCCTCATTCTCTCTTAAAAAGCACCCCCAGTTCCCACTGGCTACCAGGGAATTCTTATTTTGGAGAAGAAAACCAAGCCGCAGCAGCACAGAATATTGTTAGTAATTTGCTCTTCATTATTTCGCTTGGGATGACATTTCAAGAATATGCTGGTTCAGAAAGAGAAGTACAATTATTTCTATTTTACAGCACCTGCACCAGTACCCACGGGAAACATGGGCCAGTGCAGTCTCAAAATCTCACGATCAGCCTGTTTGAAAGCATGGTAACCACCTAGAACAGTATTAAATGAACAAAGGGACTTACATTGCAAAAGGGCCACACCAGCAAGCATAAAAAGCTGTCAGCTGAATCATACCAGTATCGGTTCACAGAATAATGTATTCCACACTGTAGCTATACACTCCCGGACACCGAGCTACTGCTAAAAGAGTCTCTGCAACTCATATTAGACAGGGAGCTGTAATAAAAGCGCACTGGTCATAACTGTGAGCGGAACAAATATTGCCTGAAAGAAAAAAAACCACCACCAATGCTATTGATATTGCCTCTACAGTCTTCACAAATCGCAGTGTGACAGTAGGCAATTACAACTGACCCAGTATTTCAAGGTACTGTTTCTGTTTGCTGATTTTCCAGCTTGCAGAAGAGACCAGCACCAACATCAAAGGTGCCCTCATGAACTCTTGACATTTGTTCTTCTAGTTACGGTATTAAATAGGAAGAGGATGCAGATATGCTGCTCAGTCCTCTTCCTCACCTTTAAGGGATAACACAAAGACAAAGGTATGCCAAACGTTCAGGGAAATGTTATTTATTTAATCAGCCACAGAAGGACGGAGAGGAGCTTTACACAACAGCTGATCTTCTGAATCCACAACATAGTCAAGCAACAGCAGCTCACAAAAACACTCTCATCCTCTCCACAGGGTTCACTGTTTAAAAGACAGTAACTGTCCAGAAGAGCAGCTAACAAAGATCAGCTTACTCAATCCAAGCACTAGCTGGCAAGTTCAGACACTAGCTGGCAAGTTCAGACACTAGCTGGCAAGTTCAGACACTAGCTGGCAAGTTCAGACACTAGCTGGCAAGTTCAGACAGGTTTGTATCATTTGGGGTGGGTTTACCAGGAAGGAGCTGCTAATGGTACAGAAGCTCTGCAGCAAGGATGCTGCATGGAAACTTATTTTCCCACTCATCCTGCTGTATGTGACACAAAAATAGAGGATGCCAGCTTACAGGACTATTCATCCAGCACCTGCTAATAGCATGAAATTTACTGAAGAAAAAAAATGCATACATTTTTTACCATGTGTGCATTTGCTTTCATGTAACAGTTTACTTGTACTATGTTGCCCTCTTGCCCCATCACCATGATAGCTTTTGCTTGCCTCCTCAACACGACAAAAGGAGCAGCATGAGCAAGTCTCTGTCCTGCTAATTCACTCTCTCCCACACTATAAATTCAATTATTTAAATCATTTTAATGTAACACAACTGTGGATAAAAAGGTTCTAAGTTTAGGCATGTTTTGGTTTCAGGTTTTCACAATGCAGAATATTATTAAGCATGACAAAATGTGATAAAAATCTATGTATTCATTCAGGAGAGTTATTTGAATTACCACTAGCATTTTTCATTGCTTCCAGATTTGGGGAATCAGACAAAAAGCCACAGTAACAGCTTGATCCTGAACACCATTCAGATGGCTCTAGTGAAGCCTCCCACTCTCCCTGTGGGCGAGGAAACACCAGTCCCATCATAGCCCTCCTCAATTCACCTAATAGCACCATAATTCTACACTGACCAATTGTTATTGAATAAGTGAAACCTGCTGTGAGAGTAATTAATCCGTTAAAAGTTACAGGCTGAAGAAGGTACTGTGGAAGAACCTTCTTACCAGGGTGGGCTTTTATTTTTTAATGAGTAAAACAGTTCAAGGTGAGGGGTGGGAGGAACATTTTTCCCCACTGGTCTTAGAGAAGAGTTCACCCGAGTGTCAAGTTTGAAGAAGGGGACCCTTCGATGCTGTCTGTCTGCCATTATAAACACCACGCATGGAAAATGTGATTAAAGATATGGGGACATTAACGCTGCTCCTCTTGCACCTCATTACTGCATAATCTGCATTAGGTATTACTGAAAATGTTGCAGATAACAAATACACAGGGAAGAAAGGGAGCTACCCCCTTATGAGGCAGCCTGGTCAGGCTGCTGTTTGATTAAGCAGCAAGGAAGCAGTTAAAGCACTCAGCAGTTGATTCCAGAGGCATTTCATTCAATGATATTAAAATAAATCTGATTACAAAGGTAGTAATGGAATTCTGTTCTTGTTAAGCCCAATTGGTAGACAGAACAGCAGTTCTGTGGTTGGTCCCATGATTATTTCCAAACATTACTATATGCTTATATAATTTCCATAATTACTATCGTACTTTCAAGGAAGAAATTAAAACCAGGGCAAGTTTTCAGAGAACACCTACATGATTTAGAAACCTTTGATTAACATTCAACATGGACTTCACCTTACTGTATTAGCAATGAGAAATTATCAGCCTCCATCATTCTGAAGCCACTTTTGATGACAGTCACAGCTTACGCTCCTTTTCAAAGTTTTATCCAATTCTTTTTCCTCTAAATTATGCCTTTGCAAATTAGGACCCTTTTTCAGCAGTATACAAAGGCAGTGCCACTCGTTTCAA
The DNA here is from genome assembly GCF_037038585.1 of Patagioenas fasciata. Taxonomy (NCBI): domain Eukaryota; kingdom Metazoa; phylum Chordata; class Aves; order Columbiformes; family Columbidae; genus Patagioenas; species Patagioenas fasciata. The sequence goes on along the minus strand of NC_092523.1, from coordinate 77,151,883 downwards.
GTAAGGCTCCCCAAGTGCTTGAAGTTTATCCATGTTCAGCTAAATGAGAGGATGTGAAATTCACATACAGATGTATCAATACATTTACACCCAAATCATGGTTTTTAAACTATTTTGAGGCAATCTGATTAAATCAGAAAGACGGTTGCATTGCTGTGGAGGCTTGATTTGAAGCCAAAACACATCCAGTTAAAGAGAAACCACTGAGTCAAATCATGGAGAACCTCCATATCCATAGTCTAGAGAACCTGATTAACCCTGCATTGGAGGACTAGCTGACAAGTACATACAAGGAGATACAAAGGAACAGTTTCTCATATCTTGCATGATGAACCCTTCACTGAAATGCTTTTTCTGAGGCCTGCCTTCCAATTCCCCAATGCCCTGAAGAGAAATCCATCATGACAGAAGCAACACAAGGGGACGCAAGTTTAACCAGGATTTTTCCATTCCATGGGGGGCGAAGGACGAAGAAATGTGAAGAAGGATTAAAAACAAACCAACAAAAACTCAAACAAAATATTTGTCAGTTGCTTTGTTTGGTTGGTTTGGTTTGTGTTTGGGGTTTTTTTGGTTTTGTTGTGGTGGTTGTTGTTTTAAACAAATATAGTGGAATCCAGGCTCTGGCTTAAATAAATAAGAGAAATATAATAGAGATAGCAAAAATATAAGTAGTCACCCTTACAGAAGAATATTCGACACCAATGGCATGAGCCAAATGTTGGTGCCCAGTATAAGCCAACCAGCCTGTGGGGTCCAGAGCTGGGAAAAGCAGAGAAAAAGTGGGCATAGTTATTTGAATTACAATATTATTAATAATCACTGTCACCTCTGCTATGACAAACACAGGGTAAAAACAAAACAAACCCCCAAAAAACACACACAGAGTTCAGGAAATCTACATAGCCAATTTTGCGACATTCCATCCCGCCACCAAATAGCTCCCTCTGTGCCCCTTATGAGTTAAAGACCCCCTATATGAACATTGTAAGACACCAGTCTTCAAGAAATTAAAAACCCATGGGAGAAAGCACTGCCCTCGGTCACACACACAATGGTTCTGCTGTTTCTAACACCCTCCTGCCCTCACAGGGAAACAAGCAGGAGTTACCCTGGATCTTCAGCAGCCATAAAAAGCACAAAAATAGCCCATCTTCTCCAAGCAGTACAAAAAGCAAATAAAACTCGGGCTTCTGAAGAAACTCACATTGCTAATTCTTTTCCCCACAAACTGCTCCAGTCACTCAAGCACATAAAACATTTGGAGTGACTGAATTGCTGCGCCTATTCATCCCAGCGGTAAAAGGCTGTGACTGACACAAATGCAGGGGAAATTCTTGAGGAAAAGAAGAAAGTCAAGTGAAAACGATGTAGGAAGGTCTGATCTGCCACCGCGGTGCCAGCCAAGAGTGGCCGCAGGAGACCTTTGTATTTTAATGTATGCTCTCTCAGCTGCTGGGGGAGAGCGGAGGACGCGCAGCTGTCGGCAGAGCAGACAGGAGGGCACTTCTGATGGTGCTACCCTGCTGAGATAGGGGAGATAGGAAAAGGTTTCCCCAGCAGGGACCCCTCGCTGCAAACCCAGATTCTGGCTAGCGAGAGCAAAACTGTCCTGTTCAACTCACCTCGGAAATACTGATGAAGGAGAAAAACAGAACTGGGGGAAAATGATACACCCAAACACATCTAAATATATTAATAAACATCCTAACGGCCACTGCTTACATCAGATTTTATTAATGTTAGTAGGAACCACATTTTTCTAGCAATTACACCTTTGGGATGATACCTAGTCTAAAGCATTAAATCCAGATTGCAAGATGGGTTTGTTTCTCACGCAAAAGCTCCATATCAAAGATCAGGGCATGATGCAGAACACTGAGATACAGCAAGCACCAAGGTGGGGCAGAGGAGGAACAACTCTTGGCTGCTGACAAGATAACATTAATTAATCCAATTACTTCACATATATATAGCAAAACAAAAATAACACACACACTCCAAAAAAAACCACACACTCAAAAACTTATAAAACCAAAACTATCAACCAAAGAAGACACCTTTAAATGCTAAGCCATAAATTGTTTTGTTCCACTGAAGTACTTCTAAAATAGATCCCTATGCAGCAAATAAAAGAGATTTCAGGATGAACAGCTAGCAAACTGTTTTCTCAGGCCTTTTTCTTTTTTAAAAAGTTTTCCTATAGCAACAGGAATTTAGGCTAAAAAGTTGTTTACCTGGCAATCCAGTTCCCAATGGGATCAGATCATGGGCATGGGCCCTGGGAACAAGGACTTTCAAAGGCATTCAGAAGCACATGTTTATTTCTTTAGGAAAACAAAAAGTCTTAGAACTCTGTAAGCTTGGTTGTTTTTTCTTCCCAAGCCAAGTAAACTCGCTTTAATCTGAAATGCACCTTCTGCCTCTGCACAGTCGGCTGGCTTTAAAGGATCTGCTATTTTTTGGCCAGAATCATACTACCGAGCTATGTTGCTATCTTGCCAATCTGGTCTTTGTCAGTCAGTAAATGGTACTAATCCATGCCACTTACGTTCTTCCTTCCTTTCTTCCCATGACTATTATGCAAGTAAACAAGGAGAGTTTCGCATTTTATCTATCGGATGTCAAATGCTGTAGTATAACGCACTTCTATACATTTGTATTGATTAAAGAATTTGCTTGGACTACAACACAGCCTTATGGACTTAGGGATGTCATGCTTATACAGCACTAATGACTCGCTCCCCTGTACTACTTGAACGCTGATTTACCTTATGCAACCCCTCAAGATCGTATTCTTAGCACAACATTGGTGTCTCCTTCAGAAACAGCCTGGGCAGCACTCCCTAAAATCCACAGATTTGCTTACAGACCCTTCTCAGGACCCCGACAAGCAAGGAACTTTCCACCTTTTCTTCCAAAATGATGGATAACGCTCAATTTGAGCTTTTATGTTCAAGCTAACTACTCGAGTATTCCAAAACAGTAATCAAAGGAAGGAATAGTCTGGCACCTGCCTTAGAATACTTTTTAGATTCACCTGCCCATCACAGAATTCTCATCCCTATTTTATTACTGAATAAGGATCCACCGTATCCAACGGCAGAATTAAGTAAGAATTCTTGGGGCTGTAGGCTTGCTTGTTGCTTCCTTTTGGGAGGCAAGGGGAAGACGGGATGAACAAGGACAGAACTGTGGGTAATTGCAATCCTACTTAAACTGACAGCTACACATCTTGCTGTCAAACAGGGCCTGGGCTGAAAATGTTTAATTCATTATAACTGGAGGAGCTGTGTAAAGATCCAACTAGGTCACCATCTGGAAACTTACAGCTTCTCAGCAGCAAGTTTTTGTGCCTGTGACATCCAGCTGTTCTTGCCTTGGACTGGTTCACTTACTTGACTTCACACGCCTCCAACACTTGTAACTCAACCATCTCAGTTACTGAAAAGGAAGGTATCCAAAATCTGTTTCTGAATAGTACTGCGTGGAAAAGTCAGGGACAGGGTATGGCAGGGAGCAGAGAAAAATGCTGATTACACGTCTGTTGGAACTCCACCTCTCCCCAAAATTAAGCCAAAACAAACAGGGAAAAGGTATAACTAACAATCCCATGTCACGTACTTCAGAAAGTTAGAGATTCAAGGACCAACCAGACAAATTCACAAAGAAAAATCAATCTAGGGATAATATGTACGAAGCTCCTAATTCTGTTTCTGAAGGCTGAGCACTCGGAGCATATTCCCTAACAAGCTTCAAAACAACTTTCTGTCTGGCCCTGCGCAACTTTTCATTCTTGCATTGTATCCAAATCCAAGAACGCACCCTTTGATTTTAAATGCAAAATGTTCCTTATTAAACACAAAACACTGCTTTTTAAAATTGTCTTAATTCTTCTGTATATACTTATTAACATAATTTCTTCAACATTTCAGAGTCACCTTTAATAAAACTCACAAAATTACTTCTAATACTCACTCTGAAACTCACTATTACTCCTTTTACTCTCAGTTTCTTTACCTACGATTATAGTTCCTTATGAACATTTCACAAACAACAGTTTCATAACCTCACCCTATTCTCATTCTGAACACTGAGAACTCATTTTGAAATCTCTTAACAGTTTACAAAGACTATGAAGGCCAAACTGCTGGCATTATCTCGAGTTAAGTCAGAGAGTATTCATTAAACACTTATACATTCACCCCAAAGCTCAAGGGAGAAGGAAAAGAGCACACCCTTGCCACCTTCAATAAAAGACAGCATCCTGGGTCATACCAGACATCTTTATCTATATTAATGGTTTAATTTCTATGACTCCTATAGTAACTGTAGCTCTGCAGATTTCAACATACCTTTCACTACTTAGGCTTTCCTAAGTCAGCTTCAGCTTATCAGAGGTATTAAACCTTGAAAACAACAGGGAAATGACAACACATCCACAGACTTAAGAGCTAATTAAGGTTAAATATTTAAATAATACATTGTCCAGTCTACAGTGTTGGTTTTTTTTTTCCAGATTTGGTCTGTCCATATAAACTACTAATTATGGCAAATACTAATTGCAGGGTTGGTGTTTGATGTGGACAGCACGCCCAAACACACAGCTCAGGTCAAGGCAGTTAAACCAGTTGGGTGTTTCAGTAGCAAAATGGTCTATTGAGTTCCCCCGGTCACTGGAGTCGCTTTCTTCCTATGACGCTCCTCACCAGCCCCTCAGTTGGTTTATGAAGCCGTATCTTACGCTGCACACCGGCACATAAACTGTTTTAAGCTGTTCTTTCTGGCAAAGATATCATCTTGAAATGCTCTCTTAGACAAGACCATCAAAGCTCCCAGCTACCTTTGAACTGCATGAGACCCTAGCTGGAAATTAAAGAATATCCAGAAAGATGCCTTCTGATTTTAAAAAGTGTTCTAGGTATCTAAAAGTTGTCAACACGCACAAAGTCCACAGAAATCAAGACTACACAATCTTAAAAGAAACATTTTTTTCAATTATCACGAAAACTTATCTTCAACTTGTTTAATAGAGTTGGAGGTGCATTGCTATATTATTTCTTCACATACTAGAGACAAAAAGAGCATGATTCTTTCCCTTAGGGAACAGCCTTGCACCAAATCTAGTCCAAAGGCAAGGCTCAGCACATCTGCAAAACCTGGAGCAATTTTGGGCTCTGTAGGTTAATGTCGCATTTGAATGTACATGACAATCTAGCGGATTAAAGAGTCATTGCAATAGCTCAAAGAACTTCTCCATCTCCCTTGGTGGTACGATGAGCCTAAAAGTAGGGAGTGTTAATCTTGTCCTTTTTTTCCCTTTATTATTTTTTACAACCATCAATAAGAATCAGTTTTACATTTCTTTAGAGCCCTCCTTAAACAAAAAGGTGATTTTTGCTGTTTAACAGTATTGAAACATTTGGTATTAGCACAGACTATATCTACTGATGTTGTGCTACCACAAACTGCTGAAACAATTTAACAGCAGAAAATAAATGCAATATTCATCAAGTTCTGCATTTAGACAGACTTTTCTACCTTTTCTCTATCAATCACTAAAGCAGAAACAAAATTAGTCCAAGATGTTCAGTTTCCATTCAGCTATAAACTGATTTATACACATAGCTTCTTCTATGCTTTGTTTACAGAAATTCATCTGCACACTGGCTTGCTCAATAAGACACCATTAGCAGTAGTGGAACGTATGTCATGCAAAGCCATTATTTTCAGCCTAAGATGTTGTTAGAGTTCAGAAGCCATTAATAAAACGTGGTGACTTCTTATGTGGCTAATGGCAGACCACAAAAGTACTGGTACTTAGCAGATGAGCATTAGTAGCTCCAACAGACAAAGACGAATCATTAAGTTGCTGTTATTACGTATGAGCCTGGCAAAAGCAAGGACTCAGAACTCAATACCATACAGTGCATCACTAGTTTTATAAAAACAAGTGGTGACCAGCCTGCTGTCCAGACCAGTGGCAAGGCACATAGCCTGCAGAAACCACTGTTAAGTGATATTTCAGCACATATAAAGCTATGTCATACAAGCACACCATTACTCCACAACTAGAGAGAGCACAGTCACAAGTGCCTGCTGTGGATGAACTGACTCGGTGTGCTTCAACAGCTAAATTCTCTCAATGCTCCAAGTATTAGAGTCACATATAGCCCCTATTATTGAGGGGAAGTTTTCATTTAAAGCATCAAAATGGGCAGGCAGGATGCTTACTCTGAGACACAAACTAGCAGAAACACTGCCTGATAGGCTGCACTGTTCTCTGCCAGAGTTTTTTGGATAGACTAGTGTATCACCCTTATTGTCAGCTCTTAGCTACTTAGGCAATGAAGTAATTGCTCTAGCTCTTTTCAAAGTCTTTTCAGGGTTTTGTTTGGAGGATCTCTTTGGGCTTCCCCACATCCCCCTTTAAAGAAAAAACATGACGTTGCTTGAAAACCAATTACTGCCGCCACCAAGTGATTCTCATTGAAGCCAACAGGAGCTGCTCTTATGCCCAGGTCTGTAATAAGGGCCCAAGAATTGACAGTGCTGAAAGCTTTGTGCTCTATACCCTAGGCAGATGAAGGCAGGCTATGCAGGGGGCTAATTCAAAATTAATACTATATCAGGAACTGCATAAGGGAGAGGGAAGGTACTTAATAATTGATCCACAGTTCGTTTCCTGTGAATTCTGAAACGTCTTTATGCACATGTTTGGTTTGGTTTGCCTTATTGTGGTGATGCTAGAGCATTTTTAAACGAGTGAAGTTCTATTAACAAAACAGAGTGAAATAATGACAAGAAAGCTCCCAAAGTGGCACTCTGACAACAATAACTGCAGAAAAATATCTACCCAGAAAGTAACACGGAGAAGGAATAGAAAACAAGGTAGGTTTTATTCACACAAAATACGACTACCTTCTCACTTTTAGATTACATTCCCAAAGTTAAAAACCTTCTGTTTTATGAGAAAGTGGTGTGTTCCACTCCTGTTCTTCCTGTGAAAAGTTACAGGGTTCTCTTGACTCCACCATTTATACACAAGTCCAATCCCACCTCACGATGCAAAGTCCATCCTTCTAACCTATAAAGGCCTTCAAACTCCTCAAGCTAGGATTCTAATCCTGCTCATGTGAACAATTTTGACTTACAGTATGCTTCTAATTAGTACAGCAGCAGCAACCACCAGCCTCTTTGATTTTGTGCCCATACTCCAGCCGCAAGTCACACTATTGAGACCCTGTGCTTCAAGGACAAGACTTCCATGGGATTCAAACAGGAGAACTCAGCACATCCCTCAAATCTTTGCTGGCTGTGCCAGACTCCACCATAGTCACTTGATCCTATAAGGCTCGGTCCTGCAGCAATTGTTTATAGAGCTAAAACGTGAAATTCTTTACAGAGCTTGAGTTGTGTGTATATAGTTTTGATATTCACCAGCCTTACAGTTTGACACATCGACTAAAGAAGGATTATCTCCGCAGGTGGTACTTGGGAGGTCTCGCACCAACGCTGAGGCTTGCTGTTTCAAAAGGACATGCTTGCACTGAAAAAAAGGCACATGTTTATGGAAAAAAGTTGTTTGTCAAGTAGGAACAAATGTCTTATAAAACGGTATCAAAAAGCCAGTGCTGTTTTCTTTGCTTCTGCTTCCCACTTTCCTCTGGACTGCAGGAACAGAGCCAGCAGATTTCTCTGCTAGAAAGTCCTCCAAGCTCCAATGATCGTCCGCTGTGACCCCCATCCACAGCCACACTCAATAAAGCCATAGCCAAATGGAAAGCTAAATGTATTCACAAGGTGTTAATGTCTAAATCTTATTATTTGCAGTCTCTCCAAGAAAGCAAAAGTAACTACAAACAGTGCTATGCCAGAAACTGGTTTCTTGACCACCAATGTTGCTTCAGCATGCAATGAAGGGGTTCATTCTAAAGTGGTCACAGTTCTTGACAATAAGAGGCTTTGTATTTGGATATGGCACGGCTTTTGGGTCATGTGAAAACAAGTTTGAATGTTAAATATTTTCTGACACTTTCGAGTTACTGTTGCTCTTCACATTTTCTTTAGGTCAACATATAGTTCATGGCAATACTGTACAGGTCATTATGGACCTGTCATTTATTAGATATGATATTTAAAATAATACGTGAAGTACTGGATGATAGCAAGATCACGGGAAATCCTAAGCACACCAGAGTTCTGGGATGGCGAAAGCTTAAGGCAGAAGATGAAGGCTGCAGCTCATAGGGTCATGAATCTATGGGACACAGGAGAGTGGCTCCAATGGAAGACCAAAAACAGCCAGATGGGAGCCACAACTCATTCACCTGCTGCTGTGGCAAGAACCCTTCAGTATCAGTCGCATCAAGATGGGTATTGGTTTTCTTTAATACGCAAAGCTATTAGCTGCATCTGCTCGGCATCTACTTCCTCTCCTACAGGTACGAGAGTGGTTTAGCAAAAATGAACAACAGCAGAGGCCAGAAAGGATGTAAAACACGTAAAAATGTAACTGCTTTGTGTTCCTGAGTCAAGCACACCAGTTACGTGCATGGAAGAGATCCTGCAGAATAAAGCACCAATTCAGATGTCACCACAAACCTTTTGACTACCCAGGCAGCACTTTCGCCATCTTCAAAGTAAAAGGACATCTTGCAAGAAGGAGACTGCTCACATGTGAAAGAAAGCACCGTTTTTAAACCACCCTCAGCCCTGTGTAGCAAAGTGGGAACGCTACTGGTGAGCATGGCAGAGGTCCCAGCAGCACAACAGGACACAGCCAGGAGATCAGTGCAAAAAGGCCTTTTTTAACATGTAACAGGAGTTAGATGGTTTTCAAGTCCTGCTTTTAAGTCACTGAACTTCAGCTCTAGCAAGTCTAGCTTTTTTTTTTTTAATAGAACATTAGTCTATATACATATATATAATTATGCATGCGTATATACAAAATACATCAATGCATTCCCAACATAAAACACATACTAATCTTCTGTTTGCAACAAAGCCATAAAAGCATACTACTTCGGAATGGATAATCATTATGAACTCTCATTAGGGACATCATTTGCCACCCCTCCCAACAGGCCACTCCAATGAAGTGGCTTATTACAGGGAGTGGAATGGTGTTTGGAATAACGTTTATGGAAAGGAAACCAGAGAGGTAGATGATGGAGCCGTCCACTTAAATGCAAATTAAGTTCACATTAAAATAAACCTGGTAGACTAGCACTACTCTTTCTTTCTCCAACATCACTGAACAATCAGGAGAAAAGAGAGAACAACCATGAATCTTACTAAAACAGAGAAGACCAAAGTGTACTGGAGGAGCATCCCAAGCAGAACATGTCTACATAATAGTCATGTCTGATGCCTCCACAGTCCAAACCCACTTTACCTAGAGTTGAAACAGGCCATATTTGTACAGTCATTTACAATTATGAGAAAAGACCAACTGACATCATCTGCCTTCTACCAGTCCACTGAAGCTGTACCAACACATTTGGTTCTGCAGCCTCCCGCTCTCATTTCGACTCCAGAATTTGGACGGCAGCCCCAAAACCAGGCATGAAACCGCTGCCATAACCAAGGCAAGAAGTGACCCCACTACAGAAACAGGTCCTCCCAGTCATTCGGAGAGGAAAATAAATTGATTTAGACTATTAGGAAAGTGGCAAGACATCATATCCCCCTGGATGCCCACAGAAAGAAACAAGAGGATCTTTGTGATATCAAGCAATACTGATTAAAAACTAGATCTTAGTTATTCATCAACTGCAATCATACATATTTTATATTTGTGTATACATATTTATATAGCCTTCACATAAATCATATGGCTGAATTCTCATCTAGAAATTAATTACAACACTTCTTGGAAAACAGGGCTTCTAATTTCGAATTCTTTTCCTCTTCTTTTTTAATTACTTTAATTCACACTTAATCCTTCAGACATATACCAACATAAACTGACAGTCAGGAAGATGACTTCTACAAAATGCTGTATTTTACCCACATGGAAAACAGAACCCTTTTGTTTTTATATTCCAGTGGCAAAAACTAAAATGAAAATATCGGAAATCCTTGATTTGTGCATAGAAGAACATGGCAATGTACTCCCAGCTGAGATACTTGCTGACCCTCTTTCCCATTAGCTGGTAGGACCTAATGTTTTGAACTATCACCTTTTCCAAACTGTTCTCCAGCCTGAAACCACACGGCACTGCAAAGACAAACTTCAGAGAGCTCTTCCACAAGGTGACATGGTTAACTGAAGCATGGCGTGAACCAACAAAACCTTTGCCATATATTATCTGTTAACTTTTGTTCTTGGTGTGGCTGCTTTTATATATAAACCATTTACAGCACATAGAGGGAACCCCCTTCAAGCTCTTTATAATCGCGGATGGTGGGAAAACAGAACGCGGCAGAAGAGGTGCAGTGAAAGGTAAATATACACCCTCTGCATGTGCATAAAGCAAAGGTGTCCAACAGGGAGAACCTGTGATGCAGGCTCTGACAAAATGAGATATCAGGTGGATCTGCTAGGGGTGAAGCTTGGGGCTTCAGAGAAAGCCCTGACATACAATAATGTTCCACATCATGGAAGATTTACCCCTAAATCAAAGTAAATTAAGCTGGACTCTCATTAAATGTAAGCTACTAATGCCAGGAAACACCCAGTAGGCTGAATTATTGCAAGCATCCTTGCAGTCTCATTTATATCATACTCCTTAACCTATAAAAGCAACTTAGTGGAGCTACCAGAGTAGACATACTCAAGTTTTAATTCATTAACACTATATGCAGGAAAACACTTCATATATCTAAAGGCATCTAGTCTTCTTTTAATTCTTTCTTTGAATACATTACTACAAAGCACCACCAAACACTTTTAGAAGTAATTTCACTTCCCTGTTGAGGGGAAAAAGAACATATTTAGGCATTAGTTCCTACAATTCTTTGATTTTTCCATTAGAAATTTTGCTGTTGAGAAAACCAGATGGTAAGAGGTACAGAATAGGTATACGTACTGTTTCCATAATATGTATTTGCCTTGTTGAAGGAAAAAAACCCCACTTGCATCACCGCACATCATGAACTTTACTTGAAATGATTTTCAATATTACTTGATGTAATGGAGCCTTCACGAGGAGCAGAGGGATTTTCAAAGCCTGGAAGAGGCATATTGATTTTTCCCAGTTCTGTGGGAAACTGACAGTTCATTCAGAAGATGCTCAGTGTGCACTGCAATGCTCATTCTAAATGCTGTCCTGAGGAAAGTGACTGGGAAGTTGAAACATTAGCTGAAGAATTTGACGTAGAGATTGATGTGTATTTAAATAAATAAACGCTGCTACTGCCATTTTCCTCATATATTTTCTACAGCTAAAGGAGTAGGATCAGAGTGGTTTTAGCATCCCCACAAGATGGGCCATCTGGAGGTTTTCTGAGATCACACTGAGTGTAATCCACCCCAACCAACCCTTATACCTGTAACAAAGTCCTGCTGAACACACTGCAAATCTATATCCACCGGGATCCAAGAGGGAGGGTCATTTTTGGCAGGAGCAGCAGCACAATCACAATAAATGGGATGTTCTCCAAACTCGCACAATAGTACAATGGAAAAGGAACAAATTAGGCCTCAAACCAGTGAAAAATAATCTGTGTTTTCCTGGATTTTGCATTGTAAAATGCTAGTGGAATGCAATTCAGTACATTGGTAAAAATGGAGGAGCTTTTGTTGTTAATTCTTTATTGCATTGCAACAGTATTTGCTAATTTTTAAATGGGAAAAAGATGAAAACCAGTACAAAGTCACTCTGAAGTGCTTGCTAAAAGTCAGATATTTAGAAGAGATTAAAGAATTACCACTCCGGAAGGCACTTTTATGGTTAATGCTGACAGCGACTTGTGGGTCATCACTAACTGAGCTGGGTTACTCCATCAGCTGTTCAGCTCCTTGCTCCTGTCTACATCAATAAAGCAATTACGGTCCTGCTGACAGGCTACCAGCCACGCATTTGAGAAACGGGCTGCGTATTTTGGGCAAAGCAAAACACGAAGGCTGATTCCATCCTACAGCATTATATTTTAAGAATGGAATTCCCTTAACTGGCAGAATTAGGTCAGGAGATTTCTTTGAGTCACAAATATTCTCTCTCACCCCCAGTTTTAACTGGAAGTAAAACGGTATATTCAACATGCTTATAGCAAATCTTCACAGGTTAGTGCCCTCAGTTAATGAAATATTAACTGTACGTAGACTGAGCATTTAACAAAACATCAGCTTCCTTCTCCAAATGTAAAACTTGTAGTAGCCCTGGTGCCAAAAACAGTTTCTAATGCATTTTCAACAAGAAGTGTATTTGTAGGAACAGGGCTTAGAAGAAAAAGTGTTGTTCACTAAGTCTAAGCCCAAGTTTCTTATTCTCTACTAACCATTAACTATTGCGTCTTACAGAGTTTAAGGAATAAAGTCTGCTAAGAAGTACTTCAGGATTATTGCAATGCTGACTTCAAATTCAGGGTTATAGAACACGGATCTGTTGCCTTTATTAAGAAACCATTACCAACACACAACAAGGGGGATGGGACTAGGACCAAGGTTTTGCACATACAAATACTCATCAAACACTTCACTTGCACAAGTATTCTGTTGGGGCTGCCTCTGCTCTGAATGCCATTCGCATGCATCGGCTTTTCTCCAATTGGGAAACTAAAGATTCAGAATGAACTCTTCACACTTTGAGATAGACATCCCACCACTTAAACTTACTATGACAATTCAACCAAGGTGGGACACTGGTAAATGCATTTACTAAATGCATCTTTAACACAGAGAAAAGCACATAAGCTGCATTTGATAGTTCCAATAATATTCACTTGAACTATGTTGACATCAAACACGGGAAGTCACCCAAACACAATTAGTTTTTTCTAGTTCATGTGCCCTTATGCTTTATCAATCTTTTATAAACTAGAAATGTGAAACAACTTAATATATTTACAAACACCTAGTTTTGGCAAAACAAACACTGAGGAGAAAGGAAACTGCATGTTCCTGTCTATTTCTTTTTGTATAACCAATGGATACGGCCTGACACGAAGTTACAAGGGAAGGCAAGGAAGACTTTTATTCCAAGAATGACCTCTAGAAATCTGAAGCAAGCCCCATGGAGCCAGCAGAGTTACTATATTGTTATGTGCATTATAAAGACTGGGGCTACATCTGCTGAAAGAGACACTGAGGAATTCAGGAATCACAAGCTCACAACAATGCGTCTATTTCATCAATATGTACATCATTGCCTTGCATGCTTACAAAACACTTGTGTATTTTCTCAGGGGAATTTATGTTCTGGCCATTGTTCTGTTTCTGGCAAGATCACTCGCTAAATGCTAAGTTATCTGTGCTAATTAGAAATGAAAAAAAAGACAATTGATCGTAAAAGGCGGGGAGGGGAGTGAACAGAACGCGTCCACTTCCACTGCAAGGGCATCTTCCCAGTGCAATTTTTTAAAGATCAAATGCCACCGAATGCATTTGGAAGTTGCATGGAACAAGCTTCACATTGATTTTTTTAACCGCTGCGGGAAGGGAAAAATGACATAACCAGAACTTCCTTGTGGATCCCTGAAAACCAGCTGACAACAGAAAATGATCTTCTGCCCCTTTGAAAACAAACTATTAACAATGTACAAAATTTAATAAACAGTCTATTTGTCGTCCCTTAAAGGTCAGTGCGCTTTTTCAACACTTCCCATCACACATTCATATAATCTTATTCGGTTTTGCTTCCAGTATCTTCCTGTAATTCAGAAGTCTATTTGGACTCCCATATGGTTGCCATCAAAACCAGCAGATGCCAAGCAAATTAAAACACAAATTATGACTTGTAATATGCTGATGTATCATAATCGCAGCATATCTCACCATTTACAGTGAATCATCAGATAAAGCACAGGTTTCTGTCTGAGGTGTCAATGCTTTCCATACGTCTTTCTGACCACGCTAGGGTCAGCAGAATCAAGTGTAGATTGGAATTCAGAGTTAAACAATAGTAGACATCCACAGCTTCCATCAAGCGTAATAAAGCACAGAGACCAATTTAAAACAGTTCTTGGAACTAGAAGCTTAAAACTGCCTTGCAAAAGCACATGGGGCAATGGTTCTTGCCTTTTGGGAAGCAGGGTGGCCTACTTTGACTTTTTGTATTGTACCTTTGACATAATTGTACCTGGAAGTCAAATGGAAAAGGCAGGCAGGAGGCATTGTTTGCCTGCTTGCTTTAACTACAGGAAAAGGGTTTATGTTACCTTATATTATGGCTCATCTAAATCTTTTCCACGAGGGCTTTGTGATCTCCTAAAATAAGTTTTTCTGAACAAACGCTCCCAGCATATTTACCAACTTTAATACTGAACTACCTAGAACATTAGTTATATATAAATATATATATTACATTAATTACACCCGGTACATTAATTATGCATAGATTCAGTGGACAATATTGTCTTCTGCAACAGTATGAAACACATAGAGACAAGAACATGTTACCTGGGGGTGCAAGACTCAGAACTATCTCTTGAAGAGCATAATGACACCTTTAGTTCCAACTATATACGCAGCATTGGAGTGCAACTTTTCCATATTCATTATTCTAATATTTCAGTTGTGTTTTTAAGAAATAATAGACCAGCACAAAACAAGAAAAAATTACAAAAAGGTCTGATAATTTATTTGGCATATAAACTGAAGATATTACAGAAAATTGGAGGCTTTAAGTAGCATGTATGACCATTCCCCGCATAATTTCAGCAGATCTATAATATTTCTCCGTTCAAGGCACAATTTTCTTGTCAAAACCATTGTTCTCCCAACTCAGTTCTCTTTATTTTTAGTCCATTGTTTTATCATGCAGGATATTTTGTCATTTGCTCACATTAATAATTTACAAGTTTGTGTTAAAACCACTATATAATAACCCTCAAGCCAAAGTTTTAACAAAGGGGTTCTACATATCTCCATGTTCGCAAGATCCCTGGAGAGTGTCATGGGCTTAATACAATGACCTCTTCGTCACTTCAATCTGTTTAAAATGACTACATTAGTAGCTATATTTTATTATCACTTTCTGTGAACAGCCAATTTAACTTGTCATTTTCATTTACAGCGCTTCTGGCCCAGTTTCCTGATAGCCTATTGAAAGGTTTGCCATTAATTCAGTATAAACAACATTAAAATGTATTCTACAGGAGTAACTGCCTATGTTTTCACTCCAGATCATGAGAGACGTGGTAATAAACACAGGCTTTATGAGAAAGAGATCACAACATCCTGAAGAAATTACTAAACTCTTATAAAGTGTTTTGTCTCTGTGGATTTCAAGTTTAGCCAAGGACACAAATGACACTATTAGCATTTTGCAAAAGGGGAGATACACAAGCAAGGTCCACGCATCGAGCAAATGGCAGAGTGGGTGGATATGCTCGGCCTTCAGATTAGCATCCAGCAGTATAAAGCCTTGTGGCCTGGCGAGATACCCTTTAACCCATTCACTTACAACACAGGAACATCTGCCGCCATGCAAAAACTACACTCCGGGAATAAGAAATAGACAAGCAACAAAACACCTAAAAGATACCACTTCCCCACTTGCGTCATCTGCACATTAACCTTCAGAGAATAAGATGAAGGAAATCACAGGGTATATAGCTTCCTATAGACTGACAGTGGCTGAAGGAGCAAGATAACACCTTTACTGATACTTCACCATAATCTCCCTCCTTTAGTCCAAGGACATGGCACACACGTGTTCCTCACGCTACTCTGCTCCCTGCTGAAAAACATCTGTGTGCACAGCAATATACACCCAGAGGAACCAAAATGGAAAAACAGACAAATGAAAAGAACCACAGCAAACTCAAACACTAAAACCTGAGCAGATTGTACAATAAAAGCCGCTACCGCAGGGTCAGAATGCTAGAAAGTTTTGGCTGGTCTTGGGCCAAGTAAACATTGACATAAAACCAAAGTCAACTTCACTCTAGCAGCTTACTTTCCTGATTTAGGTATTTCAGTACAAAAGTTTAATTAATCAAAACTCCCATCCTTCCAAAACATCCTCTTCAGGCATCGTCAGCTTCCAGGAACACAGACATGAAGTTAGCTGTGAATACCCGCTAAGCACATAACCACTCTCCTCTATTCTCACCAAGGTGGCAACCACATGCTCAGTGCTGGTTAGAAGGTTTCTCTCCTGTATTCTTCCCCACCTTCATCCATAAAACTTAAAGGTGGTGTTTTTTTCACAGTTCACCTTTGTAATTCGAAGACACCACTATACCAGATATGTATTCACCTTTAAAGCCCTAAAAAACACATTTGCCCTACTTGGGTTATCTCATGAAGCAAGGGAGGTTGTACATGCAAGAGCCTTCACCCAACTTCAACGTTCTATTCACTGACAAAACCTCATTTATGTGCGTATGAGAACGCTCACTCCTTCCCTCTGTGATTATCAAATTTGGTGCATACATCCCAAACCAGCTGCTTCTCTTTCAAACCCAACACACTGAGAAGGTGCTAGAAGTACTATTATATGCAGGTTACATTTCACTACACAGTTCTGCCTTATTCTATAGGCAGTGCTAGAATGGTGCAACAAGACACTGTGCAGTCAGATCGAGCAGAAGAGCCAGAAATCCCTGCAAATGCCCAACCAAGCCTCCCGTGGGCTTACACTTTAGGGATGGGTGGGAATTCTCTTTCCTCCCTCTTATTATTGCTACTACTACTACACGGTAATAGCTAATCATAACAAACACAACCTCGGCATTGTGCAATCACAGCACCGTTCGGACAACTCGAGCTGCGATTATTTTTTTAATCATTTTAATTTAGCAGAGATATCAGCACGAAAACACGCAGATCAATGGGTCCTCCAGGCCTGGGTGCCTAGCTGCTCCCTCTCCCACCACAAAGCAAACGGATGGAAAGGAAGGAGGAAGACAAAAAGGAAAAAGGTGAGAAAGCCTCTTCGCACCTAAAACAAAAGCGATTCGGAGGGGAAGAGGCGCCGGCAGGCTGGGGAGGTGCAGGAATGCAGCACCCAGCCCGGAGTCGGCGCCGGGGGTGGGGGGGGATGAAAGAGGGAGAAGGTGGCAGAGAAAGACACCGGAACACTTACCCAGAAAATGACATTGAAACCGAAGATGAAATATTTGATGCAACAACTGACTTCAGGCCCCTTGTAGTGCTTCCCGGACATCCTCTGCGCTCATCAAGACGCTCACTCGCAGCCAGGGTGAGAAGCAAAGCGGGGAAAAATGAAGAAAAAAAAAAAATGGGGGGGGAGGAGGACTACGAAGAGGGGGCTGGGGGCGGCGCGGCGGGCAGAGCTCAGCGCCGGCTGCGCGCCGCGGGGAGATGCGGCAGGAGCGGCGCGGCGGCGGGTCGGCTCCGACTTGCCGGGCGCCGGGGATGGCCGACGAGCAGCTCCCACCTCCTCCTCCTCTTCTCCCGCATGGAGGAGGCCCCGGCTACTCGCAGCGGGCGCGGGGAAGCGAGCAGGAGCGGGGCGGCCGGCGGGGAAGGAGCCGCCCGGGCAGACGCGCGGGGTTCGGCCGGCGCTGTGCTCCCCTCGCCGCCCCCGCAGCTGCAACCGCCGCCGCGCGCACCGCCCCGCGATGGGCGGAGTAAGGCGCCCCCAATGGTCGCCCCGGCGGCGTGATTGACGTGGCGCCCCGCCAATCCTACTGCGCGGCCGCTGGTCCGCGGCGCTCTCGGGGGCGCCCGCTCCGCTGCATCCCCCGCGGCGTGCCGGGGTGGCGGGTTCGCGGTCCGGCCGCGATGGGGGGAGCGGGACAAGGGGCTGCGGTGCGGCGGTTCATAGAGGAGTTGGTGGCGGCGGGGCTGTGCCCGCCGGGCTTTGTCTGCGGCGGTGAGGGCGGGGGCGGCCGCCTCGGTTACGTAACGGGGCTGGCGGCCCTGGGGGTGCGCGCTGGAGCGGCTGTTCGGGCAGCCGCGCCGGGGACCGGGTGTCAGGGGCCGCACCTGTGAGTGCGGTCGGTGCAGTTCGGTTTGTGTTGAAGAAATAACAGCAGAGCCAATGATGCTGTTGAGCGGCATTCTTTATTTTATCAACACTGGGGATCATCTTCCATAAGTGCTCCAAAGACTGGATGATCTTGCGTTGCTTATATTCAC
Organism: Patagioenas fasciata; assembly: GCF_037038585.1. Classification (NCBI taxonomy): domain Eukaryota; kingdom Metazoa; phylum Chordata; class Aves; order Columbiformes; family Columbidae; genus Patagioenas; species Patagioenas fasciata. Next base: position 77,133,669 of record NC_092523.1, on the reverse strand, counting down.
ATAATATATTCACATAATTATTATATATGCATTACAGTTTTTGAAAAAATTGACATACATCTGTTCTAAGAAAAAGTTGATGTTAGTTATAATTATTTAGCCTCTTGCTTACAAACATCTGTTAATGATTAGTTAAATATAAACTAAGCACTCTGCTTTAAACAATGTACGACTTAATCTTCTGTCCCCTTCTTGTCATGCAGAAGGATCTAAAACTTGAAAAATATCCCCTCGTTTTGCAGGTGGTCAGCAAGCATTGATCATGTCAACTGGGTACGTCTTTTGTAACTTAATCACAGTGCACAATAATTTAGCAGCTTCTCTTCAGTGTTAGGTGCCCGTGGGGAGTGACGGTATCCGATGAGCCCATCTCTTTGTATAAGTCAAAGTCGAGGCTTTTTTCATTCTTTCTTCCTGCGACACTTCCCTCGCCAGGTACACAAAACCCAAACTGTTGGGCCAGGGGTTTCATCCTTCCCTCCAACAGCTGGGGGATGGCGCAGGCTGTCCGGTGCTGAGACAGCGAGGAATAAACAGCCCGTCTGGTGTGAGGGAACAGGACGGTGCTCCGTAGCATGCACAGAGCCACGACATCAGTGTGGCTCTAGGCTGGCTGCTGTAATGAGAAGGAGCAAGACCATAATTGTACTGTGGCGATTGTTTGGAATGGGTGCCCTCAGATCACCTCCCACGTGAATCCATATGCACTACACACACAGGGACACATGAAGAACTATTTTGTGATGTTTTCTAGAGTTTGTATTTTAACATACTCTGAATTTGTGTTGAACCTGACAACTGCAAAGTTAGGAGGCTTAGTTTTATTCATACGCTGGGATTCAGAGTCCACGTGGTCTGGAATTAACAGCATAATTAACAGCATTTCTTTGCTGAAGAATATCATCATTTCAGTGTTTCAAGTCTTCAGAGTTTCCTGGTCCAGCTATAAATGCAATACTTTTAATTCAAAATATGGAAGACTTCTTTGTAATAAATCACATTTCCCATCTCTACAACTTTGCAAAAATAGCACACTTTGAAAGCATGACATTGCTAGAACAACAAAAGGTAGTTTTGGTTCAAGATCACTTCATGTTGGCTATGAGGCCGTGGTTGTGTGTCATTTTGACAGAGAAGGGAAACGTTTGTCTGTCAGGTCTAGTAGATGTTGAGAAGAAAAAACATCTGCTGAAATGGATCCATGAAAATAAGCAAAGTTGTTGGTAAATGAGAAATTAACGCAACATGTCTACACAATTTAACTATGACTCTGTAGTTTACCGTGTGAATGTTATCTCTGTGTCTGCTGTGAAAGTATCGTTAAAATTTCTTTGCAATCCATCCATAGGAAAAGGGTAGAAAAGGGTGAATAATTAGTAATACATAGGTTCTGTACCAACAAGTAAAAGCACATCAACACTTGCACTAGAGTATGGTAATAAGGTATTACATTAAGGTGCTGTTTTTACAAGTGGCTTCAAATACTGGTGACAACCTGTACAAACATTTATCATATTACTGTCATAACACCCAGCTAACACCACGTGTTGGCACCCTGTAGCATTTTAATGCTTCACAGGCAACAGGAAAATATTGCAGATGCAGGCTAATATTTATTGGGATAAATTCAGTTACGATCTCAGATGGTTTTCCTATTAATCCATTAATTCCCAATCAACAGCTTGAAAAGAAGTGCAAGCTACATCAGTTGTACCATCATGTTACCTCACTTGCTTTCACAATCAAGAATAATATTATCATTGCCAAGTGTCAAAAGCATTTCACATTGTCCCATAATCTGATCATCTTAAGGAGAATTTAGGATGTGTGGTGTTAACTTGAGGAGGGTGTTGAACACAGAAGTCTGCTCTTTTTGTTATAATTGACTTTGTGTGTGTGGTTCCTGTGCAGGCTCAGAACTGAGCAACCAGTCAGCAAAGGCAGCAGAACAGCTTTGGTGTAGGTAATTGATCTTTCAGCATGGCAGCTGGAACAGAGTCCTCGGCACCTGCAGCAGCCTCTCTGCCTTACAAACACATCTCGCCCCCTGTCCTAAACAAACAGTGATTATAAAACACCGTCCTTTGGCTTTGTGCCATCTCTCGTGGATGGCTTCGTACATGCTTTGGCCGCCTAGGTCTGAAAGCTGAGCAAGACAACTGTGACAGCGCTTTAAGTTCCAGTGTGATGCCTTGGCACAAAAGCCTGAGGCAATACTAAGCAGGAGCGATATTTACCTTTCTTTGCAGCATGGCAAGAGAGTTATTCAAATTCTGTTAGTCCATAATTCAGCTAGTCACAGGAGTACTAATGGACAGTATTTCAATGACAAAGCCGTGTTTCTAGTAGCACAGCGCTTTGTAACACTGGGCAATGCTTCAAGTTACTGCTGACATCGGAGAAAAAGTCCCATCTGAATGATTACATCTACTTCCTATCTGTAAGATGTAGATATCAACACACTTCTCCTGACCAAAGACTGGCCAAATCTAATGCTACTAAGTGCAGGAAGTTGGAGAAGTTCACTTCTTGAATATAGTTGCAGGCTCTGAAATCCTTCCTTCCCACCAAGTGAAGTGCTCTCATCCTGATTCCCCAATTCCATCATTTCTTAGACCCAGCACCTCTGTGTCAGCTCCTGGTTTTTGATCTATGAATTCTTTGACATTTTCCAGGGAAGAAGAAATGCAAGCCTAAGTGCTGGAGATGAGAAATAGCTAAGCAGCACATGGAAGACTCCACTTGTATGAGTTATCGCACTGCTAATCTCATCACGTGCCACATTTAGTGAGATAAAGAGTTGTGGTCTAAGAAAGGTTCAATGCCTGTGTCCCTCAGTCTAGTTATTTCCTAGACCCTTCATTTTAGTTGAAATTCATAGGATAGCAATATTTTTCATGGGGAAGCCATAGACCTTTCTGACATGCAACAAGATTTATAGAGTCAGAGGTATTACCTACCTCAGAATATTTTTCAATCTAAATATCGTACTAGCTTGTAAAGCCATTTGTGTTTATTTGGTAGTTTCGCAACCGTGAAAGCACTGTGTTTCCTACTTAGGAAATGAACGAGCATTGATGAGGGGTCATTTTTTAGGTTTAAAGGGAGTTTGAGGGAAGACTTTCATAGGACCAAACTCAAGTGGTGATACGAGTTATATTGGCCTGGGTGGAATTGCATGCTATGTCCCAACTGTGAATATGACTTCAGCTTCCCACAAGAATAACACACAACTTTTCAATTAATTCACAAGTGCAAGCACTGACTAATTACGGTTATGGCTAACACTGGTTGGTGGCTTTCTGGTGAGTATTGAGTTGCTTTGTCAATATGAAATGTAGCTCTCAGTGCTGATATATCCTTTTGCAGCACCAAACTAACATTGTAACCTGATAACAACGTTGTTGTTAGAATCACTCACAAAGCATTAAGGATGTCTATACATCTACAGAGTTGGAGGCCAGAATCTGAAGCTAAGGCAATACCAAATAATAGCTGATAACCAACTGCATTATGCCTTAAATCATTCTGCTGAAAACAGAATAAGAAAGGCCGACTGTGCAACAAGCTCTCATTTTAAATATAAGCAACACTTTTTTCACTGTTTCTTTGATTCAGATGGTTGTAGAGATGCTGCGGTCTGAAGGGACTCTGTGTCATCACCTTCACAGCAGAGAGGTGATCCAAAACCCCCTTGGGAGAGCAATGGAAGTGCTCAAGGGAGTCAGCGCCTGCTGGAGGGAGCCCCAGATGTGCAGTGCAGCTGCATGGAGCCCCAGATGTGCAGTCCAGCTGCAGGGAGCCCCCTCCCGACCTCTGCCACGAACATGCTTGCTCATCTCACCCATAGCAACAGGAGCGGCAAAAGGGCTGCCCATCTGTGCTGTGGCATCGGTGTCTCCTGTCCGTCAGCGTATCCAGGGCCTCTAACAGTTTATTAGGACTGTACGAGTGTTCTGCAAATGAGCTGATTAATGTCCCAGATTAAGGTGGTTGATATGTTTAACCCGATGTCTGGTTCTTTGTACACGCCCTTTCTGTTCATATCTGACAACAGGATCAAAGATACCAGAGTTTCCTTTACCTTTGCTATTGACACTTTTGATTTCTCAAATGTTACGCAAAGAGAGCTGCCACAGCAAACATAGCACGTTTAATAGCACCAGTAAACAGGTATTTTACCGCAATATTCTGTATAGTTTATATTGGTGGACTTGCTTAGGAACAAGGTAGATAAAGTACATTTTTGTAAACATTCTCAAAAGGCATAAAATAGCAGTACTAGAGTCAATAGTCACTGGTGAAGGGACTTGAACACAAGAGCTATGGGGAGAGGCTGAGGGAGCTGGGGTTGTTTAGTCTGGAGAAGAGGAGGCTTAGAGGTGAGCTCAGCACTCTCTAGAACCACCTGAAGGGCAGTTCTAGCCAGGTGGGGATTGGGCTCTTCTCCCAGGCACTCAGCAATAGGACAAGGGGGCATGGGCTTCAACTCTGCCAGGGGAAATTGAGGCTGGAGATTAGAAAGCAATTCTTTGCAGAGAGTGGTCAGGCATTGGAATGGCTGCCCAGGGAGGTGCTGGACTCACCGGCCCTGGAGGTTTTTGAACTGAGATTGGACATGGCACTTAGTGCCATGATCTAGTGAATGGACTGGAGTTGGACCAAGGGTTGGACTTGATGATCTCTGAGGTCTTTTCCAACCCAGTCCATTCTGTGATTACAAAACTGTGCTGTGTTGTCAGGGCTTTTTGTTTCCCGTAGCGTCATGGGAGGAATAACACACCTGTGGCAAAGCTGCATCTTTGGCAGATAGCCCTGTGTGCTCAGCAATAGCATCCCGTGTGACAGCTCCAGTAGCAGAAGATAAGACTCGAGCGATCCACATGATTCCTCTGCTTCCTTGGGAACTCCGGTATTTTGGAGAGTTCAAAGAGCAAGTCAACTGGGTCCAGATTTTATTTCTGGACTACTTCCAAGTGCGAGGTCACACTTCATAAATAACCTGCACATATTACCCTTCAGGCACCTTCAAAAGAAAGGCACTTCTGAAAAATATACAATTTACTTGTTTGCAAGTCCGGTAAGTGGAAATTTCCAAGCGTATCTTACTCTCTCCTGTTCTATCAACAAAACCAGGAGCCTCCCTGCAGGTGAGAACAGGATAGCCACCGATGTTCTTGTTGGGTTGAGCCTTTCAAATCTGTTTATTTCAGAGACTTGTCATTTGCTCTGCTTCACTGCGCTTCTCTGCGAGTCTGGATGGGTGGAGCTCACATTAATTTCCTGTTCTTCTACCACTCTCGTTATACCATGAGCTTTTTTTGCGGTCATAGTGCTTTAAGAAAATTGAACTGTGAGCGACTGATACCTGAGACAATGTTTGGAAAATGAAAGAAATCCTACCGCAGACCTATTTCTAGATTCATCTCTATATTACCGTGCCACGTATCTCCATCTTTACACTCATCTTCAGCCTCTCACAAAGCTGTTAAAGTGCTCCAGGATTTCCAGGTCTGATATTTTAGATTATACTACATTGGAGGCAGGGAATATGTTTCCTGCATGTTCCTGCAAGTCTCAAATACAAAATGCTGGTGTTGCAACAACAAAACAACGGAAATTATTTTAATTTTAAAACGTACCTCTCCACTGTTTTGAAGTCAAGGATACAGATATGTGTACAAACACACAAGGTGGACCCAGTAAATACAAATAATGCATCTCCAAATATGAAGAAGAGACTGATAAGGAAAAATACACAAGAGTGGTGTCTTCAAGAGACAGATACAGACTTTGTCTATTCCTCTTGTTTGCTTTCAGGTGGGAGAACATCTCTCTTCTGGAGTAGATCTCCTTGTTCTGTATAATATATCAGGCTGAGGTCACCAGGAGAGTTGATGTTTTTCACCCAGAAGTATTAATCTCTTTGAAGAGACTGACTGTGAGCAAAATAATTCTTCTTAAAGGAAAGCTAAGTCTGCTCAGGACGGACATTTCCATCCCAATTCACAGTCGCATAAATGTCAGCACCTGAAGGTTTTACAAATTTTACATCACCAAATTCACCAGAGCAAAATATGTGGCTGCTACATCACAACTTCTCAGGACTTTAATATGCAATATCCCAGCCTGAGTGATGAACTGTTAAATGGGTCACGCTTATGCACACACCTATGGAATAAAAGACACAATGAAAATTGTAGTGCATTGGAATGGAATGGAATGGAATGGAATGGAATGGAATGGAATGGAATGGAATGGAATGGAACGGAATGGGACAGAACGGAATGGAATGGAATGCAATGGGACGGAACAGAATGGAATGGAATGGAATGGAATGGAATGGAACGGAACGGAACGGAATGGAAAAAAATAACAGGAGTAAGGAGCCTTTCCTTTTCGTCTTACTAAACATCCATCATTTTCTTAGATGTTACCACATCTCTTTCAGTATGTTTGAAAAGTTTGAACTATTCATCGTAAAGGTGAATTCACTAAAAGCATCAGCTGTTTAAAAATGTTAAGCCACAAAAGGGGGTGGGCAGAGTTTACAAATCCATTGTTCTGCTCTAAGCCCGACAACAAAACCAAGAGCTGGACAAAGAGCAGGTCCAGCCATCTAGTGGTAAATTATGCTGATATGCAAACTTGCACTTTCCACCTGGACAGCAGATTTGGGGTAAATTTTGGGCAGTTTACCATAGTTCCATAGCACAGAACAGCATGTCCAGAGGATACACACAACAGAATGGTACTATACACTCAGGTCCCACTTCAGACAAGGAAAATAGGCAGGTGTAAGCCAATTTGTCCCAAATGGAACTAGAATGATCCAGTCAGCTACACAAAGAAAACCATATGCTTAGTCTAAACTGGAATAAAACACCTTCCAAATTCACTGGGAGCTGACTGGTTCGTATTTTCTATGTGGTTACAAACAAATAGAAAAAGCTTCATCTTGGCAAGGCCTGAAGAGACGTCAAAATAGTAAAGTATGGAATACTTCAAGGAAAGATTAAAAAACATAGAATGGGAGAAGAGACGTCCAGTGGAATTGCCTAAGCAGTCTGGACATTTAATGACCATTAGTTTCAATGTGACCTGAACCTCAATAAAAACATAAAGCCAATTATCTGTTTACACAATTATAAATGTGCTTTACTTCAAACAAGCCAGATTAAAGATACTGCCTCACTTACATAGATGGAAGTAAATTGCTTGTCGCTGTGTTTGTTAATTTATGGAGTAACTGCACGATATTAAATTCCCTATTGCTACATTTTACTCCAGGCTGTTTTGACTGCTGCTGAACTCTTCTGAAATACCAAATTTTGTCCAAAGCACATCCCTTTCTTGGCTTACATACATGAAACTGCAGGGCAGAAACTCAGCTACAAAACACTGGCCTAAGTACAGTCGTGGTTATACCAGGCATAGCCAGGTAAATACGGAATAACTTTGTGCTGTGAGAATTTTAGTAACTGAAAACAAAGTTTCATTCCAATTAGTTACTGCAGCATGAACTGATTTTGGCAGACACTTTGCTGTTTATCAGAAAACACAATACTGGAGGGAGTACAGAGGATAAAGCCTCCCTTGTCAGCTCAGTCAGCGTTACTTGCTGACAGCCACTGGGGTAGAAGAGAAATACAGCTGTTTCCTACTAAAGCGATATCAGCTACTATATCTCAAACTCTCGCTCCTAGTCGTGTAATGTTTCTGTTACCTAAAAAAGCAGGGGGGCATACCTGGTTCGTCCTTTGAAGTGGTATTTGCCATTAATTATCCTACCAAAAACCGGAAAGTAGATAAGGGTGCAAACTGCTCATGAATGTTTTGTCAGAGTTCTGGTCAAAGGAGTGTTTGGCCATGGAGAGGTTGTGTTGAATCCTACCCCAGAACACTTGGGGAACTGTCTGAATCCACAGACTTTAGAAGGAAAACAAGCAGAAAATCTGTGCTCTTTTACTTCCCTGTTTCACCCACTGGGAATGGACTTTTTAACAGCACCTCAGTAAATCAGTGGTTGGGTTTGCTGCCCATTCTTACACTCAGCAGTAAGAGACTATGGCAAAATGCTAAATGTGATAATTCTGCCTCAAAATCTCTCAGTCTGCTTTTCCTTTCCTCCAGGTGAACGAGGCCTCATCTCTGGGATGGAGTAGTATCCAAATCTGCATTCCTCCACCATACGTTTTGGATATTCACCAAAAGCGTTATTTCTTTTAAAGACTTGAAACCAGAATTTAAAAGCTGCTGACTTAAGAAAAAGGAGCCAGGAGGGAGCGCAACACAGATCAATGTTCTTGGGCAGAAAATATGGAAATAGCACCTCCTTCGATGTGTAAAACACTCGCTGGGATCAGGGTGGGGTGTTCTGGCGGTGAGTAGAGCATCTCTCTTATGAGGAAAGGCTGAGGGAGCTGAGGCTCTTGAGCTTGGAGAAGAGGAGACTGAGGGGTGACCTCATTAATGTTTACAGATATATAAAGGGTGAGTGTCAGGAGGATGGAGCCAGGCTCTTCTCGGTGACAACCAATGGTAAGACAAGGGGTAATGAGTACAAACTGGAACACAAGAGGTTCCACTTAAATATGAGAAGAAACTTCTACTCAGTGAGGGTGTCAGAGCCTGGCCCAGGCTGCCCAGGGAGGTTGTGGAGTCTCCTTCTCTGCAGACATTCAAACCCGCCTGGACACCTTCCTGTGGAACCTCAGCTGGGTGTTCCTGCTCCATGGGGGGATTGCACTGGATGAGCTTTCCAGGTCCCTTCCAATCCTTGACATTCTGTGATTGTGTGAGTACAGAGTCCTGCAGCATTCGGGGCTGTCTGCGCTGGGAGCATCACTGCAGGCTGATGTTCTGCAGGTTGCCCTCTGGGCTCTACAAACACACTCCACTCCCGTGGTTTATTTTGAAGCAGCTCCTTAAAACAGATGTCTTCGTATGTGTCTCTTCCCCGCTACATAAATAACAGTTTGCCTCATGCTCCTGCCATCCTTTCAAATTGTTTTTTTTAAAAAAAAACGAGGGGAAAAGAAAAATATCCCGTCCCATTGGTGATTTCTGTTGTAGCTTTCGCAGCACTGTCACTCTGGGGCATGTGTTGCCTTCTTGCCTTTCTTAGAGTGAACTGCAAAGGTTTTTCTCTTTGACTTTCTTTCTTGTCCTTCCTGAGATTCTTCCTTCTTCAGTCCCTTTCCAGCTCTCTCCCACACCTCTTCCCCTGACTTCTGCAAGCACTGCAAACACCACGAGTCTCATAGACACTTCCTTTTGAGTCACGCTACCAGGGAAGGATCCACACATACAATTGCATAGCTAGCAGTACCATTGCTTGCCACCCGTGCATGCCTGCTTTGGACATCCCAGACTCTTCTCTTGAAAGGAATCATCCTTCTTAATCACTTTGTCCTTCACTTCTCTCATCAATACTAACATCGGTACGTTCCTAAAGAAGGTAATTGTGTGTATGCAAGAATGAGCTGGCTTGAGATGCGTGGATGCTGACGTGTTCCTGTGAACCTGATAGAACCAACTGATGGCATCTCTGGAAGGAGCTGAACCAAACCACCATGCTCCCTCTTGGTCTGTCTTTACAAACCAAGCCTTGCACGTCATTGCCGGCTCTCAGAGGATCTGCCCTGCTCTCCCACAAAGCAGCAAACCCCAGCTTGGACTTCTGGCTTCCAAAGAAGAGAGGAGTCCTAGCTCCAAGATTATGTAACTTTTAAACATTTATTTTAGGGCATTGAATTTTGGGGAATCAGCCAAGCAATCAATCAGTCTGTCCATTTCAATGATTAAAATATGTGCTGACTTGAAGATATGAAGATATCCTTGACAGAATATTTGTGCTAAATATCATTATCTGGCATCTTTTATGCACACAGGGACTGATTCTGCTGCCCTTGCTCACAGAGTAGCCAGGAAGTATCCTGATGGGTTTGAATAGATCTGATCAATAAGGTGCTTTTCCTGAGCGGAGGGAACAAGTAGAATCCAGGCAGAGGAATTACGTAGGCCCACGAGCTTTGAGTCCTGATGTGAATTCCCAGCTGCAAGCAAAGTAATAGGAGTTTTGTGATTTTAGCTGAGGGCAAAGAGGTTTTACCACACAGCTTGTTGGGAAACATTCCTACCAAAGGATGAAACAAAACCAATCTGAAGAGCCAAGGGCGTAGAACAAGAGAAGAATATTTTCCTCTGTAGCCAAGGCCCTGCATACAATCAGCCATTACCCCACTGGAAGCTAAAACGAGAGGGGATAGCCTATAAAACACGACATCTCAGAGGTAGTCCTGGTGGTGTAATAGCATCCATGGATGGCTGTTGTAGCTTTGATGTTGACTCTGGAATGCCAGACAAGGTTTCAACAATTGCTAATGCCACTTAGTTATATTTGCTTCTTTCTAGGTGACTGAAAAATTATAGGACTGTCCATTTCCACTCCTTCTCTTTGCCTGATGTCTCTGAGACCAAGGTCCTACAATCTTGGCTATCTGCAGAAGCTTTGTTACTGATGGCAAGGGCGTTATAAACAGACCATAATGTAGCGGCAGGGTTTAAACTGGACTCATAAGGTTTGGAACTTGTTTTTCTGTTCACATCTTGGTTATTTTTACCATGCAGTCTCTTTTTCTTAACAGCTGTGCTCCCCCTAATGCTAGGAAAGGAAAATAGTCTTCTGCTGCTCAGTGCTAAGAGGTGATTTGAAGATACTTCACATGGCCCAACTGTTTCGATAGTGGGAAAGCAAAAACTTCAGCTGCTGCTCTGCCAACAAAATAAGAAATAATAAAAATAAAAGAAACTAAATTCAAACCAAGTGTAACACGAGCCTGGTGAAGTTGCACACTAGTAAAGTTACACTACAGAGTTCCAGATGGTAGGCGTGCTAAAAAACACCCTCACCCCCCCCACATCCAAGCAGAAAATCAAAACAGAACAATCTAATTAAAAGAGATAAAGTAAGATCAAACATGCTCAGCCCCTCAGGCGAGCTGTGTTGAGGCACACGCAGGCTCCAGACTCCTTTTGCTGGCACACAGAGCCCATGGGCAGCGAGAGGGACATGGGCACAAACAGCTGAAAGGACGCGCTGACAAAGGGTCGGGTCGTGCGACAAGAACACGTTTCCTCTCCAGGGGTAAGGGTGAGACCATAGTACCGGGCTTTAGCGGGACTGAGAAACAGTCTGGCTGTGGGACAGCATCCTCTGTCAGAACACTGAAGCACATTAGGACAGTGAAGGAAATTAAGGCAGCGAAACCACAGAATCACACAGAATCCCAGACTGTCAGGGATCGGAAGGGACCTGGAAAGCTCATCCAGTGCAATCCCCCCATGGAGCAGGAACACCCAGCTGAGGTTCCACAGGAAGGTGTCCAGGCGGGTTTGAATGTCTGCAGAGAAGGAGACTCCACAACCCCCCTGGGCAGCCTGGGCCAGGCTCTGCCACCCTCACTGAGTAGAAGTTTCTTCTCAGATTTAAGTGGAACCTCTTGTGTTCCAGTTTGTACCCATTACCCCTTGTGTTACCATTGGTTGTCACCAAGAAGAGCCTGGCTCCATCCTCCTGACACTCACCCTTTATATATCTGTAAACATTAATACGGTCATTAATAAATCCTCTCGGTGTCCTTAATGACTGCAACAGGCAGGGATTTACAATCCCCAATGTACCCATTCCAATTACAACTCAAAATAAATAGCTCCCTGTCAGCACAGTGCAGGAGGGGAGAGCACCTACATGACTTTTCTTTATGGGCATAGGTGGACAGGGAGGCCAGACCATGGAAACCCATCCAGGTGGACATGAAACCGTGGCTCTGGCGATGGAGAGAACTTGCTGCAGGTCAGTTCCCTCCTCACCCGCCACAAAAGCCTGAGCAAGCTCCTTCAGACACCTCCTGAGCCCTACTGCCACAAGCTGGGAGGAAAAAACCCCAAACCAACAAACAAACTAGTGCTCTTTTAGTGAATTTTAAACCAGTGAAAGCTGATTGTTCCTCAGTAAGCCTAATCCATGCCTGTGCTCTAAATATAAAGGGAAAAGTATGTGCGTTTTCCTTTCTATGGCAAAGAAAGAGTTGACTAGGACAAGAATCTCTAGGAATTTTGAATCAGAGGACGAGAGCTGTGCAGTTTGGTTCTGTTGCTTTCAAACTACCAGTGCAGCCAGAAGCTGAAATCCTGCTGCACTAAAGCTGTCAGCACAGCATGGTCAGCTCTGTGCGATCCAGCTCACACAACAAACAATTGTGGACATTGAGGTGCTCATGACAGCTGGAGCAAAGGCTCAGCAATACATACCATGCTGGCTGTATCAAACCATGGGCAACAGATGGACTTTGACACCAAATCCTCTTTCTTCACTTTTAGGTGTATTAATGGTTTGAGGAAGGGCTTCCTCCCACACACCTGTTTTCTGTCTTCCTTAATGCGTGGTGTTCTCAGAGAGCAAAACATGTTCACCACCTTCTTCAGGTCACAGAACGACTCCGTCCATGCTCGGAGCTGAGCAGCTCCCAGCTCGAGCCTCCCATCCGCTGAAGGTGATTTAAAGGCAGCAGACATGGAAGTCGTGTCAAGCAAAACCCATCCATTCCTGCTGCAAAAATTGCACAGGGAAAGGCAAGGGCAGGCAGTAACAGTCCTCAGATCTTCTAAAAGAATTTGGTGTGAGAAGCAGAGGCGTACAGACATGAAAGCGATGCAAGGAGGCTGCAAGGTTGCCCACATCCCCTGGAGAAAGGAGAAGGTAGCAGCTGTGTCTGCGACAATTACCTGTCTTGGCTCTTCGCCAATAGAGCCAGAGAGGAAAGAGCAATACCTGCACTCTGATTTCCCTTCTCTCTTCCTGCAGATGGCAAATACTCAAGTTTTCAGGCTGCTTTTATGCCTTCCTGTGCTTCATCCAGCAAATATTTGTAGGACACTCAGTGCTTCTGTTTGACCTGTTCTGAGCTGTGTCCTCCTTAGAGCCAGATCTTCCCTTCAGCCTCTTCTGCTTTGTAGTCTTTGCTTTTCTATTCGCGTGGTTTGCTGGGAGGATGTAGCTGTTGCACTCCTTAGCTCTCTGCAGGGGTGAAACCTTACCGGTTTAACCTAAAGCCTAAACATAAAGCCATAGCTTCTCTGTTGCCATCATTGTATTGAGAAAACAGGGCTCTGCTCTTCTTCTCAGGGTTTTCATTATAGATGCATACCAGATAAACTCAACTGTCCCATACAAGTTTGAATGACAGTCTTAAAATACTTGAGCTCCGTCAAATGTGATCTATAATACAACTTTTACATAGCATGAGTACCTGCAAAATGGCACCAGCATGACCTCATAGGTGTATATAATCCCTAAATGAAAAAGCTTATATTAATCCTGCAAAGCTTAAAAATCAGTTTCTGATACAGATTGAACAGAGTTAATAGAACAAGCAGCTCCATGGATCCTGCTGCACTCAGTCCTGATGCCTTGCACAGGCAAGATCTGAATGAGTAATCCTTTGATAAGCATCACCCAGACTGGTCTGGAAGGAGCTCGGTATCATTAAGTTTTTTGCAAAGAGCCTTGGAGAGTCTCTTGCAGGCTTGCAAACCACAGCAGTGATTCTGATGAGGATAAAATAATGAGCATCTGGGGCTTGATGACACACAGTGACAGCGGAAAAACTGCAGATGGGTGCCATCATCAGTAAAAAGATGCTATAAATGTTGATAAGTTTGCAAGCGCTTTTCTTTAATGGCAATCATATGCCAGAGCAGTTCTAGTCTGCCACTGAGAGCCTTGCCCCCCTACAGACATCAGCATCTCCTAATCATCTTCAGTGCGGTTGCTTTATCGTTATCAGCAGGGCACACACAATTGTTTGCAGGCTGGTTGGGTTATCTGGTGGCCTTAAAGCTGTCTCATTCTGACGAATACCACATGTTCTGCTCTAGCAAGGGGGCCAACCCTTACTCGGAACAGTAAAACAAACCTAGTGGTAAATAAAGCTCAAATCAGATCCAACTAACACATCTAAAGGGAAGGCTGGTGGCATCAGGCAGCCAGGTAAGCTTGAAACCTGGACTTCCACAAATTAATACTGCAGATCAGATCTATTATCTGCTGTACAGACTGGGAGGAACCGCATCCCCCGTGGAAGTGGCCTTGTCTTTGGTTGTGAGAAAAGGTGTGACGTTAGTTTATATCATCTAAGGCAAGATAAGCACTGCAAGGCAGGTGGGAGAGCAAGCCAGCTGCATCTTTAACAAAAACTAACAGGATGCAACACCTGATTGGCGTCATGCAGTGCTTAGTCCAGTGTGACTCGGACCACAATTGCAAATAGCTCCTCCTTGATAGGATGTGAGCTGTCACACTAATAATATCTTTTTTTCCCTAAATGTGTATCCACAAAGTCAGAGAACAGGAAGCACATCCTTCCCGCTTTGGGTGAACCCACCTAAAGACGTGGAACACCCGTTGCTATGTAACTTTTTTGTGAAGCCATTTCCTATGGCAGATGTATATTTGCAGGAGACCATCCTGTGACAGATACCACAATTTCTGGGGGGAAAACCACACTTTTATCTTGTGATTTCATGTCTCTTTTCCATTGACTTTTCACTGGCATGACTGAATTTTAACCTGACTGGTTGCAAGAAGAAAATAAGCTCATTCATGCACAAAACACTGACATTTAAGTAGTGTATGATGTGTTCTCAGAGTCCCTTAGCAGCAAGGGCAGAACTCAGCAGTGGCCACATCTGGTTTTTGCATCTCACAGTTTACAGCTACATTACACTCTCTCTTAAGAAACTACATCTGAGATAAAGACACTTAACACAGCCTATGCATTACCTATCTAGGTCCATAACACAAATATTCACTACAATTAAATTTGAGGACTGAAATACAATGCAGACTTGGTGTATCCATAAATCTTACAATCTTTCCCCCCTGCCCCTTTTCTCAAGGCAAAGTAGATTATAGCTGGACTTTTTTGTTATTTGAGCTTGTCTTCTATCGCTTCTTGAAAGATTTGTATACCCTTGCCCTTGGAATGTAAAGCAATGTATATTAAAGAAGATGTTAAGTGGAATGGCTGGTATTTTTGTGAGCCTCAGAGAAGTTGTATTGGTAGATTACAGTAAATATGTGTGAAGGTTAATTTTATGGAGGCAAGATGAAAGATATTAATTAAACTTCCCTTATTGGTAAAACCTGTAGACAAATAAACCACAATTGGTTTGGAAAGTATTTCTATCCTCAACTAAATTTACAGGAGGCAACACAATACATGAAAGTCTGATAAGACATTTGTTCGGCAGAGAAAAATTATCAGTTCTACATAGGAAAATTGTAGCAATTACACCAGGGTGAGGATTTTACTCCTTTGCAGCCACAGACTCTCAAACAAGGAAACCATAGGCAACTGAAATTCAGGCTCCAGCAACAGGCCAGATTCCCTAAAATAGTAAGAATACCCCTGAGAAAATGAGGGGTTTGTACATATTGCTATTTATCACTAGCAGTAGTTCCTTTTCGCAAGCTTCACTGTGAATTAGTTTATACGAGAACAATCAAAGAAAAGGAAAAAGGACCCTTCCCTTGCAGCAGATCCAACTTTTACTCTTGTGAATTCACACTTGTGCTACATTTCCAGGTCTGCTATTCTATCATCCAGCACAGATAAGATCTTAATTGATAAAGAGCAAGCAGAAGAGAAAAAAGGAAATCAGGACATCCTCAGACGTCTCTCTCACTTCAGCCTTTCTTCATATAGCACAGAGCAGACAAACCAGGACCCGGCTGACAGCATTTATTCCTTTGAAGGTCGGCTTTAGAACAAAGAGCTACTGTAGTTACCTTAAAAGCTACGGATGCTGGAGAGCAGCTCTGGGGTTCTGGTGGATGGCGAGTTGAACATGAGCCAACAGTGTCCCTGGAGCCAAGAGGGACCCGTGTCCTGGTGCATCCAGCACAGCACAGCCAGCCGGGCAGGGAGGGGACTGTCCCGCTCTGCTCTGGCCTCACCTGGAGCGTTCACTGTGTGCAGGGCTGGGGACACAGCATAAAAAAGATGTTAAGCTGCTAGAGAGTGTCCAGAAGAGGCTACAAAGTTGGTGAAGGGTTTGGAGGGGGAGCTGTGTGAGGAGCGGCTGAAGTCACTGGGTTTATTCAGCCTGGAGGAGACCGAGGTGACACCTCATGGCAGTTACAGCTTCATCACAAGGGGAGCAGGAGACGCAGGTGCCGAACTCTTCTCTTCAGTGACCAACTGCAGAACCCAATGAAATGGACTGGAGAGAGACCAGCACAGGGCAACGAAGATGCTGAAGGGAGTGGAGCATCTCCCACGTGAGGAAAGGCTGAGGGAGCTGGGGCTCTTGGAGGAGACCGAGGGGTGACCTCACTCATGGTTATAAATATGTAAAGGGTGAGTGTCAGGAGGATGGAGCCAGGCTCTTCTCGGTGACAACCAATGGTAACACAAGGGGTAATGGGTTCAAACTGGAACACAAGAGGTTCCACTTAAATATGAGAAGAAACTACTTCTCATTGAGGGTGTCAGAGCCTGGCCCAGGCTGCCCAGGGAGGTTGTGGAGTCTCCTTCTCTGCAGACATTCAAACCCGCCTGGACCCCTTCCTGTGGAACCTCAGCTGGGTGTTCCTGCTCCATGGGGGATTGCACTGGATGAGCTTTCCAGGTCCCTTCCAACCCCTGACATTCTGGAATTCTCTGAAATGGCAGAAGATGTGCCGGTGAGGTTCATGTTGGACATGAGGAAAAGTTTCTTCACCCAGAGGCGCTGGACACTGAACAGGCTCCCGGTGAGGTGTCACAGCCCCAACCTGACAGTGTTCAAGAAGAGACTGGACAACGTCCTGAGACACACGGTGTGACCTGTGGGGTTGTCAATGCAGGGACAGGAGTTGGACTTGATGATCCTTGTGGGTCCCTCCCAGCTTGGGACATCCTGTGATTCTCTGAAAGCCAGTGAAGCGTATTTTCCGTGGAAGAGGGAGCGTGAACTCTGGAAGCAGGCGGCATGAAGACACAGGCGTGTGCTCACCTGGAGAGCCGCCCACATGGGAACGTTCCTCACGCTCCAAGTGAACCTGCCCTGCACACACACCCGTCAGGCTGGGGCATCCCCTGGTCTGTGGAGCCCAGAGAGACAGCATCACCTAAAGCTCCCTTGCCCTGACAAGGAAATACGAGTTTACGTGATGAATCCTCCCTCTCCCGGTACCTCTTCTGTTTGACAACAGAGCTGAACCAGCCAGCGCTGGCTTTCCGTGGCAAAATGCCTGACGTGAAGAAATTAAGCTGGCTTTGTTTATGGCTGTTTCATTTGTTATGTCACAAGGTTCCCGAAGTAATCAAGAACCCGTGGGGCTGTTTGAAAATAGCTAACACATGCAGGAGAGAAAAGGCTCCTTTGGAAGCATACGCCATTTAGATTTGCTTGTTTTTAACAGAAAGAGGACTTAACAGCGGTAGAAAAGTGAAGAGCACATGGTAATTATGGACAGCTCTGCCAAGTGAAATCTGGACTTAATGATCCAACCATTACCAGGGTCAAAAACCCAAGGCTTGCATTTGAAACAAACCTGGTCCTCTTGATGAGGTGAGGTGGACTTGGAAGGGGGCAGCTGGCACTATTTTTCTGCTAATCAGAGTTGCTTCTTCTAGTTCAAAATCAGCTTTTCTGCTTCTGTAATCCCATTCTTTTTAAGGCACAGTCCGCTAAACGGCAAGGCTTTTATTTACACGCTGTAACTGCGTGGTTTCCATTGCCCTAGGGGAAAGAAATTAAGTTGTTAACCAGGTTTCCAGTACCAAACAACCCAACAGAAGGGGAAAAGCAAACTAAGCTGTAAACAGGGTTGGTAGAGAGAATGTAGCTGGGAAAAAGAAATCTAAAGCAAAGATGAGTATTAATATCTCCACCTTCTTTTGTTAAGTGGTAGCTCTGGTGTGTCTGTCACCAGGCTGAGTTAGAAATTCATTAGAATTGTTTGTAGGAAGCTGCTACAGAAGATGATACAGATGGAACTGCAGTCCCGCAATGCATCGCTACGCTGGAAATTCAATTGCTGTGAGAACACCTAAGACCAACACCATAAATTCATTCAGAAAGGGACTCACCGAATTAACAGAGACAGATCAATCAGTAGCTATTAAACACAATAGTCCAGGTGCAGGTTTCTCTGCCAAAGGTTGACAAGGTGTCCCAAGGGAAAGATCACGTTACAGATCTCTCCTTTTTAAGCTGTTTTCTCATCATCTGTCGTCAGCCGCTGTTGGAAACAGTGCACAATGTTAGGTTAATATTTTAACCAAGGTGGTAGATAGGAGGACACCTTTTCTGTCAACCCCGAGTTTAAAATGCACATGTCAAGAATACAAAGGAAGACAAGAGCAGAGCTCCTGGCTCCCAAGTGAGCCAGAAAAGCAATTTTCTGCATGGAACACGCTCAAGTAATAAAACATCTTTTTGTACCTCTACTAGCGGTAATGAAACCCATGTGTTTGGGGGATTTTTTTCTCTTTTAAACTGTCTCCATAGGATAAACAGGCCCTGAATTTCACCACAGGGGGAAAAGTAAAGCGTAATCCCTTTTTAGTGACATTTAAGTCTACAGAACGTGAGTTTAATGAGAGAAAATTCCTGTCAGCCCAGTGTTATTGTTACACATAATTCATTTTTCCTACTTATACCACAGCCTATAGTAATAGATAGGAACAAAAATATCATGGTTTTGTCCCCTTGAACTGAACGGAGACCAACAATTGCGTCAAACTGAATGCTGAAAACCAACATCGGTGTTTTTGAAAGCATCTACCATGGTTTAAGAGCTACCTTTCTAATCAGGACGGCTGCAGAGAGCCGCTGTAACCGTGGCATTTCTTGCTTCCTTGGGCTGTGACGAGGCACAGGAGCATTTTCTGTAACAGGTATTTTCCTCTTGTATGTCTCATGGATAAAAGAAACAAGCTCTCCAAAGGGCTCAGTGCAGAAGTTGCCTCCGACCACATCCCCCTGCAGCTGAACTCTATTGATTTTTCCCAACGTGTTGTGTTCAAGTCCCTGTTGCTGGGGTGGATATCAACAGGAAAACACAGCGAAGGTTTTACACGATCCCAAACACGCCACAGACAAACACAACACCATCAGTGGGGAACAGGCGAGGCGCTGTTGGTTTCTGCCTTGCTTTGCCCGTGCTTTTCATTTAGCAGGGTTCTGTTTGAGACACACCACCCACTGCCCTTGTGCAAAACGTCTGCCTCCCTGTGTTTGCCACCTGGAATTTTCCACATTAATATTTTATTGCTGCTTGCAGGCAGATGATAGCTAGAGGTCAGCACCTGGAAAATGTGCCCATGCAAGTGTTTGAATTAGGATCCAAACATTTCAGCCAGGAAGGAGGTGGGAATAGGCCAAGCTGTTAAGCCTTTCCAGAGCTTATCTGGGAATGAGACACACACCTGGTGAGGCTCTCAAACACTCCTTTGTGTGTGTGCATGGAAAGGAGGATGCGCAAAAGGCAGGGAAGGTGCTGGAATTGAAGAGGAATGCTCTGGCTCACCATCTCCATGAGGGAGCATAGCATCCTGCTGCATCTTCCTAATACCCCCAGGTTTGTGCCACCGAGGGGTTTATCCAGGGCAAAACTGAGAGCAGCATAGGGAAAGGGACCTGGGAGTCCTGGGGGACAGCAGGGTGACCACGAGCCAGCACTGTGCCCCTGTGGCCAGGAAGCCAATGGTACCTGAGGTGGGTTAGAAGGGGGTGGTCAGTAGGTCAGAGAGGTTCTCCTGCCCCTCTGCTCTGCCCTAGTGATCCACACCTGGAATATTGTGTCCAGTTGTGGCCCCTCAGTTCCAGAAGGACAGGGAACTGTTGGAGAGAGTCCAGCGCACGGCAACAAAGATGCTGAAGGGAGTGGAGCATCTCCTGTGTGAGGAAAGGCTGAGGGAGCTGGGCTCTTTAACTTGGAGGAGACCGAGGGGTGACCTCATTAATGGTTATAAATAGGGAAAGTGTGAGTGTCAGGAGGATGGAGCCAGGCTCTTCTGGGTGACAACCAATGGTAACACAAGGGGTAATGGACACAAACTGGAACACAAGAGGTTCCACTTAAATATGAGAAGAAACTACTTCTCAGTGAGGGTGGCAGAGCCTGGCCCAGGCTGCCCAGGGAGGTTGTGGAGTCTCCTTCTCTGCAGACATTCAAACCCGCCTGGACACCTTCCTGTGGAACCTCAGCTGGGTGTTCCTGCTCCATGGGGGGATTGCACTGGATGAGCTTTCCAGGGCCCTCCCAACCCCTGACATTCTGTGAAAATTCTTAATCCACACACTCCTATCCCCATCCTTTTTTACAACCTAAATCTAAATCACAGACTGTCCCCACGATGCTTAATGACAAAGCACAAAAGAGACTTTACTGAAAGGAAAAAAAGAACACCACAGACTAAGATTTTTAAGCTGTCAATGACTATTTTCTGCATGGGTAACAATGTGGTAAGAACAGACCAGACCGAGTGAATTTGAAACCACAGGGCTGGAATTATTGGAAAACAAGGACTCAGTTGTCTGTGTTCACTGATATTTGCCAAAAAAATTCACTAGGTCTCACTAAGTGACCAAAACAGCAGGTTTAAGTAGCAGCTTATCTGGATTGTTTCCCCTTCTGTAATGAATTCTCCCTCTGTGAAATACCACAAGGACACTGATAGAAGACAGGTAGGGAAGCCCATGGGTGGCATTTTCTACCCCAGCACTCCCCACGCAGACACAAGGCCTCGATGGGCTTGGGCAGGAGTCCCAGAAGCTTGTTTTAATCTGCCTTTCCTAGTTCGATGTGACCCGAGAGCCATCTGCTGACACCTGAGGAGCACGTTGTATTAATGGCAAGAGAGCAAAAGCCTTTCCTGAGTGAGCACAGTGGTTGCACAGGGACTTTTCTGCACAGACCTGTGAGCTCATTCCCATTTAGCATCCTGCCCATTCAAAGGCTGTCACAGTCAATCGTCTCGAGCTCAAGGGAGAGCTCAGATCACAACCTGGAAAATATGAACTGCCCTGCCCAACAAAACCATTTCACAAAGCAATTTCTACCTGCTTTAGCAAGGGGACAGCATGGGGTGAATCAGAAAAACATGAAACGTTGCATTAAGGTAAGCAACTGATAAAACTGTTACGAGCACAATAGTCACCCCACCGAGCAGCTGCCATATCGAAAGGATTTCATGCTGAGGATGAGCTGTAAAACCTCTTCCATCTCTATCATCTCCAATTCCAGGTTCAGCACCTCCCCAAGGCCCAGGGAGATGCTGTGGCCCAGCTGCCTTCAGTTGGTCTTCATCACCATCATTAATAGACATTTCCTCACTGGAATGAACATTTGGATGACACCGAATACTCCGGCACATCCCCTAATGCCATGACAAGGTACGGTTTGAAACTTTATGTCCAGTAAAGGACTTTTTATTGCTTACAGCCCAGCTTCAACTAAGCAAAGACTACCTGAAAGTGCACAGCAAAAGCCTCTCCTAGAGTCTGAAACATGCAGAGCAAGGCTTGAAATGTTTCCTTGAAAGGCTGACATTTTGAGGTGTTTAGGCTCAGACCTACAGAAAGGAGCAATTAGAATGTTTAGAGCAAAACTTACAGATTTTAATAGTATTTTGGGTTGATCCTCAGTGGTGGTTTCACTGTCCTGTGGCACAGTCCTGGGAGCCTTTGCTCTTCTCTGCCTGCTGCTGGTAGGTATTAATGGGCACAACTGATTCATAGAAGATTTTGGGTTGGAAGAGACATTAAAGAGCATTAAAAAGCATTAGAGTGCATTAAGCAGCACGCTGTACCACAACTACGCGAAGTTTTAGTGTTGGCAACACAATTTTCACTGAGCACAGCTCAACAACGCTAGGGAAATCCTTAGAAACCCTTACAAAATAGGCAAAAATAAAGCCTCTCAAGGCACAGCAGCAGCCAGCAAAAGATCCCCCCACAAACAGCTCAGCCCCCGAGTTCTGTTCCCTTCCTATAAAAAAGATGAGGAGTAGGACTGAGTTGCCTCAAGGTAATTTTAGCAAAGATGACCCTAAACTGTACACTTCAGATGGAGCCTCAAGAGCATAAATGAGGGAAGGTTGTTTGAGCTGGGTTCAATTCGGAATGAATCGTGTTCTGGCCGAGCACCTAGAATGTCACATGAATACTCACCCTGGACTGTGTCACATTCAAAACCGTGTGACGGGGTTAGTGCAATAACATCTGCTGCTTAAAGGAATCATCTACCTTTCTTTGCAATACATTCCCCAAACAGTTCCCTAGTGCACCGCTATTATCAATCCTCAAAATGTTGTTAAATCTCATTTAATGAAGGTAAAATAAGACAAATCTCTATGTCCTAAAGTCATTCAGTAACTTTGTAGAGCATTAGAGGTGCCACTTTCGCAATAGTTTAAGGAACACAAGTTCCTTGCGACAAAAGTTAGAAGTGCATTGCTTTTCAGCTAAACCTGCTGTGGCTTGAAGTTCATCTTCAATCTTTATTTCTCCCCAAAAAAATCCTTTGAACAACCCTCATGACCTGAGAAAATAAAAATCTTAGTTCTGCCCTTTATCCCCAGCTCATCTCGCCGCTCCCAGTTTGTGCAGAGGGAAGATTCACCTCTACTGATGAATTAAGACAGACTTAAGAGGCCTGATTAAGCTTTTTATGTTTCACTCAAGCAATTTGGAATGCACCTGCCCCCAGACAGCAGCCTGCAGATAATTCACAGAATCACAGAATCGACTGGGTTGGAAAAGACCTCAGAGATCATCCAGTCCAACCCTTGGTCCAACTCCAGTCCATTGACCAGATCATGGCACTGAGTGCCATGTCCAATCTCAGTTTAAAAACCTCCAGGGCCGGTGAGTCCAGCACCTCCCTGGGCAGCCATTCCAATGCCTGACCACTCTCTCTGCACAGAATTGCTTTCGAATCTCCAGCCTCAATTTCCCCTGGCAGAGTTGAAGCCCATGCCCCCTTGTCCTATTGCTGCCCTTCAGGTGGTTCTAGAGAGTGCTGAGCTCACCTCTAAGCCTCCTCTTCTCCAGACTGAACAAGCCCAGCTCCCTCAGCCTCTCCCCATAGGGCTTGTGTTCAAGTCCCTTCCCCAGCCTTGTTGCTCTTCTCTGGACCCGCTCCAGCACTTCAATCTCTTTCCTGACCTGAGGGGCCCAGAACTGAACACAATACTCCAGGTGTGGCCTCCCCAATGCAGAGTACAGGGCAATGATCACTGCCCTTGTCCTGCTGACCACGCCATTTCTGATACAGGACAGGACACCATTGGCCTTCTTGGCCACACTGTTGGCTCATGTTGAGCTTCCTGCCAATTAGTACCCCCAGGTCTCCTTTGCCTTCACAGAATAACTCAAGGATTAATTTTCCAGGTCCAGGGAAACTTCAAAACAAACTCCAAACTGAAGAGCGAACGCATTTCAAAGCAGCACCTCACTCATTTACCTTTGATTTGCACTTCTCTACATCCCGTACAGAGTCAAGAAGACAAGATGTTCAGTTCCTCAGAAGCTTTATTTTCATTCAAACTACAGAAATCAAGTGGTACCTTCTAATTTCCCGTTATACTTGCTATGTATTCGTACGGCTCGGGGTGAGGTGCACTAGGATAACTACCCTGCACATACGGAGGAAGATAAGGCTCAAAAACCAGCTTTACTTCAAAGAACACCAAGCCTCGACTATGAGGTTGGCTCCAATTCCTCAATAACATCAATAGGCACGACATAAAGAGAAAAAAAAATCTAAACTACCTATTGTAAGCAAAAAATCCAACAATTACAGAAAGTCATTCAAAGAAACCTTTTAGAAATAACAGAAGTTTTCTAGTTTGAAACAAAAAATAGAAAAAATAGATGAGTCATTTTTGCTTTTATATATGATATATTCACACATAGTTTCAAGTATCATTTTTCACTGTTGTCATACTTACATGGCTAGAGGTTAAAAAAGTGAACATCCCATAAGCAGATGATTAGGAGTCACACACAGTCTGTATCTGGGTTCGGCAACATCTGGAATTCTCCGCAGTATCATCATGACCAAAAAAAGCAGTGACTAAACTCAGTGTCATTTTTCCCTTTATTAAACGTGCTTTAATAAGGCTTGAAAAGTATCGGGATTATTTAAAAATGGAGATAGGAAATGCACAGGCAGTCA
Source organism: Patagioenas fasciata (assembly GCF_037038585.1). Lineage (NCBI taxonomy): Eukaryota > Metazoa > Chordata > Aves > Columbiformes > Columbidae > Patagioenas > Patagioenas fasciata. The sequence goes on along the minus strand of NC_092523.1, from coordinate 77,109,434 downwards.
TAAACCCCACAAATTCACAGCTACGCTTGTCACAGGCTTGTTGGGGGAAATAATATGGGTTACATTTGGTTAGCAGGCAAACTTGATACCAACAGACTGAATTCAGCTAGGATGTGTTTTATATTTAAGGCATCACACAATATAACAAGTGAATGCTGGGGAGCATAACAATCATCATGTGCTCAGCCACAATTCACAACGAGCTCTGGACATCAGAACCTGCTTTATTTCAACACAGGAAGGCTGGAAGGGCATCCATCGGCCTTTTGGGCAAGTGCCAACAGCCACCAGGCAAGAGCAGAAGGTTTTTATCCCAGGGGGAGGAATTTAAGTGCTTTTTAAAGGCTTTGCTGCAGTGCCAGAGCTGGAGACCTGCAAACAGATTCTGCTGGAATACAAAAGGTACGAGTTCAAGGCAGAAAGTCTGTTCAAGCGGCTACAGCGTCCTGCAAAGAGATCAAAATTGGAAAAAAAAAAAAAAAAAATCAAGATTTAACAGCTTCTGGAGGTTTGAAATGGAGAGGTCCAGCAAGGGCATTCAGTAGCCAGGACTGGTTTCTTACTGCTGCTCTCCTGGTCTAGTGTGGATAAACAGGTATGAAACACCAAGTGAAACAGGCAGAAACTGTTTCCTTGCCCAATATGAAAAGGCACAAATTGTGCATAAAAACATTATCGTGACAAAGACCGACCTAAAAACCTACTCGCACACACAAAAATTGCAGAAACCATTGACAGTTCTTAAGAGGGCAAAGTCATCTAAAAAGTTAAGTGCTAGGCAGTCTGAAAGCTCTATGGGTTCAGCTATTTGATTTAGTACTTTAGTGCAGGATGTTCCTAAGTTCTAGTTTTAAAACCATCAGGCCCAGACTCAGGAGTAAAGCTTCTTGGAAACAAGGGAGGTCACATACATCAAAGGGATAGACCCATGTCACTTTACTAGGCAGAAATGCAATGATTTTTTCATTTAGTAAGGGTCCCATGGAGTCCAGAATGTTATTTTTCTAAGCATTTCTGTAAGGAAAAAATTAATCAGGTGCAAGTTTGGAGCTCAGTCCAAGCTTTGCTAAAAGCTACTAACGCAAGTCCACAGAATTTGGGTAACATTAAGTTTCCTGAGCTAAAGACATCCTGAAACACAAGACAGTGACAGCACAGCAGGACAAATATAAAGCGACAATGAAAAAGCATTGCCCAGCCCCAGGCTTGCAGCACCCCTGGAAGTCCATAATTCAGAAATATTCCTCATCTTTTACCCCTTCTTCCCAGTCTATATTTTGGTTCTTACACCTCCCTGAACACAGCAGGTTTTTGCTTGCTTTCCACACTCTGCTGGTTTTGTAGCATATAAACCCACTTCCAAAGAGATGCTTCAGGCATTCATTGTTTAGTCTTCTCAGGCTGACTAAAACCACACATTGACAACAGCCACCCATTTGGCTGGAAGATTAAAAGACACCAAATATTTTGTACCAAAACTAGATACTAAAATTTAAATGTCGACTCCTTTTTTCCTTTTATGAGCCTGGGACTGTTTTATTAATATGCAGAATGGAGAGCTCGCATCCTTCCCCCATAGTATAATCATACAAACTACACCAGTATAATCAGAACATTAGTAAGCACAAAGTGATTTACAAGTTGGACAAAACTAGGCTCGTGGTCACTTCTTCTAGCAATGAATTAAAGGCATAGAAAATATACGATAAAGCAAGTATGTAATTTCATTTTCACTCAAGTCTTCTAGAAACACAGCAGCTTTTAATGGAGCAGTGAAGAGCCTAAACCAACCTACTGGAGGTTTTCACGTTACAGTGCAAGTCAGTTGGATGCTTAAATAGGCTCAGAAACCTGAGACTATAAAAAGCACCCTATCAATCACCTTTCTACACGAACAAAATGCTGCTACCCTGAACAATATCTAGTCAGTCCTGTGGGGAAATTAAACCAAACCAATGCTATATTCTCACAACAGCATTCAGTTTAATCTCAACACTTCACAGAAGGGCAGCACCACCTGTTTCTGATCTTTGCCCCAGTGCTCCCAAGTTACATACACAGAGACAACCCAATGTCACCACTCAGGTAACCAACTCATCTTCACAAGCACAACGTGTTTATTCAGAAATATCAAAGCCTTTATAAACACTACTCAGCTTGAGGCTGATGATACAGAACAGCCCTATTAAACAAACCAAACTTGCTTTGCACACCTGCAGGATCAGGGCAACCAGCTCCAGCGGCACCCGCAGCAGCCAGCACACAAACAGCCCAACAGCTCCACACCAACAGCTGTTGTAGTTAACGACCAACACTGACAGCAGAGACCATTAGATGCCTACTGTGTTTCTATTAAACAGACATATGATCCAGAATTTAATGTAATGCCTTTGTAGTATAGCCTGACGTGCTATTTACAACACACATTTCTTGTACGTGTGCAAGTGTTCAAGTCTATCTTAGCTCATAGAAACACTTCAGTGCCTTAACTGGGCAGATTTAAAAGCCTGATTTGACTGAAGCTTCACTGCCACAGTGACTAAACTTGCTTTAAGGAGTTAGCACTACAATCAACACCCCAATAAACATCTGCCTTTAACTGAAGGCTATACAGCCCTAACAAGATCTTCAAGAACATCACATGCTGAAAACCAAGAAATGAGCAATAAAAGCCTCTCACATTGTGCTCAAAACAAGCAGCTAACTCACTGGCCTTCAAAATTTTCCCTGTCATGCAAGTCACACAACCTTAGAGCTCCCACAGCAACTTTCATCTCGCTGTAAGACCTACATAACAGCGGAAAAACTAGATCCTCAGATCCTTTTATTTTGTAGCCATGTCTCTAGTGTGCTCTACTTGTACCTCAATATAGGAATTATATACTTAGAGTCACTCCAGCACTTTTAGTGTAGTTCCTATCTGAAACTAGACAGATTTCTACATACCTTCAAATTTCTTGGCTGGCATAAACCAAAGTCAAGAGAGAAACAATGCAAACCATGATCAATTAGTCCAACCGCTAAGAAAAAAACAGTAGCCACATCAATCTAACATCACTTTGATTTCGGGTGCTAGCTAATAGATTTATTAGAAGTTTCAACAGACTGTATCTCCAGACTTTATCCTTCTTGGAAGACACTACAATAGAAGCCACAGCAGAGACTGCCTTGTCAAAAGAAGTACAAATACTTGCTGTATAGATGGAGAAATAAAAGGACAAATCTAGTTGTCTAAAAGACAATTCACTGTACACATTTTATTTACAGTTTTGTACACTGCCTTAATATGAATGGGACCGCTTTTCTACTTGAGCCATTTTAACCAAAGCAAAATAACCTAAGTAATACAAAGTGTTAAAATACAGCATAAGATACAAAAACATACTATTTCTAGTAAGGAATGTAAATTATGGTGTTACATTAAAAAAATCCACAATTATGTTTAGGAAATCACACAAACAGATCACTGATTTGACTGAAATGCATCAATTTGTAGCAAAGCTTGGATGTTACAAAAAACCAAAAAATTACCAAAGAATGCACAAAATTAATGTTTATTCCACCTTTGTCATATTCCCAGATTCTTCACCAAATGTTACATGAGCAAAAACAACTGAAATCAAAATATCACTAATGTTATCAAATAGGGAAAACAAATAAATTAATCTAGCAGCCATCAGCATAGGTTACAGCAAAGATGATGCTGTATAAAAAAATTGCTAGAAAACTGTATGCACCATACTCTTTTCCAAACCAGCAAAATGTTACTGCATACAATGCAAATGTAAAACAGAGTAATTTCCTGCAGGTACAGAAATGCAACTTCTTTTCTGAATACTGTGGATAAACAAATGTGGGTTTTCTTTTTTGTAATAGTAATGTTTCTACCAAGCTATTACAGAGTGGGCTAGGAAAACATTTATGGATTCAGGGGGCGAAGTGTACTAAAATTCTGATCGGTAATGGTTACTTCAGCCAAAATAGAAAAAATTGAACACGGAAGTACAAGACAAAGGCAAATGAGACTTCTCACAAATCTTAGCAACACTTAGATGGAAATCAAATTTAAACGTAGTCCACTCTGCTTCTGAAGAGGCTTTGGTTCAGCTCCCAAATCTCGATTGCTTGACGCAGTCTCCTATGAAAGAATACTCAGAAGGTGTCTTCTTAAACAACAAACCTATTTTTAGTGGTGGAGCCGCTCTTGGTAGCTGTGTCTGCATGGGACTGGTAACCAATCACTATCTTTGGAGGAAGTCCTAATCTTTCTTTGTATACTCTCCTGGAGAAAAGAAACAGAACAACAGTCTAAGTAAAGCCCTTAGGAAGGAATTAGTAACAAGACACCTGCTTTTAAGATCCACTGACATCTTCATGAAAAATAGCTGTGTATGAGTGAGATGTAAGCCATTAATGGCACTAGCCTGGAAGCTCTGACTAAACCAGTGAATAAGCCTGTTCAACTGCAGACTTAACGAAACTACATAAAAGTTGTTTGTTTTTAACTTACCCTAATCATAATGGAGCAGTTTAGAGGACCACAGCTTACCCTCATTTTAACTGTTAAAAAGAGAGCTTAATATATTGTCTTTGGAGTTATGGAAACATGACAGCAGGTAGTAAACAACTTACCTTAGCCATTGTGTCAGTCAGTTTGAAAAATCTTTTTGACAGTTAGTTCTGTAATGGGGTTATCTTAGCTCCTTAGCTAATGGTTAAAACCATGCTAAAAGTTCACTCTGATGCCTGCTAGGTTTAATGGAAGGTTATTCTCTACTAGCAGAAGATGCATAACATGGTTCTGTTTGCGTGTTGTTAAACACCTTTCAAGTCTGAACAGGATATACAGCAAAATTGTTAATATAAGGCAGACCCCGCCAGATTCATAAAGGCCCAAATGAGGAAAGTGTCAAGAGCGCCACCCAATGAGTCAAAATGGTAGCAAGATACTATGCCTGACAGTTAAAATTTGGCCTAAAACAGATGTGCTAAGGAGGGAAGATAATCTATGCAAGCCAAAGAAAATACTAAAGCAGCCTACAATGACCAAATTGAACAGCGTGCGATTTTGAAGCATCAGTACTGCAGCATAAGGAATCCACTCGCTTTAGCAATACTTGATACATAGCAGAGCACAACGTGCATCTTCCGTAGTACAGATGAGTGATAATCTAAGATGACTAGCGTTGCTTACTGGAATGAAGACTACAACATGCTATTACACATGTCAAATACTCCATGAAACTCAGCGTTATTTTGTTTGATTTGCACTTAAACAGAGAAGAGTGTAGGAAAACATCTGTAGAGTTTCACAGCACGTCACTGTAGACCTTTTTTCAAATATAAGGACATCCTTGGGAGCTTAAGATTTACACTGCCTTTCTTCTCACCCTCACAAACTGGCATGCTGCAACAGAACCTCCACTAGCTACAGGTATTAATTACAAGGCCTCATTGTGAAATGAAAAACTTCTGCCAAGATCTGTGTTCGATTCTTCATTATTTCTAAACTACAAAGGTAGTGCAGTAGTACAAAGTAGTTACTAGTATAAGCTCAGACAAAAAAACTACACCGGAACACAAGTAATTTGGCACCGAGTTACTTGAACTTGGGAGAGAGGTCAGCACAGGCTGCATTACCTTAAAGTGCATTCCTATATCAAGTTAGCTGGCTTTAAATGCATCATTACACTTCATATATTCAAGACAATCATATTACTTACCCTATATGCGTAACAGCATCCCTGTTTTCACATTCAGTTGTCCATATTGCTATTTTATCACCCTTAGTTCTAACATTAACAACAGCACCACATACATCATCACTGTAGTCATCAAATGACTCCCCAATAAGGCACAGCAGCTACAAAACAAAGATTAACCATTAGAAGTGCAGTTGAAATCAGAATCCTGCTCCATAGGCAAACAGTGTACACAAATAACTTGGAAGAATACTACATTTTACTGCTTATAGTCACTTGCCGTACAACAATCATTTTCTGTTTATTGCAGCGTCTTCTTGAAGTTCCAAATGTTACAAGTGAATGCAAAGGCAGTCGGAGCAAGGTATCTTCCTCCTATGTCGAGTTTTCCACCTCTCCCCCTGTCCCAGCAGCTGCAAGTTCTGACACTGCTGATCATGTACATATTGTCACCTCCCACCTCATCCTCCCAATCCAAAACCAGGTAAGAATTAAAGGAATTTATTCTTTTTTTTCTAAAGCACATTTAACACAGGTAGACAAATCTGAAATTTTAAGTTTTTATGTTCATTTTCTAGGAAGAACTAAGTCAGCAACATGTCTGCTACGGAAGGTGCAACTTGGGTTCTGAAGTATGTCGGAGGTAGATCAGTCTGCAACTTGGATGAAGTGCTATCTGGTGTAGTGTTACTACCTACCAGCACACTCGGGAAGTTTCAGATCTCCCACAGACTCTAAAATGGGCATCAGTCATCCCGAACAGCGTGTAACACAAGTGCAACCATCCAAACACGCAAGTAACACAAGATTCTCTCCCACAGTTTTCTAATGGAGACGTTTGGAATTGGCACAGGTCAGGAACGGCAGCCTGAGTTCCGTCACATCCCTGTACCATTTGCTAACTGGGAAAGTGCTATGTAAAAGCTTCCACTTTCAACTCTTAAAACAAGTAATTTTCAGATACTCAAAACTGAAACTTTCTAGTGCGTAAAACAGATTCAGCCAGTCTATGCTGAATTAAAAATCCTTCTGTACACTGAAGTATTAGTGTCCAAATCGATCCCTGTTTACTCCACTTGCACAGTACATTAAATACACTGCCACTATATTAATTTTCCATAATCACTTATAACATCTGAAAATTCAATACCTGCAACTTTTTGAACAAAGTAGATCTTTCAGTACCCACCCAATTGCAATATACACACATTCACTGAGTAATGAAAGCCATAAATGTCAAAATTTAAACCACACACATTCAAAATATTGATCAACCACCTTAGTGTATATACAAGTAGGATGACTACATGTTCAATAAACACTACAGTCAAGTACATTCTTCATGAACACTGCACAACAGGGGCAAGAAAAAGTCCTCAAGGGAAGTTTAATTTGCACTTAAGAATGGTAAAGACCATTCAATTATATTAAAGTTTATTCCAAAGGGGAGTGACAAAGGAAGAGGTTTTGATTTTTGTTTTTATTGGAGAAAGTTGTTTCCAAATAATTACTGGAATTAGAAGTGGCATGGCTGTTTTAGAGCACGTGTCCCAGTCATCTGGGTATTTGGGCTCTGTGCCATCACTGCTGAACAAAAGAGCAGAAGCCTCTGGTCTTTAGTCTACATGGACTATCTACATGTTTCCAACCCCCATGCAATGGTTATCAAGAATCAGAAGGCATTTCGGGGGAGAGGCCAAATGCACACAGCAAGACACTTATTTACTCATGTGCAGTCATATCACCTAGTAGTAAAAATGCTCCTCATCCTTTCTTCAAGTCACTGCTACAGTGACCAGAAAGATTCAAATAGCTCTGGTATTTTGGACACTTTGATCCCAAAGGCCATTTCTCCCTTCGCAAAGGGTGCAATCCTTCTCACGTGTAACACCAGCAAGAAAAAGGATGAGAGGTTTGGTAAGACCAGTTTGCTCTGTACTGCCTGCACTCCACACCCCTAAAACCCATATCAGACTTTTTCCAGGCTATTCTGAGCCAGTTCCTAGACCATTCAGTCGCATCCTTTTCTACAACACATTTACTGCAACCCACAATCTCTACCTACCGTTTAAAAAAAAAACTATTCCCAAAAGGTAACAGCAACGGAAAAAGTATTTTATAATGCACAGGAAGACTCTGCTATTATTTGTCTATCCTAATGTTAAGTACAGAAATAAAAACAAAGCTGAAACTCCCTGTTTCAGCAAGACCAAAACCTGAAAACCATTCACTTGTATGAGTATTTGTAAAACAAATCATTACACTTAAGCAGCTAAATTTGGGAGTCACATTCAAGACAAAGTATTTTCCCAGTAGCATAACTGCTATTCTGTACATTCCACATGGAAAGGCTAATCTGTGTTGTAGAATTATTTCTACTGCTGCCCCTTATAAGTATTTAACAGAATACAACTACATGCAGCATCACTATAAAAAACACAAACGTATTTCAAATATAGCCTCTCAAAAACTTACAGGACTCTGTGCTGCCAGGAAGTTGGAAGTCTAGTGTGGCACACAGAAAGAACAAACCATTGAAAATATTAAATACAAATGCAAGATTCTTCATTTGCAACTTGTAAGGCCATAGTGCTTACTGTCTCTAGCCAGAAGCGATCAAGGTCACTTCGTCTCTGCTGTTTGTTTAGTGTAATTAGCCATCGTCCTCCTCGCTTGTTTTTCTCATCTTCCCACATGGGTTCAATCCCATCCTGCAAAGAACAGCCACAAGTTAAATCAGATTTGATCTGTATTTTCCCTAAAGAATAACCAAAAGGCCAGCAATAACTGAAATAGCAACTTAAGAAAAAAGTGTATAGCTTAAGATGCATACCTGTCCACAAATACTGTCTCATACCAATAATGAAATGCTAAACCAGCTTAAAAAGTGCACTTTCTCTAATGAACTTATATTTCTACGGAAGAAACAACGTTACATAAAAAACTGTAGGAACAGGTGAAATCAAACATCTACTTTGCTCCACAGGAAACCAGATAAAATTAGCAGCTACATTCTAGCGTCCTTATTTTAAGTCTTGGACTCAGTGCAACGTTGGCCAAGAACTTTTCTTATGCATAAAGAAACAGACACCCTTGGCAGTCTGGCTCTATGACTTCCTGCACACATAAGGTGAGAATAAGAAGCTTTGAATTGCCAGGCCCACAAAACTCAACAAGCCATTTAGAAGCAAGTTGCATCTTGATTCATGCTTTACCAATTGCCCTCCACTGGATTAAATGACTCTGGACACACTGATCCAAAGCCACCAGCTGCCACTCCCGTAACCAGCAGCTCTGCTGTACTTCAGTGAAGTCAATCATCAAAAAAGCACATAACTGTCTAGACAGAGAAATTTGGTTAAGAAATGTCTATTAAGACAGTCACACCACAGAACTGTGGCTGAAAACTAAGTGTTCGACGTGCAGGATGGAGTGGTGTTAGCTCACTTTAAATTTAACACCCTCACTGGCAGCTGCAGAGCTCAAACTACTTCATCACCTTTAAGAGGAACTCTTAGGAGGTCACGATTGAAGGGCAACAGCAAGAGATTGCTCAGAAGCCTGCAACAGTCACCAATTCTGTGCCTGCTCCATGCATTTGAAAAATTAAATTATTGATGATACGCAAACACAGAATAGATACACAAATTTAGGATTCATGCAAAAATACAGGCATGATCCACACGTATCCTAACATCTGTAGGGCTTCTCAAAGTTTATTAGGAAGGTTTCTCAGTCACCTAAAATATTGTTATCTTCCCAACCCAAGCATAACCACCTAAAGCTGTCGAGGTTCATAAACTCTGTCCACAGCCTACTGAGGAGTCCCAGCCAGAAGTCAGGTTCTATAAGCAAAGGAGGAGCCAGGCACCAGTATTTCGGTGATTATTTAGGTATTTGAATCCAGAAAGGAAGCTGTATGTTAGAAGCACTTCAGAGAAGTTAGGATTTAATTTAGAGCTCCAGCTGAGGCAGGATTCATGTGTACTTCCATTAGTATTTCTTACTCACTAGTCTGAACGCTTCCTCGGTATGTTTGAAGCATCAGTGTTGGGCACAATTTTCTATTTCATATGTAAGTAATACAGTGCATAACTGGTGGTGTAAAAACTAGTTATGGGAGAACTGTGCATTGGTCAGCAGTGCTCATACCTAACAGGACATTGTGGCCTCCCACAGAACTCAAACATTTCAGTAACTCCATGTCACAACAAGTGACAGAGCTGAAAAATCTTCTGTATTGTAAAAATTAAGACTTTATTTGCACGAACATGCCAAACATAGGATGAAGATAAATATAGGAATGGATTAAAGTGTACTGGCTCTGAAGTGTGTTAAGGCAGGTATTTGCATTTTCAGAAATAGTGACAGCTTGATTTTCAGAGGGCACATGTTCGGGACTTTCTAAAAAAATTTAACACCTTTAGGACATTCCCAACCACTTTCCTAAATATCTGAAATGAAATATTTGGACAGTGTCTTGCTTAGTCAGGAAATCATCCATCAAAATCCTTAACTGAAGAAAATAAGATTAGCAAGCATACCTTAAAGAGCGAGTAGTCACAACCAGGCATTAAATTACTAGAGAGCTGGATATGGTTGTATAAACTATAAGAGGAAAAAAAGCAGGGTTAAAAACTGGGCATTATTTTAAAGTACAAAATTCTTAGAAGAAGAAGACATGACAGAATAAAACACAAAAATTAAAAAGCATTAAAGTTATTTCAGAAGCAACCCTATTTTCAGCAGTATAAAATCATTAGCTTATAATGTTCTTGGCTTAAAGAAGTAGAATGGAAACTGGTTCATGAACACCTGCTGGATTCCTATACAACAGTATTTTCCAGAAATACCAATGCTGCTTTTAAACCCAGTTCTAACAAAGCTATGAGAAACATAACTCGCTGAACTTTCATGTCAACGAGTTCTCTGTGCATGTGTATTCTGTACATATACATACCTGGAATAAGGATAATTGTTTGTATTTCTAAGGTTACTCTCTCTGCAGAGAGTGGTTTCGGGAGAAATAGTCAATGTTACTATTTAACACAATATTCTAGGGATGAAGGCTGTGGGCCTGATAATTAAAATTGAAATACAGGCTCAAAAGGCAAGAGCAGATGACTGAAACAACAAAATAAAATATATACTCCAAATTAAATATAAAAGTTTGCAATTTGCAGGAAAGAAGAAAAGGAGTACATACGGTCTCCTCTAACAAGACAGATGCCTTTTTTCCTGCACAGACTTCAGAAAAAGGCCTGCACATACCACAACAAACTGTAGTCCCAGACTAACTAACATTCAAGCATGGTCCAGCACTGTAAAGGAAATTAATTACCGTGATGCTCTAACAATTAAAAACCAGGTATAGGAATTACAAAGCCAGTTACAGATTGATCAGCTTCCTTCTTTTAAGCTTACCTTACCATTTTCTCCCTAGAACTTCACACCTACTTCCCACTCTGACCACAATAGAGGTACAACTTCAACTGCTTTTGACTGATTCTGTACTTGGACTGCAGACATCTAGATTCAGTCTTTTGATTACCCAGACTATCTTGGTTATAGGAGCTCAAAGAAACCTTAACCAACTTTATAGCATGTTTCAAACCATTTAGCCGCATCTCACATACCCCAAGGCAGCAAAATACTGTTCACTCAACCATCGGTCATCCCATAGAAGGAATGGGAAGATGGTTACAATCACAGAATCCTATTGCCCTCCCTGGCAACTGCACTGATAGTTACTTGAAAATTTTAAGTATCTTTATTTCTTTACCGCAGGTGCTAATGGGTCACTCACTGATAGGTCCTTACTATTCCAAAGACACCTCCTCTCCCTTACTGGTCATACCCAGCAGAACCCTACCAATCAACAGAGCACAAAACACTAAGAAAGGTCAAATATATAATGCATTTTTTGATCATCCATTTCATGTCACTTGCATTTTCTTCACATTTCATCATTATGGCATGCAAAAATCTTCCAAGCCAGCCACCCGAATTTGACTGAAGCAAGTGTCTGGAAAGCACAGGCCTACTTTAAAAGGCTTTGTTCTTGCTGTTCAAGCCCAACTGCTTTTGCAGAGCTTTGATTTAGAATGACGGTATTTTCTTCTGTAACCTCTAATGAACTTATTTAAAGGATGCCACTAATCAGCACAAATCTCTCAAGTACTACGCTACAGAATAAGGTACCCCTGAACGTCTGAAAGTGAGCCAGCTGTCTGAGAACTTAACAGCAAAAATCAGCGCCAATGAAGGAACAATCGGTTGGCTACAAGAATTTACAGATTTGTGTCACTATGAGATAGCTACTGAACAAACACATTTCTACATGTATGTCATGTATCTATGAATAAGAGCAGTGTTGCAGTAATAACAGCAAGACTATTAAGGTATGAGAAACTTCTTCAATCACCTTCTCTTTGAAAATTACATTCTACCATTGTGAAGAATGAGGTAGACCTCACCTTCAATTTCACAAACATTTCAGATTACACTCAAAGCTGCAATTAATGGAGTGTTGTTTGGCATAAACATCACAAACATACACCAGGACTATTATGCAGAAAAATCGTTACTTACGCCCAAAAATCTTCAACAGTATCAAACTTTGAGATAAGACGAAGATTCGCTTGCCAGGTTTTGCTCTTGTCATTTTTAAAAAACCAGAGTGCCCATCTAAAGGAAAACAAAATAACATGATAGCATCTAGAAACGTAAGTAGATTTAAAATAACTCATTTGTATTGTTATAACCAAACTGAAAATACTACCAGCAAAGAAGTCAGTTTTCATCAACAAGCTACATAAGAAATTCAGTTCTCAAATCCAAGTCCAGCTAGTAGCACAGATCCATTTCCAGTCATTTCCTTGTCCAGGTTACAAAAGCTAATTATACAACTCCAAAGTTAAGCATGACAAAGTTTCCCAAGCACTCAAATAATAGGAGAGCATAAATTTTAAAAGGGAAGCTTCATAAAGCTTAGTAATGGCAACAATCTTGCTTAAAAACAAAACAAAACCACAAAACAAACAAACAAAACCCCCAACCAAACAACAAAACCACCACACCATCTTTAACTGTTTCAAGTTTTTAAATCTACATATGTAAAGAAAAGACTAAATGAAAAAAATTCCACCCATTTTTCTTCATTATCTCCACTGGGTACAAATCTCAGGACAGTATAAATTGAACCTTTTGCACAAAAACGCTCCTTCTGGATCTAAAAAGGATCATTTAAAGTGCTAGAACATGAGACCTGATGAGGCACTTAACAAAACAGCCTTATTTTTCATTCTGATAGTTTCAGTGGTTTTGAAATCACTCAGGTCAGCACAAGAGTATATTTCTCTTCTCACAGTAGAGTACTTTAAGTCACCAGGTGCTAATCTGTTGTTTTGAGACCTTTCCTGACATTTCAAACTTTGTTTTAAAAGTTTCCTCTTTTCCAGTAATGCCACTTGTAAAAGAGTGTCAGCATCTATTTAATCAAAGTGGTTAGAGGGATGGAAGTTGAGAGAAAGACAAGGGACAATGGGACAGACAAGGGACAATGTGATGCACAAAGCCCAGCACTAAAGCACACGCAGTGGTTTTCCACACTTGCTCAAAACTTCCAAAATAAGGTATCACCTAAGTAAAAGGTTTAACTTTGGGGCAGCACCTACCTACCAATGTTAAATACTGAGCGCACTATGAAAATCTGCAAAGATTTTCAGCTTCTGTAAAATCACAGGCATTCTTCTACCTTTGGCAAACTTACAATAATGCTTCTGTACTATTTACCTGTTTTGTAGTGGATGCTTAACGTACTGCTCAGGGCTGGCAACCTCCTGACTGGGTGCTGACTCGGTTTTCTCCTCTTCTGAAGGCTGAGTGTTAGGAGTGGTTTCCTGTGTGAAAAAAGGAGTTGTTAATACATTCCTTCCCCATTTTTTGTAAAGTAATTCAGTTCTTTGAAGTAACTTTCAGAAGGCTGAAGCCAAGAGTTCCTCTAATTCATCTTGGATTAGGGGCCCAAATAACATCATGGAAGCACAATCTGCATGCCTCTTTTCTTAAACAGGTCCCACAATAAATACTAACAGTAGGAATTCACATGCTGCTCTTCAGCAATTTGCTTCCCGTGCCATTTGTTTGCAGAATGGTTTACTTAATATAAATTGTCTTACTTTGAAGGAGTTCTGAGTTATTTCAGAAATACACAATACGTTATCTAGAATATGCACATCTGAAAAATAAATTCCAGAATAATTTCAGAAGGAAAATTATTTTTAAAATCACTTTGAGAAAGCATCATTGGAAAGAGATGTACAGGCCTTGTTTATTTAGAAAAATCTGTTATTACAAGTGGGAGACGTGCTTACAATACTCAGGTCTGAAATAAGCTATGACAAGCAACTCGAAACCAAAGCAGTACCTAAGTCTTTGCGTTTGAAACATCACTACTAACACAGCTTCAGCCACCAAACAGCAGCATTTAAACACTTATCGGTTCTCAAATTTCAAACTGACATGTCATTACACGTTTACCACAGATTAAACTGACTCCAAGTATTTTTTTTTCAAATCTCTACAGACAGTGCTAGATGTCCAATATACTCTAACACAAAGAAGTGAAATAATATATTCCCTTTGCATGCAAATCCCCTTGAGCTTGTCATTCAGTTCAAGAAGCCACTGTGTCAGGTTTGAAATTCTAATGCCATTCCTTCAAAGCAGGGAACACAAAGCTTGATTGTGAGGCCAAGTGTCCCCACCAGTTACCACCATCCCTTTCTGATGTGCAATCTGTGCTAGAGTATTACAGACAAGGACTGAGAACGAGAGCTCATTCCCTACAGCTAACACAAAAATGCCTGGACTGCTGACCCTGTGAATGAAAAAGCACTTCAGTAATATTAAACAAATACTAACTACAGCAGACTCTAGACATTCCTAAACGTAGCAATACAGTAAGTAGTACTTAATTTAAACTTTGTGGTTGTAATAGAACAAAGTAACATAGGATAAAGTAATGGTAAGTTATCTAATTAATGGAATAGTTTACTCCAGATATTTGTGCTACTCAGTTTATCATCACCAAAACTGCTGAAAAGTGGAATGGATTTGAAGTGATAAACTCATACTGTTTAACCTTCACAGGCCCAGCTGGCAAACCTGTCTGGTAACACCTAAAGATCTGCCTTAATACAGATTTTCTTTATCAATATATTTAGCATTATTAAGCATGATATTATGTTTTACTTCAGAGAAATTATACCTGCATGCTTGAAAATAATCAAGTACGCTTTAGCTGGCAGCTTACCAAGAAAAATCAGTTTAAAAGCTAACTTACATCCCATTTAAGAACGCTTTCACATTCTCCCAGCTCACAGCGAAAAGACTGAGATGCAAAGGCCTAACAGTGGCAGTGACAATGAGGACAGTGCTTTGATTTACACAGCACAAGGGGCAGGTGGCACAATTTCCTGCCTCTTAATAAAACTAAATGCTTTTTGAAGATTCCTGAATGGCAACACTGAGAACGCCACAGTGTTGAACAATCTGTCAAATCTCCTTCAGCGGGATACTATAAAAAGCTAAACAGATCTTTGAAACACTTAGTAAGTGCTTCAAATTCTATCCAGAATAAAACGTCTAGTGTTAGCCCCACTCATTGTCAAGTGGATGGGATCAAATATACATCTTTCCCTTTAATCACACACGAGAACTCCACAAAACAAATTAAGATCATCAATACACAAAGGCTGTAAAATACACCAAAGCAGCATTTCAATATTTCCTCCTCCAAGTTACCATTCATATTATCCTGCCAAAAGCCAAGTACAGACAACTACAATTTAAGTGTTGCCCCTTCAAGGGCTTCTAACTAGAAGAGTTAGAAATATTACATGTGCAAATACAATGAGCACACAAGAAAAATCTTGTTGAATGTTTGGAAGTAAATAAAGCACTGCGTTTTGTGGTAAAGCTTGGTTTTGCACACAACACTCTGCAGTGGTGACATCTAGTATTTACAATAGATTTACAAATGCTATTATACTCAAGATTTTTACATGAAATAGACTCTCTCGACAAGTGCAGAGTATTTTCCAAAAATCATTTCAGTTTGCTGAAATCATTCATGTTTGCTTAGCAAATAGCTTCCAATATATAAAGAGATAATCCTAAAGTCTCCCTGGTCTGTCTTCCAGAAGTATCCTAAATAAATCAAGCAGAAGAATTAACACAAAACTACTAAGCACATGCAGGGTTATGCCACTTCATAGCTTCTAGTACAAGACAACAGAAAGGATTCAGGTAGCACCTTCTAGACCATTAAAAAAATGCAATGAGCATCAATATCTGCCCAGTACACAGAACACCCTTCACATAACTAACATCCAAGTCCATTTCTGGACAAATGGAAGTCATCTGACTCAGCACAAGTGTTCTAGTTAAGTCACCACAAGTCCCTTGAGATATTTTGAAAGCCACCTGGCATTAATGAAATCAGACTTGACTATTATTTCAAGTTCCTGTCCAAAAAGTACATGACAACTCACCTTCAAGGCCTGGTTGTGCCCCTGCCCCAGGATTACACCACTCACTGAAAAACTAACCCAGCCACAAGAGGGTTTTTATTTCCAGCACCAGGCTGCCTGTCAAGGACAGGTATGGCTGTACACACCAGAATGAACCTGGAAAAGGTGTAAAGTTGGAAGCAGAACATTCTACCACAAAACAGTTTTCTGGCTGCTCTAAGTCAGAAGCAGCTTGTTTTCACTGCTGCTTAATTCCCACTGCCATCAAGGAAAACAGAAGAAGGCTCATTTTCATTTTTGGCTGGTTAATCATATCAGCTCCCATTTCCTTTCATCACTGTTATCTCACTATTCTGACCACCAATCTAAAGAATTTGTATAGCAAAGCACTTTTCATTTATTAGTCAAATACAAAGCATATAAATTCACCAAATGGCATTCAAAGTTCATTCCCTGTATTCAGGCTCTTTCCAGACACTGAAATTCTACCCCAAACCACAAGCATGCAGGTTTGAAGATTCTATAAATACAACATGAATTAAAGTGATACTATAGACATTTCACCAGTTCACACCTTGAAATTGCTACACTATTATCCTGAAGTCAGACTGTCTCCATGAGCAGTTTCTGAACTACTAAATTTCAAATCCTTCATAGTACTTTACTGTTGCTCATAACTAATGCATTCTTTAACCTAAAATTGACTTTGCATCTACTATTAAACTAATGCTGCTTTTAAAATAGTTGTAATAAAATAGGGTAGTATTACCAGATAAACTGGAAAGCTTCATATGGCAAATCCTACACCTCGTACACAAGACAGCACATAATTAAAAGTGACATTTATTCATTACCCACATGGGGTTTTTTTTGATGTAGGAATCAGCTTGCAGAAGTCCACGAAACATTTGCCTACTCAGCATTTAATGACTGTGCATATCCGCACGTTACTTGGGTTCTGACACTTGCAGATTTAATTGGTGTTATTATTCTTTCCCCAGAGCACGTAATGACCAACATATTAAAGGAAGGTGTGCGTGTCACTGGGACAGGAAGCAAATAGCACTTACAGTAAAAACTGCTTCTTCAGGTTTGTCTGTTGTAGAGAACAACGAGCTCAACCAGGTTTCACCATGTTCGTATCATCTAATTGTCTACAGAAGCTGTTTAGGAAGCCCGGTTGAGAGCGCGCAACATTCACATCCCAAAAGGACGTAACCGAGCACTACTATGCATTCTTGGTGAAAGTTAAGAGAATCAATTAGTGGAAAAGGCTTCCAAAATTTTCTTGCATTAAACTGAAATAAGTTACATTTGAGAGCTTCCACCTTTTTGTTTGGGGTTTCCAACAGAATGAGAAAACCTAGTTATGAGGTGTCTAGGGAAAAAGCATGTCAACTACTGGTCCTCAAGCTTCTCGAGGATAACTACTACTACACCACAGTTAGGATAACAACTCAAGGTACAAAATCAGGAGCAACTTATGTCAAAATAGTCTGGATAAAAAAGGGATTTATGCCCATCCACAAGCAACTATTATGTGTTGTAAGAAAAAACAAGTGATCTGATATGCAATTCTGAGGAATGAATATGCAGAGGTAAAAATCACAGGTAGTATGTGTAATAACAACTGGTACCAGCAGTCACTTGTTACCAATTAAACAGTGTTAAATAGCTTTCCAGACACCAGGAGAGAAAATTTTCTAGGCATGACATAACAAAGCCTAATACAGAACAACTACCCTAACTACATATATTATTACTTAGACCACCATAGCTTTTTAGAAAGGCATTCACTATTAGAACACAAATATGGGACATGATTTTAACTGAGTGGCAACACATCGAATTAGAATAGAAGCACGACACATGCACGGGACAGGAACAAAAGGCTGAAGTAGTCCCACATTTCCTCCAGAGTCAGGTTTACGTACAGCCCTTTCGACTTCTGAAAAAAATGGGTTATATATGCTTAAAAGCACCCATCAGATTTTCAACACTTAACTCACAAACTTACAGCTAGAATTAGCAAACAAGTTAGAGGTATGTTAAAAATACTCCCCTATCTTCGTGTTTTTTCTAGTGGTCTAAGCAGGCCGCCCTCGTGCTAACACTTCTCACTCCAATCTGCTGCTGTCTTTGCTACTGAAACATGACATTGATCCATGGGATGAGATGATTCCACATCTAATGTTCTGTTAGTTCTAAGGCACTCAGACAAGAAAGCAGAAACTTCCCCAGACTACCGAGAACTGTTCAGATGATTTAAGGGACAAAATCCATCTGTAACACCTCCAATCTCCCCACGCACTTCTACGCAATAGACACAAAACCACCCCAAAGGAATATATTGAGCCATTCAGTGTAGTTTTACATCAGCTGAAAAGTTAAGACACATTCTTCAGAAAAAGACTTGAAAACAAAATTGTATAATGTACAGAGGTCAGTCTTCAATCAAAAAATAAAGTCCTGGACATACCATTGGTATGTTCAATTACTGTAAAGCAAGTAATGTAACAAACTTTAAGTAGCAAGAACACGCAAAAAACCTGACCACTATTCATTTAAACAACTGTTCTCCACCTTTAGAAAATAAAAACCTTCTCAATCATTAAAATATTTCTGCCTTACATCCACTATATAAGAATCAAGGACAACTGTCACTTTCAGGCAGTGAACAGGACATCTGTGTTACTCAGGACACATCTTTAGATCACATGTGCAGCACCCTCATCATGTGAAGGTTTTAGAGATGAACAGGTTTTAGGACTTTAAGAAGTGACTGACTGCTTTAAGTTCTGGGTTAAAAACAGTATCCAAACTTAAGTTTAACCTTGACTTTAGAATATTTCAAAAGTGAAAATTGTTTGAGGGGAAAAAAACACCACCTCACATTAATTCACTTCTAAAATCTGCATCTCTCTACCAACACCCTTCATTTGATTCTTTCCCCCTACCCCCTGAAAATTCACACAGATCTTAACAAAGCTGCCCAAATGGTCACATTTTCTCATCAAAAATTTACCATGTACCTCCACACCTGCAGGTGGTATCAGTAAATTAAACACAACTCAGTCTCATACGCTATTCTTATGCATTACCTTGAAACAAGCTTGACATTTGATAGGCGGTGCGAAATGTAATTTTTTCAAATTGCTTTCAGAAAAACGTTTATCCCCCCAAAAAATCACAAGTTGTCCAACAACTTCCTCCTCTTAGTAAAAAAGAGGTAGCTTTGTATTCAGTCAGAAAGGTTATTTACAATTAGAAAGACAGTTTGATAGACACTCTCAATTACTAACCAGCACACAAGATACATTTATCATGCATCATTTCAGAAAAATGCAATGAGCAAGCAACTGTGTTCACAACATTACAGCTGAGTAGTACACTGATTCCAACCATAGCAGGTCCCTGACTATATTATAGCAGAAATACCAAGTAATAAGAATAAGTCTAAAGTTGAACGTGGCCTGCACTTAATTTACATCCTACCCATCTGCCAACAATACAAAAGAAATACCTTTCAGCCTAACTTCGATTTTTGGAGTAATTTTAAACTTTCCAGAACTCCTATGCCCTATACCACTGTGTTCATAACCCCTTAGTGCTAATAACTGTTTCATTTAAAGTAAGATTTGAGTCCTGCCTATTGATGATTAGCTGTTTAAACAAGCATTTTCAAATTATACACCAATGAAGTGTCACCAATGTCTCTTAAAATGCAGAGTTAAATTCACAAGAATTGCATTTGCACAAATATAAAGATAACTGTCATCAAGAAAAAAAGAAGCACGATGACCATTTCCAGTTTGAACCGTGAGGGATCAGATGCTCACATGTAAGTTACTTCCACATGTATTATTATAAACACCTAGAAATTACAGGCTTCATGTGGTTACATTTAAAAGTCACCTTTGGTAAACTACTGTTTACTAAAGCATTACTACTGGTTTTGTTGTTGACTTTGTGGACTTTTGCACAATGTTATCTGATGACATTTAGTCCTCAAAGGTTACAATATGAGCACACTAATAGGACACACTCCTGCATATTCTCTCAAATTAATCTAGAATAGTCTGAAAAAAGAAGCCATCTGGATAGCACAAGAAAAACAGCTTTAGCCTGTCAGGCTTGTAGACGTTCAAGTTTTCCACAACATTAAGTGTCTATGGCCTCAGTCACTACGCGAGCCTAACTTTAAGCTTCAGCAGGAGAAGTGTGAGCCACCTAAAAGGACAATGAACAAAAATGTCATTATTTAAATCAATTTGAAAATAATCAAGCATAGCTGATGTTTGTTTCCTGAAACCAAATGTACATCAGCTACGGCAGAACACTGAACAGCAGCATTACTTTAAACTGTCGTGAGCATTGTCCTATCTTCCTCTCTTACGGGCTCAGCACAACCATGTGTCACTGCATGGTGAACTGGAGCTGGGAAATCAATCTTGCTGGGAAATTCCACAGCAAAAGGAATTTTTTATTTTTTGCCTAAATTAAGCCCCAGATCTACCTCAACAGGCAACATCACACTTACATAAGAACAATGGAGAGAATGGTGCAGAGCCAGGCTTACATCAGCACCACAGCCAATGAAGCCACAAAACCATGTCGTTAGAGTCATTCCAATCTCCAACGGCCATCAATATTACAAATCATTTATCACAGCCCCTGCTAAGGTCATCACAAAACACTGGAAGCTCTCATCTTCAGGTATGTGGGCTACAGCTCAGAAAGATCAGCTTTGGGATGAGAAAACAAGTGTTTAACACTGTGGCTGGAGAACATGGGAAGGTGCTGTCGGTGGTCCATGTCACTACTTCAACAAGGGACATTCTTCCTGTTCAGAACTGCTAGTCAAGCCATTTATAAACGCTGAGCAATTTCAACCTCTTCCTTGTAAGTAAAGGTGGAGTCTTTTGGGGTTTTTTTGGAAGAAGGTCATAAGGAGAAGATCAATGTCCCTTATGCAAATAGGTAAAATTAATCCTTATTTAAAAACAATGTGATTTTTCAACCTTAAACGTCTTTTGTCTAAATGTTACAAAGCTTCTCCAAAGTACACGCTGGCTATTTATTCATAGTTGGCAAGCAGCAGCAAGAAACTAGCCTTCCTTAAGTTTCTGTTTCCTTGAAACCCTAACACAGAGTCTTCTGCTGCCCATGACACACGAGCATGTGGGGATTAGAACAACAACTACACTTGGACCACCTCCAGCTGCTTCAGTTCTTTACAGAAGCACAGGCTAGGACAGTGTTTATAAAACAGAGCATAAACAGAGCTTAATATCTGGAAAAAGAAATAAAGTACTTAATTATCGTGAAAACTACAAAAAAACTTGGATAAAAATACAGTTTGAATCCAGAAAGATGACATAACCGGAAAAAGCCAGTTTGGTTCACAACACGCCTCAAGCCTCACCAGTCCCGCTGTTTTCTCGTTTCAGTCGCTCCTGCTCCGCGTTCAACCCGGACCTCCCCGGGCCCGCTCGCCGGGAGGGCGCTCGCCGGCCGCCAAGGAAGCGCCGAACCCGCCGGGCTCTCCGGGCGGAAAGCAACATGGCCACCCCCACCGCGCCACACGCGGCCGCCGGCCGGCCCGGCCGACCCCGGCGTTCCCCCCGCAGCGCCGCGGGGGCGGCCGGGCCGCGGCACAATGGGCGCCCCAGGCCCCGCTCCCGCCCCGCTCGCCCGCTGCCGTGTGGCGGTGCCGGCGCTGCCCTCAGGCCGCCTCCCCCCCTCAGCGCGGGCTGGCGCCTCCCGCTCCCCTCCCCCGCCCCGGCCCCTGCGTGCGTGCGCTCCCCGCCCGCCTCACCCCGGCGCCCCCGCCGCTCCGCCCGCCACCCGGCCGAGCGCCCGCCGCCCCCTCGCCCGGGAGAGCTGCGGCTTGAGAAGGAGACGACGGCGGCGGGAGGGTGAGGAGGACGGGCGGGAGAGGGGAATAGAACACTCACCGGTTCCACCGTCGCCATCTTAGATCGATGCGATCGCAGAAGCGCCGCGGGGCGGGGAGGGGGCGGGTAAAGGGCGCAGGTTCGAACCCGGTTGGCCGCCTGGAGGTCACGTGAGCCCGGCGGCCGTTGGGGAGCGGGGGAGGGGGATGTGCGGGCGGTGCATGCCGGGAGTTGTAGTCGCCGAGCGCGGGGGAAGCCGGGAACCTCTGTCCCCGCGAGGCGCCGTCACGTGGGGAGGAAGAGGCGGGCAGCGGCGCAGGGGCGGGGCCCTGCGCATGGCACGTGCATGGAGCGTACGGCGCGTGCGCGCTCCCGCACGCACCGGTGTGCGGGCCGCGTGCTCCGCCGCGCGCCGGATCTGTTCTATTTGTCCGCGCTGGGGGCGCGGCGCGAGAGCGGCCGTTTGAACCGCGCGTGCCCGGGACAAGCGGCGGGAGCACGTGCAGATGCGGCATCGGCCGCAGACGGGCCCGGCGGGCACATCACACGGGGCGGTTAGAATGTGGAATCCTTTCTGTTGAAGAGACCCCCGGGATCATCGAGTCCAACCATAACCCAACCCAACTCCAGCACTAACCCATGTCCCTAAGAACCTCGTCTAAACGCCCTTTAAACCCCTCCAGGGATGGTGACTCCACCACTGCCCTGGGCAGCCTGTTCCAATGCCTGACAGCCCTTTCCAGGAAGAATTTTTTCCTAATATCCAATCTAAACCTCCCGTGGTGCAACTTGGGGCCATTTCCTCTTGTCCCATCACTTGTTACTTGGGAGCAGAGCCCAACCCCTCCATGCTCCAAGCTCCTTCCAGGCAGTTGCAGACAGCGATCAGGTCTCCCCTCAGCTCCTGTTCTCAGCTGAACAGCCCCAGCTCCCTCAGCCGCTCCTCATCACACTTGTGCTCCAGCCCCTCACCAGCTCCGTTCCCTCCTCTGCACTCTCTCCAGCACCTCAATGTCCTTGTGATGAGGGGCCCAAATCTGACCAGGATTCAAGGTGCAGCCTCACCAGCGCTGAGTACAGGGGCACAACCACTTCTCTAGTCCTGCTGGCCACACTGTTCCTGATACAAGCCAGGATGCTGGTGGCCTCTTGGTCACCTGGGCACACACTGGCTCATGTTCAACTGCTGTCAATCACCACCCTCAGATCCCTCTGCCAGGCACTTTCCAGCCGCTCTTCCCCCAGCCTGTAGCGCTGCCTGGGGTTGTTGTGACCCAAGTGCAGGACCCGTGTGTGTGCACTCTTTGCCTCTTTTAATCCTGCCTTTAAGTCTCTTAACATAAATAAAGATAATCCATCCAGAATCCTCTTCCTCTCTGATAATTTTATCTTCAGCTTCTGCATTTAACTTTGTGTTTTTATTCTCAATGAACCAAGTGTACAGACCTCCGTTTTCTAGCTTTGAGTGTCATTTTACTGAGAACTGTGAATCAGTGTTAACCATCAAATGATACTGAATGTCATATAGCATTTGGCTGTGTCATTTTTCTTATGCAAAACAAGGATAACCAAATAAAGTCCCCTATAAGACAGGTATGCTCACTAATGATGTTTAATAAGATAGATGAATATAGCACATCTGAGCTCAGAAAACCTTATTACACGTGTTGTGATTTGGCGTGTTTTCCTTTGAGTTGTTGAGTTACAGAGGCACAAAGCCCGTAAAGACAACGTCAGAAGTTATCCTGCAACTTATAAGAGCAATGAGAGGATTATGAGCTCCTGTAATCTTTGCTTCTAGTCACTGACATACAAAAGCAAGATCGTCAGCAGTGACGTGGCTGCCTTGCAAGTGACATCATCTTCAAGACGAAAATCAAGATAGAACACAAAGAGGTATCGTGGAAATGGAGCAGATCACCCACATCAGCGATATCACACTTTTACAACAGCAGTTGTGCTTTATGTGGTTAAGAATATGATCACCTTCGTTCGATTTTGAAAATAAAAAGAATGTTTAATGTCTCATAGTACTGTCCATGATATCTGAGGTGGAAACAAACCACTGTTAGTATTTTACTATTACTACGTCTATTTTTTATGGCCTGGGCTTTGATGGCAAAAACTGGGTGAAATCTGTGTTGAGATCAGTAACATTCCCATTGAATTCACTGGGGCAGAACTTCATGACTTTTATTGTGTTTCCATAGTAAAGAATAAAAGTTTTTATCACTTCTAGACACATTCATGGATTCTTTCAAATATTACAAGCAGCAGAGTTTCTCTCTTTAAAGCTTGCAACTTAATAGGTTAAACAGGAATGCTTTCCATAAAACAGCACTTTGCTTAAAATGATGTAGCTTGTTTTCCTTTGTTCTTGTCCCATGATAAACAGCCAGCTTCATACGCATTTACTGGAAAATGCTAAGATTCTTGGATACCAGAATAGCATTGCTGAATTTAGAGAGAAATGTTCTTAAATCATAGCAGGAATTTTGATCCGCTGTATTAATACATACGCTGCAAGAGGCAGCACGGCTTGAACAAGCAAAACAAAACGAAAGAACTGAGGCTGTACTGGGCCTTTCAGTCATTTAGGTTGCATCGTCACCAATGGGAGGTATAAGAGTGATGCTGAGGCTTACAATGTATTGCAACCTCTTTCACCTTGCAGAATTAGAGAGACTTTGAAATCCCACATAATTTTTCTTTAAATAAGAAAAATTGAGGCAGGTATTTCTTCAGTGCAACTCTGTTCATTTTCAAAGGACGTTTATAAAGTCTTGGCTTCTTTTGTCTGGCCATAGTAAGACTATTTTGCTTTGACCACAGGTACATCTCTTCTTCTGGGTACTCTTTTGTACAACAGTTCTCTTTCACTCCTATTTTTTAAGATCATGCTACTTTTTTTTTTTGGTGGCCACCTTTGGGACATTTGTCTTTGTGTGCACTTGTGATGGTTGCGCAGTTTCTCTTTTTTACATGCACACACACGCACACAACCTACGTAACTGTTGCATTGCGTACGAGAATCTCAGTCAGTGCTTGCACCATCTGGCCAGGCCACAATAGTGCACATTTGCATGTGGTCTCGCTCCTGGGTGGCATTTTTGCATTGTTTCAGCTCTTGCTAAACAAAGAGGCATTTAATTGTGTCTTCAATGAGCCTGAACAGAAGACAGCTCCTATACCCAAGAGCTTCACTGGGAAAGTGCGATTACTCAGCCCCCACTGCTGCAATGTACAGAAGCAAAGCGAGGAGGGGGAACAGGAGCTGTGGCACTCTCTTAATTAAGTGATGTCAAATTCAGTGGCCATTTTCTTCCCAACCAGCAGCTGTCTCAGCTGCCAGATGCTCTAGGGTTTTTTTTTTCAGCAGCTCCCTGACCCACAAGACACCGCTGACCTCTCCTCCTGCCCTCATTTGCCAAGCTCACGCGCTCCCAGCCTCACGTCGCTTCGGAGGAGTTGGGAGGACAGCGGGAACACAGCGTTGACATCAATCAAGGATCGTGAACGGGCTATAAAATCTGTGACTCACGCGGCTCCGTGTGTGTTTCTCTGCCAGACAGCGCTGTGAAAAGCCTGACGGAGAAAAAGAGCTCTGCTCAGGGGGGGTCACAGCAAAGGCCAGTGAACTTCCCTGGTGAGGATGAGGGTGCCACCAGACAACGTGTGGATGGACCTCCGGGAGGCGGGAACCGCTTCACTCATCAATTCAGGAAATCAAGGCCGAACTGGAAAACAAAAGCATTTGAAATAATGTTTTACTATGGGGATGATAATACAGGGCTGTTCAAAACTAAAAACCATCACAACAACGACAAAAAAAAACCCAAAGAAACAACTTAGGTCAAATCTCTCACAATTAGTTATTCTAGGTTGATCTAGGTCTGTGTTCTTTCCAAACAAGGAGGACAAGTAAGCAAGTTTGTTAATTTCTCAATTAAGAGG
The DNA here is from genome assembly GCF_037038585.1 of Patagioenas fasciata. Classification (NCBI taxonomy): domain Eukaryota; kingdom Metazoa; phylum Chordata; class Aves; order Columbiformes; family Columbidae; genus Patagioenas; species Patagioenas fasciata. The sequence continues at coordinate 77,083,346 of NC_092523.1, read as the reverse complement.
TTCACTGTTCTTTAAATTACATCTATTTTAAAATTGTTTAATTAATACATGCATCCTTGGCTTCTCCAAGTAAGCCAGGGAACAGCATGTTTTTATTTTGCCTTTCAGAAATGCAGCAAATAAATGAAACGGAGTAACACAGGGAACCCCCTCTACTAGTTGGGAGTCCTCTTCTTTTTTCTACCCTGCGTCATTGTCAGCTACCACAAAATGAGCACACACATATACCAACATTGTCCTAGTATGGATATTGAAAGAGACAAATAGGAATGAATTGTAAAGTTAGACATGAAATTATATGTGAATTAAATACACACAACATTTAGTAAACTATCCTAAATTATTATTGATGAGTATACTTCTTTAAATGGCACAAAGTGGCAGTTAAAGTGTGTGAAGGTGCCTGTCCTGCATTGCTTGACAGCTTCACTTGTTGGTTACTTGGAAAAGGATCACTGATTTTCCAAGGGTTGTACACAATACCTGCTAGCAACGTGGATCATTTATGAGTGATTCTGCTTGTTCAGTAACACTTTGCTTTAAGAAGGTTAAACTAAGCCTTTAATAACAACTTGGATTTGGACTATGTAAAATCACAGTCTGAATGTGTCCTTTAAATACATTTCATGATGTTGGTTGGCAATTCATTGCCTGTCTTGAAAATCTGGACCTAAATGCTGTTGCAGCATGAGCTGCACGCATCGATATGTAGCTGTTTTCACTCAAAGAAAATAATACTTGTAATCTTTGTATTTTACAAGCATCCTAGAAATGTATCCTAATTCACTCTCACATTATTCTCTTTCTACGAACAACAGGCAGATGCAAGTATTATCAATACTATAAAAATGAAGGCAAGAACTGTCAGAAACAGTAATGGCATGGCATCAAACTCCTTTGGTTGTTTGACCACGCTAGTCAAGGTGTTTATCACACAACAAACCAGGATGAGACACTTTGTTATCTGTCACCTTGGTCCCCTTATCAGCTAGGCTGCTTAGCCACTTTTTACCAATTACATTGTCATGAGATGGGAAGTATTTTTATACGAATATACTTATTCTGACAAAAGAATCAGCTGTATGCTTTTCTGTTCTGGAGCTAGTAAGTGTAAATGTTCACTTAACGTCTAAGCCTAGAAGGTATATTATTTATTTATTTTTAATTAAAGGTGAGGCCAGGACACCATAGAGAATAGAACACAACTGGAGAAAATGCTGAAGGTTATAGTTTGGATTTTGAATCACACCTTCTGGGGAGTTATCTGGGTGCCAGGAAACGAGGGTAATATTTTCTGTACTAAGGTCAGAAGAAGGACTGGTGTCGTTTCATCGAAGCCAATGACACTGAAGCAGGAAATCAATTCGATCCTGTGAAGCTGTGACTGAAATCACAGGCCATGCCTGCCAGCTGGAGGGAAGACAACAGAGATTTAAACAAGGAGTCAGATCCCAGCACTAAGGTTGAATCTAGCAAATACGTGCTCTGAAGTCTTTCCCAGCTATTCTCCAACTCAATAGGCATCTCTCCACATTCTTTTGAAAAGCGGCTTCCTCTTCATATGAACCAGTAAAAAGTGTCGTGCATTGTTATGGAGTTAAAGATGTTTTAGGACATATTGACAATAGCTTTGACATCAATACTCAGAGGACATAAGCACTATTAGCTTTGTAAGCACAGGTAGTACCTTTTTCACCATCAACCCATGTAAATGGAAGAAATATAATGTATGTATGAGTCACACTTATTTTTATACACTATTGGTATCTGATCTTCCTCCTTCCAGGAAGAAAACCAGCATCCCTCCTGTGACAATGCCACAGCCTATTTTTCTAATTTTAGTTACTGCCTTACTGAATATTGAATTGGTGACAGTTTAGGTTTTTTCCCCCCTTTCAAACGAGAGCTAAAAACAGAGTGAAGGATTATTATAAATTACATAGACAGCCCCACTGACCAACAGCGTACTCCATAACAAAGAGAGGATCGAAATATTTGGAATATAGCCTCACTGATGAAAAAGACGAGAGGCTGAAAACAACTGAAGCAAAGAAATAACCTTAACAGCAGAACCAATTATACTGTTAAGCAGCATTCTTCATTTTATTGGCGCTGGGGAACACTGGGGATCATCCTCCGTAAATGCTGCAAAGACTGGATGCTCTTGTGTTGCTTATATTCACTTAATTATTACATATGCATTACAATTTGTGAAAATTTTGACATACATCTATACTAAGAAATAACTGATGATGTTAGTTATAATTGCTTAGTTTCTTACTTACAAACATCTACTAATGATTAGTTAAATATAAATTAAGCACTCTCCTTTAAACAATGTATGACTTCTGTCTCCCTCTTGTAATGCAGAAGGACCTAAAACTTGAAAAACATTTCCTTGTTTTGCAGGTGGTCATGAAGTGTTTATCATGTCAATTGGTTAATGATGGGTGTGTCTTTTGTAACTTAATCACAGTCACATTAATTTAGCAGCTTCTCGTCACAACGATCTTTCTCCTTTATGGGGATGGAGCCGTGTGCGGGTAACTCTGGTGCACACTTCAAGCGAAACAACACGTGTAAATTAGGATTTTGCTGAGTAACGGCAACAGGAAAGAAAAAAAAAATAATATTTTAACCATAAATTAATTGGTAGGCGGCTTGAAGATGGGAGGTGAGGAGTTTGGCTTCTCCTCTTACCGGGTTATCCCGCCGCCGGGCCGCCCTCTGTGAGAATCCTCCCTGCAGATTAACGGGTCCTGAGGGGAACCGGCGGCTCCCGCCATCGCGCCCCGGCGGCTGCGTGGAGAGAAGGCGGGCAGAGCAGAGCAAGGGAGGGGAGGAGCGGCTCGGAGCGGCTCTCAGGACCTCCTCCCCCCGTCTCCTCTCGTCTCCCCGCCTGCTCCAGCCGGCGGCACCTCCGGGCGGCGGCTCCTCCCCTCCCTCCCTGCCTCGCCGCGCCTGTGGCCGCCCGGCAGCATGGCGGCGGTGGAGCCGCGCGTCTGCGAGACGGCCGGTTGCAGCAGCGAGGCCAAGCTGCAGTGTCCGACCTGCCTCAAGCTGGGTATCCAGGGCTCCTACTTCTGCTCTCAGGTGAGCCCCTCCGCCCCGTTCCTTTCCGTCCCCACACTGCCGGCCGCGTTTTTCTCCCGGGAGCGCTCGCCTTGCTGAGGGGAAATACAGGGAGGGGGTGACCATGGGGAGATTTCCAGTCAGCGAATGGGACCGGTGTGCGGGGCCGGGCTGCGGAACCGGCTCCTCGCCTGCCCCCGGCCGCCCGGGCCCGGCCCTTCGTGCCCCGTTCGCCTCCAGGTTCCACCGTTTTTCCCTCCGTGCGGCTGAGGGGAGCGGGACGGGAGCCCCTCGGCGGCTCTGGGCCGCGGAGCCCCGCGTTACCCCCGAACGCGGGTAACGCGGGGCTCCGCGGCCCAGAGCCGCCGAGGGGCTCCCGTGAGAGGCTGCACGTTTTATTCCGCCCGGAGGTTTGGGTGGTGCTGTCCTCCCCCTCTTAAAAATAAGGGCTTAGGGGGACAGAATGAGGCGTGCTCATCAAATTCCAGCCCGTGCGTTTCTCTGTCCGCATCAGCTCCAGAGTTGCTTGACGTGGATGAACACCGGGAAACTTGTTGCTCAGAAAACAGGTTTTTCTATTTCCTTCGACTAAATAAAAGCTTTTGGGGGAAATTATTTGGAATCTCGTGCTCTACTCTTTTTCCCTTATTTAAAAAAAAATATCTTTACTTTGCATTATTTACAGGGAGATTCAGTTTAGGCCAGTTGTCATAGAACCATCAACTCCTGTTAAATAGGCCTCAGCTATCCTCACTTAATACCATCCTGCTAATGTAACTTGGTCCTTAATTTAAATAGGAAAAACTGGCTGTTGAGTGGGTTTTGTTTTCTTTTAAATAACTTTAAAATACATAGCCTAATACTTCGAGCTTTTTGTATGTGTAGTTTCTGCCAACATCAGTGAGGAAGTATGTGTTTAATTAAAAGATTAATGATGAACTTCCGTGTCAGAATCGTAATTCAAGCTAAAATCATTGAAGTTTTGTAGATAAACTTAACAAATCCATTCAATCACATCAGTTAGTTTAACTTACTGATTGGACAATTTTTCCTGAGGCAGGACGTAAAGTGATGGTTACGGTTTGCATAGGACTAGGGGAAAACTTCCCATGTGCGGGTCACACACCCGCTGCCTGGTTTCTGGTACCTTTCCCGGAGTCTTTGGTGCCAGATGCTGAGGGTCAATGCTAAGTGAGATCGACCGCAATTTGAAATTGTTCTGACAATTCTGTATCTGTAGCTCACATGCGGTGCTCGTAGTTGGTTTGTAGGATTCACTCAGCGTTTTACTACCTGTTTCGACATGCCTGGTGCAAAGCTCGTCATAAATGCGTCTTCAGTGTATACAAGTGTTAGTTGGTGATGAAAAAATTTAAGAGACCGAACAAGCGTATATGAGAAGTTCTGGTGACGTCTTCACTCCCCTCTGTCCCATCCCCAACTTGCCTAATTTTATATAGGATGCAAAGATTCTTGTTATCTATATATTATGTTTCATTCTTCTGAAATTTCTGCTACTGTTGTGAGGTAAAAGGGAAATTACCAGAAATATTTATTAGCTTGTTAAACTAGGCTGCTGGATAACTGACTATGTGCTTGTAGGGCTGAACTGCCTAAAAAATAGAATACTGAACTGGGAATCCCAGTCGTCTTAGCTGTGCTGTTCTCCTTGCTGTGTCCTGCTCAGTAAAGTAGGGTTATCCCCCCTATGAAAGGTGCTTTGAAGGTTTTGGGGCGACACGTATTACAGTAGGAGGGAATTAACGGCAGCCTGTTCTCTGAACTTCCAGCAAGTTTCAGCTGACAGTACTGGACTGGTTAGCATTTATGAAACTTTGCTGAAGTTCTCTCATTGGGGGTTTTCTTTCCATTGTGGTATGACATGCATTGACAACCATTGGATAAGATAATGAGTGAACCTAGGGTGGCATTAAATGGAGGATGAATGTTTCTACCCCTTCCATTAAACTAGCCTTGGTTCTTTGGTGAGCTGCTTCTGGGGTTTTTAGTGTTTTTCTAACAGAGAAAAAGCAGTTGCATTACATTTTCTGCTAGTTTAGCTCCCCAAAGCTGCACACTGCAGGATCAGAGAACACCAGTGCTTCAGGAAGATGCTGCTGAGAACACTTGCCTGTCGTGGCCCTGCTTGACACAGCTGTAAAGTCAACCCACATTCAAGGAACGCAGCCGTTTTACCTATGGGTGTGCAGGCGCTTACTCTGAGCTGAGGGCAGGACGGGAGCGACAAGCTACCCGGTGTCTCTTTGAGGGGTAAGAGTATCCGTACTGACAGGCACGCTGGGCTAATTAATTTGCTTGGCAACCTGCGGTGACTTTTTCATACAAACAAAACTCCAATCAGAGCTAAAACCGAATTTGTAGGAGTTTATTTTCTCCAGTGCTAAGAGTAAGCAATAGAAAAGTGTGAACTGCTGTAGAAAGGTAACTAGTATGGAGCGACGTGTATGGATTATAAATAGTAACATATAATTTGTTAAGAAAAACTAATGCAGGCAGTATAGGATTGGGAATTTCAGTGTAATGAGGAGATTGATTCATTATTATTTTTTGCCACTGCATGTAGAGAATTGAACTTTTTTGAGTAGATTTGCATGGAGACAGTGATTTCCCTAGTGGATTTATTACTTGTGTTTCTCCTTTCATTGAGAAAGGGCATTATTCTGGGCATGGCTTTCCCCCCTTCTGCATGAAAAAGAGTATGTCTCAACAACATGCCCTGAAAATGCTTACTCTGAAGTAATTTGGCATCCTTTGAAGTTCCTTTAAGCCAACAGTGTTTCATTTCTGAGTGTTGTGCACCTTGGAAACTGGGGACAGCTGTTGAATAACAGTTGTGGTTCATGGTGGGGAGAGGGGGCCAAGGCAGCCACGTACTGGCCTAGCAGGGAGGTTTGGAATCGGTGATGGAGATGGGGTGAAGATGGCTTTTAGCAGCTGAGGAACTCTGAACCCCAGCGTTATTATTATTTTTTTTACTTTCACTCCAAAGTGTAATGAGAGGGAATATTCTGCTGAGGGATTCTGTCTGCTGTTAACCTTTAATAATACCTTCATTTAGGCTAGTAAATCAGGAACTCTACTGCCAGCTTCCTTCTCTCACTGCTTTGTGTTCTCTTTTGTAGAGACTTCTACAGTGTCTTATGTGTTTATCATCTTAGACTGAATTACAGTCTCTTCTGAATGTGGAAATAACATGGGATGCCCGGCATGGCATCTCAAGCATGTTGTTCTGCTTACTAAGATGAATTTACTGTTGTAAAACTTGCATTTATACATACACATGTCACTTGTGTGTAAATTATATGTAGTATGCATAACTTGTGTTTAAATACACAAACAATTTACATTTCTTCTGTGCCTTCTACAAGCTGCTGAATGATAAAGATAGGGGAAGTAGTAACTGCTCTTGAGATCTCCAGTTACCACTTTTATGAGCCTTCTACTGTAAATTGATCTCTTATTAATAATTTTGTGTTGCTTTCATGAAAACTTCCATTCTCATACTATTTATATCTCTGTAAGTGTCTTAGATGAAACAGAGTAGTCCGAGGTTTTTTGTGGTGTGGACTGGGTGCTGGTGTGGCGGGATTTCCCCAGCTAAATACACAAATATCTATTTCTAGCCACATACTGGAAACATTTGCTTTTTATAAAATCGGTGGCCTGTGCTGCATCTTTATTCTCTGAGATGTAGGGGCTGTGGATTGCTGTCAGAACAGGAGTCCTGGCTTGGTCACGGTGATTTATGAAAGACTGTGGTCCCAAAGAGAAGAGAGGTGCCGTCCCGTCCCCCACTTCGCTGTTTCCTTTCACCTCCAGTGTGTTAGGCGTGGGGAGCAGTGGAGTTGGATGAAACTATTTTTTGTCCTATCTCCTGTCAGACCATAGGACTTAAGTGCCATATTTCATTCTAGGTTTACTGTTCTTTGCTGTGCCTAAAATAGGCAAGAGAACCTGCTGCTTGGATCCAACTGTAACACATATGGATTTCTTTTTGGTATAAGCGGCACTCTGCAGTTACTTTCTTCTAGATGATCTTTTGACAGATTCCTTTCCCCAGGAAGCTGATGTTTTTCATTGCCTATAAATCACCATAAGTACCTGTGTCTGTGGTGCCTGATTATTTTTGATGCGCAACTGCTGAACTGTCATAACTTTCTGAAAGTAAAACTTCAGACTCCTATGGGCAGGTAAACTGAAAGGCTGATCCGATTTGAATTTCTCTGGTCTGCTGTTCCTTTGCTTCTCTCAAAAATCACTTGTACACCTCTGTAAATCTGCAGAGGTGCAAAATGCAGCCCCTTATTCAAAGGATGGGCTCTGCCATGTGGGACCCAAGAATCTCTGGGTGAGATCAGGCTTTAGCCAAAGCAGAAAACCAGCCTCACTGATACCAAGGTGCTGCTTGTAGGGCTTCCCTTGGATCTGAAATCTGAAAATGCATATTTGGCTTGTCTGAAAAACTGACTGTTCATGTGTGCTGCTTAGGCCAGTTTGGGAATTTTGTACTATTTTTTTCAGGCTGTCTCTGTAGGCTTGTACCGCACCGACAAGCGTAGGGTACAGCGTGCTAAAAAGAGGCACCTGTTTTAACATCAAATGTATTAACAATTGGACTCTCTGGCGTACTTGTACTTATGGATACAATGTACAGTTAATCTGTCCTGTAGTAAACATATTTATCACTGGCATCCCAATATTTTTCCTAAGCTAAATCACAGAATGTCAGGGATTGGAAGGGAGCTGGAAAGCTCATCCAGTGCAATCCACCCGCCGGAGCAGGAACACCCAGATGAGGTTACACAGGAAGGCATCCAGGCAGGTTTTGAATGTCTCCAGAGTAGTCTTCTGTTTTGCATACCTTCAAGGTGGTTTCATTAAAAATGAGTTTTCATTAGACAAAACCCAAGACAATTTTACATTCCAAAGGAAATGTTCAAATTATATTTAAAAATATTCTGAGCAATTTTTTAAATACAGTGTACTGCTTGGCACTGTTTCCTAGATGCCTGCCTGTTACAGTTTGAGGTATAATGACATGCAGAGAGACAGCCAGTCTGTCCCCACAGTCTCCATTCCAGCTGTCTTCTTTTTTTTTTCCTTTTTCTTTTTTCTGTAGAAGTATTTTTGGAAATTCTTCACAGTGGCTCTAAATGAGGAGCACAGTGGCTGGAGAGGGGTAATTTTGTGGAAGCGGGACATGAGTTGGAGCTTTCAGTATCTTGCACAGCGGGGCAGTTTTTGCACACCTGCTGATAGGCGTCTTTACAGTGTAAGATGCAAGGTTGTGTAAAGCAGGAGTACCCGGAGGTGGAGGGAAGCCTGAAGAAGACGGTGTCAGCCCGAAGGCTGGAAATCGCTCACAGAGTTGGCAGAACTAACTCTAAATGAGCTGCTACCTTGCAAAGGCGGTTCAGGAACAGAGTCAATGGATGTGCCTGGGATTCTGGGTTGTGGTGCCTGCCTAACGTCCTGACCTTGAGTAGCTTCTTCAAAGCTGGTGTGGTTGTGTCTGTGCTATACAGAGGTTTGCAGTGTAGTTATATCCTAATTGTGATTGGTTTAGCACCCTTTTTCCCTTTGGAATTTGAAGTTGGCTGTGCTTTTCTGCTTCTTAACCGATTTGCATGGATACGTGAACCAAAAGAATAAGAAGCTCCCTGTTATTACTGTAAAGGTGACAATAATCAGAGGAAAAAAAATGCCTTGCTAAGTAGCTCAATAACTGTTTCAAAGAGTTTCATTTTATTTTGTTCATTCAGTGGGTGATGAAAAAAAATCCTGAGGTAGTTGGTAGTGATCATTGCATACATAGTGAAAATGTACTCCGCTGTAAACCAAATCCTGCTATGCTGCATGATTCTGTCAATATTTCAACCAGTAAGTAGATATTGGGCTGAATCCATAAGGTGAAAATAATTTACAGAAATAATATGGCTTCCACGAGGCGATTCAAGAGGAATCTTGCTAGATGGTACTACTGACCGTGCCTTTGGTTACCTTTTGGCAAATGCACGGGTTCTGGTGATTGCTGGGCTGAGCTTGTCTCAAAGTGCAGGATCAGTGGGACTGGCTTAAGAATGGCTTGAAGCCAGAAGTGTTGGTTAAGGTTTAAATATATTGATACCCTCTAAAAACAACAATTGTATTTTTCTTGCTGATAGAATAGTCATACCCAAGATTACTCTAAACAAATTGGGGATGACCCCACTGCCTTCTGCTTTTTCTTTGGTCGTACATTTGACCTCTCTTCTTGTACAGTCCTCTTCAGTGTTTCCAATTCTGTCTTGATTGCTACATTAAAAACACGTACAATGAAAAGAAATATGCTTTAGGTGAGAAGGGTGGGGATATTAATACCAGACATACTAGTGAATAATGTAATGTTTGAAGTGAAATCCAGGAAGCCTTCCAAGAAATGTGAAGCCAAGTTAATATTATTCCTGTGTGCTAATTAATGTTTTCAAATATAACCATGTGAGGTCACGTGTTTGGGATTTTTTTAACCATATCAGAAAAAAATTATTTCCCTGGGTATTTTTTAACCAGATTTTGTTTATTTTATAATTGAAAATGTTCTATCCTGATCTGTATATGGCATGGGAACATGGAAGAATCTTCAGAGGCAGGAATGATAGGAAGATTGAAGTGAATGTCTCAGCAGAAGGCTGAGAGGAGAAGGTTCAGCAGAGAAGGCTCAGCAAAAAGCAGAAAATTCTCCAGAAAGTGGTCCAGACGGAGGGAGAGAGTGGCTTTATTTCATGGCTTGTCAGGAAGCCTGCTGGATGGAAGGTGAGGGTGTTTGCAATACGCAGTGGCACATCGGTCACGCTTGGTCACCAGGGCTGTGAATCTCCACCCTGCGAGATGACAACTGCCGTATTTCCATCTGGAATTGCCCAGGCAGAGCTCTGCAGACGTGTGCAATATAGTGCTTGTGCAGTGGGTTGTTGAATATAAATAGTTTGTGCATGCCCGGTGAGTCCGGTGCTTACAGGGAGCATATGACTGATCCTACACGGAATATGTGGCTTGTAGGTGGATGTGCAACATCTTCCAGAAGCGTCAGCCAAAGACAGATATTCATTGCTTGCACACCGCACGTGTGAGAGCCTGTGCCTACAAAAATGCTTTGACCTTGCTGTGTGTACTTGTTGGCAGGTGATTGATGTGCATGCAGCAAATGTTACATGTCTGGGATGTCCTGGTGTACAGCAGCTTGTTTGGAGCTGTGCTACAGTAGTTCTGACAGAGCTGCTGTTCCTCTGCAAATAGAGGGCAAGTAAAATCTGGGACACGTGTTTGGGAAGAGTCAGACATACGGCAACCTTCTGCAGGATCCTCTGGGATTGTTTACAGCTGCAGGAAATAAAAAGCCAAAATAGAGCCTGTTGGATTATGGTACTGCCAGCAGCACTGTGTTTGCCTGGTGTTTTCTGGTTATGGGCCAGCAAATAGGAAAGGTTGTTGGTGTCAGAGAAAGGATTTGCATTGGAAAACACACCCCAAAATTTAATGGGGAAGGAGAGAATGAGCTAGAACCAGTAATTACAGCAACCAATGTGTGTCTTCATACCCCAAATGCTCCTTTATATCCCAAGAAGTGGATTCTACATTTGCAGACTTGGTTGCTGCTCTCAGTCCTTAGTTATGTAATCCTTCTTCTGCTTCAGAACAGGGCCCCGGTGTTTAAAAGGGGATTAAAACCATACTGGTGCTTTGGGTGTCCTTGAAATAGAGTTTTTAGCTTTTTAGTTGTTTCTTGAAATAGACCTCAGTTAAAACCTGCTCCTTTTCTCTCCAGCAGAAGACAGATATTGGTGCAGCACAAAGGTCTGTCTGTGCAGTGGATTATACAAGCATGACAGTAAAACCGTCTGCTGCTTGTTCAAAAAGATGTTCTCTCTGGTAACCTGAAGTGTTGGTTTCGAAGCCTCTTGTTGCCCAGACCATGACATGGCCCGATGACGTGTCGAGTGCTGATCCAGAGAACATGTTGGCTTCAGGGGGATGGCACAGGAGAAGACAACAAACCTCCGCTTCTGGTATCGAGGGGAACAGCGGACCCCACCATCTCTTTGAACGTAGGCACACTTGTGGACCATGTCACCATGGTCTTGTGGATACAATTTGATAACTACTGGTTGCAAGACTAACAAGAGAATGGGGGAGAAGGTGTCTGTATAGGATTAGGCACTGAGGACTACTCAATAGCAACCGTCAAGCAGGGGTAGAATGTTGTACGTTGGACTTAGTTTACAGATCTGTTTGTTGTCTTGGGCTGGTTGAGTGTTGTATACGTTGGGTTGAATCAGTTGTTGGCTCAGGATGGTAGTTTTGTGAGGATGATTCAGCATTAGTATTGTCTTGCCTTATAAAGGAAAATGGTTTGCTTCCTGCCTCTATTTTTCAGAAATTCAGCTGTTATTGTAAATGATGGGAATTAGCTGTTTCCTAATAGTTGTTTTGAGTGCACATGGCCATCGAATTAGACTTTCTGCTACAAAACCAAGTAATTTCCTAATTAGCACCTTAAAGGATCACCTTTAATGCTGCCTTCTGCAGCTTTTCTACTTAAATCTCTTTTTTTCCATGTCTTTCCTTTATCTTACTCTTTCTTTCTTCTCCTCCAGCTGCTAGCCATTTCCATCTGCCCCTTTGCTGATTCATTGTTTGTTGCATGAACTGCTCTACTTGTTTTTGGGAAGAAGAGAAAAAGACAAACTTCTTCATACCCTTTTCTTGATTTCCATTTCAACTTTTTTTTTTTTTTTAAATTTTCCTATTTCCATTCAGTAGCCCTCACTTCTCCCCTTTTTAATCCCTTTAATTTGTTCCCCTGTGATCATGCTGATTGGTGCCTGTTGCTTTTGAGTGCTGGGGAAGGAATCAGAAAGAGCACAATTAGCAGAAGGTGGCTCCTTCTGGGACCATCCCACCCCCTGCAATCCTCAAAGGTCTGATATGGAGATAGACCAGAACAACTCTTAATCCTGTGTTTCTGTGAGCAGCACAGTGTTTCAGCCAACGTGGAGCAACTGTGGTATTTAGTTACTCATTGAAATGATAAGGGGACAATATTTGGCAGATAGGGTTAGATCAGTGGGTTTCACTGCCATGGGTGTGTCTGTCTGTGCTTTCTGTCTCTTCTGGCTCATAATGTATTACCAGAATGTATTATTTTCTATTGTTGGGATGAGCAGTTACAGCAGCATTTACCGGAAGTTGCTACAAGGATTAATAAAAAATCTTCTACTTTTCTTTTAAAATACAGTTGCTTCTCCATTTTGTGGGGATGGCATGTCTGTCCAGGATAATGCTACTTAAAAATTTATCATTTTGTTGTTGTTGTTTGCCATTCTAGGAATGCTTTAAGGGAAGCTGGGCCACTCACAAGTTATTACACAAGAAAGCAAGTAAGTACATTTTCTTAAAACAATTTTAATATTGTTTTGAACTTGTTTGTCCTGTGCAGCCGGCTCTAGGTGGCTCTGCTTGAGCAGGGGGTTGGACCAGATGTCCTCCAGACATCCCTTCCAATCTCAACTGTTCTGTGATTTTGTGGCTAAGAACAATATGGATTTTTCCAAGATACTGAGTACTGGATTCTGCATACCTGAAGTTTTGTCCAGTTCCTGGTAGTCCTCAGATCTATATAAAATTTCAGAGACAGTGGTATAGAAATCTGTTTCTATTCCCGTTTCTGTTTGTATGAAGTATTCATTGAGCCACATTGTATATGAACAGAGAAAGAGGGATGCTGAAATAGAGGGCAAGGAGGATAATAAATCATTATTATAAGGCACTGCCAGGCTTGTTCCATTACAGCATTTTGATGTTTGATGTTGTAAAAGATGGTCAAGTGGAAAAGGTTCACAGGAGGATGTATTGTAGCTAGGATTTTACTGAGCTTAGTTGAAGGTAACAAGAGTATCTGTATGCCTTAGTTACAGCTGCTATTTCTGACACAAATGCTGGTAGACTGGTAGAATGTCCATTACTTTAGTAAGGGTAGTCCATGAGTTTAAAATGAATCAAACAAAAAGAGAGAGGCAGACCCCAGCTCTGCCCCCCTTGCCTCCTACCCAACTTCATCTATCCCAGCTTAAAAGGGAGGTGGGATTAAAAAGTGGCATGTCAGAAAGTCAAATCCTCAAGTTATTTACTTCCTCCTTTCCTAAAGCCCAATAAAACTCATTTTTCCATGAGAAATGTGTGGTTAATAGGTTGGAGTAGCACAATTACAAATATTTTCCTTCTTTCTGCCTTCCCAGTGTAAGGGGTCTGATAGTTTACACTTGCATTCTGTATCCTATTACTTTATCCCTGCATGACGTGAAACTGTCTTTGTTAGTAGTTCGAGAAATCCTCTGGTTCAGTCTTCTAATGCTGTTGTTTATCTGACAGCAGTTTGGTTTACGATTCCACTAAATCCATGGTCTTGTTGGCTTCTTGAACAACTGCTGAGGCAGCTTGGCTCTGGTAGCCTGCAAGACCTCGACACAACAAACTGCTGAAGCATCTCGAGGGAATCCAAAATATCGCTTTGTTAAAACTTTAGATTTTTAAATTATTATTTCTCGGTGATTCATCTAAGCTGAATGCTGTGTGAGCAGATGGCTCAGATCTCAGCCACTGAGGTTTTAAGGAGCTCACATTAGGGCTTGCCGAGGCAGACCTTTTGCCATCTTTTCGTTCTTGCGAGATATAAACAAGAGAAAACAGATGATGAGTTAACGATTAATGCTACTGTGATCTTTCTTAACCCTTGCCTCCTCTTTCCAAGTAAATGTTTTTCCTTTTGGTGATGCTCATGATCTACTTGCTTCAGTGTAAACACCCTTGGAATCTCTGTCAGGTCTGGGGGGGCAGCAGGGTCCATGTGTTGGAACTAAAAGTGGGAAACACTCCTTCCCACCCTTCCTGTCACTGAATGCTAAGAGAAACCACAGAAAAGGAGCGTTTATCTGCAGTCCAAGAGTGTTAACTGAAGGAATAATGAGTGTTCCTCTAGAAATACACCTTTTCCCAAGAATGAAAGCAAGCATAGAATTATGTTTCAGAACCACAGTTTCAAATGAAGACCAACTTAAGTAATTACTACACTTACTTTGTGCATTCAGTACTGCTGTCCTGACATTCCCCAGTTTGCTGTTGAAGAAAGATAGGATTGGCAGGATGTGAATTTTGAAGGTGAAAAACCCAAGTGCAATACAAATTAACTACTACTTACACTTTCATATATCAGTATCTAAAATGCCAGAAAGAGTCAAATCTAGAATTGGGTACTTCTAGGTCGCTTTTTGGCCCATGCAGTTCTTAGTAGAACTGATTTGCCGCTGCAATTGTGTTTCTTTTTGCTTTTGTCTTTCTAGAAGATGAAAAAGCCAAGCGTGAGGTTTCCTCCTGGACCTTGGAAGGTGACGTTAACACAAATCCGTGGTCTGGTTATCGATATACTGGTAAACTTAGGCCACACTATCCACTGGTAAGCAATAGGTGCAGCTCTACTCCGCTGCTACGTTCTGTAGCAACTAATGGACCAGTCCTGACGTGATTACCTCCCATATTTTAGCTGGCAGAGGAAAACTTAAAGCATCAGAACCTGACAGCAAGGATGTGTATGAATGTGTCCTTGTTGTGGTTCTTTTTTTATTTAACTTGATCTTTTGGTGTATTTAAAATGGAGGAGGTGCCTGTGAGGTAACATGCATCAGAAACAGGCGGTCTGGTGAATTATATAATTTAGAATTTAAATAAATGGGCTTATATTATTTTATGTAAATGGCTTGAAATAACCTGGTGAACAGCTCGGTTGAAGGAACAGGTTATAAGAATCACCTGGTGAAGAATAACTGAGGTCAGTAACATCTTCAGCTGTGAAAGGTGGGGTTAGAAGACAACCTCAGAATAGCTTGATTTTTAAACTGGTACAAGTTTGTACATGGAATAAGCCAGATTTTGGCAGGAATCATGGCATTTCATCTGCATGTGTCTTTCCTAATTGGCCTGTGCTAGAAATGCTGCCCCTGTGGCACCTTCTCCCTCATCAGGGAGCAGATTAACGGAGCCCGAGCACGGGTGTCAGCATCCCTGGAGAAAGGGTGTTTTGGATCTGTCACTGGCCAAGTAATTTGGTAGCATTATCACCCAACATTGGCTTTTTTTTGTCTTCTGACTGCTGTAGGATTGATGCAAATGAGACTATAATAAAAACTGCTAATGACCAGGGCGATGATTAGAAAGAGAAGTCTTGCTAACAGGCACTAATAACCAGAGAGAGGAAAGATGTATTTGGAACCACTGCATGTGCAGTCTGGGAAGTAGCAGAATAAACACTACAGTATAACAGGGATAAAAAATTGTAAACCGAATTTCATTTTGTTGATGTGTGAAAGTTTGATTTTTGCAAAGCTGTGAAGTTGGCTATTAGAGGTTGTATAATATGAAATGAATGAAGATTAACAGGAGAATCATTGAGAAATGAAAACTGGAACTGTTTTGTAGTGTTTACATACTTCACAACTTTTTCTAAGTGGAATTACCCATATTTCACTGTATTTAAATTTGCTGCGTGAGTCTGCTTTTGTGACTGCAATGAGTATTCTGGCAACCTAACCAGCTTTTACCGTGATTTATTTAGACGCCAACAAGACCTGTGCCAAGTTATATTCAGAGACCAGATTATGCTGATCACCCACTAGGTAACTTAAATCACAATTATGGAGTGTTATGTTTGCTTTCTATTTCTCTTTTCATTGAAAAAGCCTCTAAAGCATGATGGAGATACTAGATAATGGAACTTCTTTTATCTGTTCTTCTCACTTTTACCTCTTCTTCCCCATGTTAACTCACTGTTTTTTAAAAAAATAATAGTTACAAGTACTTTTTGGAAGTCCAAAGTTTGTAATGTGTTATCTTTTGAAGGTGTTCAGGGAAGAAAGGACAAAAATAAGTCCTAGTCCTGTGGTTCATAACAAACAGCAACAAGTTGGCTGTGACAGGTGGTTCCTGCTAAGTCAGTGACATCAGTGTATCTGTTTAAATGTGTCATAAAGTAACAAAAACCCCAAAGGAAAACCAATGTATTTTTGGGCACAGAGGGAATACATTCAAAATTACTTGCTTATTGGTTTGTTTTGGTGTTTCCCCCTTTTTCTATTGGTATTGGTGCTGTGCATTTCAATTAAAAATAAAAAAAAGCTGCTCTGAAGTCTGTTAAGAGTTATTTTTAAATCCCCAGCCATGCTTTGGTTATTCTTTACAGATTGTAAATATTTAAACAACGCAAAATACTGTCCTAGGGGGTTGTTCAACTATAAAACTGAGTTTGCACAGAACCTGCTACGAAGAATTTCCATGTGTTCATCAGCTCATTATTGCAATAGTATAGCTAGAGATATTCACAGCTTATATAATCCTTTATGGCTCTTGTGGAATGATATTTATTACTATTTATTGTCTCCAAAGGAGCTAAAAAACAAAACAAGAACAGAAAAAAGAAAAAAATGCCTTTCTTTGAATACAATGATTTTCCAATCAATCTGATTTTTAAGGTTGTGTTTTGACTAACTGGACGTGATGATTTTATGCGGTAAGCGAATGGGCATCCTGAGCATGTGTGGGCATCACAGTATGAATTCCAATTAATCTAGATCATGATGAAAATTCTCTAAGTTGCTGGATTCATTACTTTTGTCGGTGGTAGGAAAGTACATTGATTCTATTGCCCTTGGTAAGCTAAGTAAGTTCCTTGATTGGATGTGTAGCAATCTCTTCTCTATATAACATGTTGTTTTCTCTCTTTTTCAGGAATGTCTGAATCTGAACAGGCTTTAAAAGGAACCTCTCAAATAAAAATACTGTCATCTGAGGATATAGAAGGGATGCGGGTAGTGTGTAGGGTAAGTGGGGTTTGGATTTTGTAGCAAAAGCGCCTTTATTCTTTAAAAATCTAAAGTGATTTTACCAGTTTGTGACAGCACATCTGGGAGCACAAACTTTAAAACCACTTTTGAGCCCTGAAAAATAGTTTGGGAAATTGGGTATTTGCTTGCTTTTTTCTCTCCTCGGGACTCCAAATTCACAGTGAACTACTTTGCAAGCAGAAAGGTGACATTTACCTGTTTTCTGGCTTTGTTGTTACTTGTGAGATAATTTGTGGCTGAAACCTTGTTACTGTTAAGAATATATTTTGTAGTGCATAAGGGAGAATAGAACTTTGTCCTTTCCTGGGTTTAGTACTAAGGGAAAACTAAAAAATAAAGCCAAAGAAAACCCACCCTCCTTTAACAAATTTTGAAAAAGAGCCTTGTGCTCCAAATCTTAATCAGAGTATTTTTTCATGTCGCAGAGGTGGCTCAGTAATAGAACCCATAGACATCTTAGAGTCTTTCTAGAGTAGCGCTAGAAAACATGTTGCTGATCATCTGGGGAGTAGTCCTGGTCTTATTTTAAATCAGTACTTTTGTTTCATTTGCAGCTTGCTAGAGAAGTGTTGGATGTTGCTGCCATGATGGTGAAAGCAGGTGTAACTACTGAAGAAATCGATCACGCTGTCCATTTAGTAAGGTTATTTTATTGTTCTTCTGGTGTTTGTAAGAGCTTTCTTCTCTCTCTTTATTTTTGAATGGTTGTTGTGTGGTTCTCTTTGTTGTTGCGTGGGTTCCTTATCTGTACTTTGAAGCGTTTCCCAGTTTGAAGCTAGTGGGTAGTGCAGATGTTAGAAATACATCACAGCTCTATTGTACATTCAGAACAAATTAGGAATTCCATGGCCTCTCTTTGTATCAGCTCCTTTCATCATTTCCAGTTTCAGATCCCCCAAATTTCCTCACCTGTTTTCTCAGTTAACATGATACAATCTTTTTTCTTATAAACCCTTTTTGCTCCAGAGATACCATTATATAGTGAACATCATATGTAGGCCATGGACATTTTGTGCTCTGCATTGTTGGTTAAGATGCACAGAGAAGTAAGTTTAATTATTTATGATTGGGAATCAGAACTGAGGAGCCTGAGAAAGGATTGAAACAAAATGTTTGCAGTCAGGCAAACTAGCACCACAACCCAGTGAAATATCAGAAATACATGTTCAAGTATTTTCCTGGCTTAATTAGTCACAGATACTTCAACTATGTAATTTTTGTCTTTGCTGTCTTCTTTATAAGATATATATAAACCAATAATTGAGGACTCGTGTGCACTGTGGGGAGGGCAATGATTTTGTTATAATTAAGTTTGTCAGAGAACTTTCTGGTTGCTGTTCTGTTTATCTACATTTGTAACTGTTGAGCTAAGATTGTAAGGAACTTACTCTGGTTTAATTAGACCAGAGGTGATTGTTTAACTGCATTAAACACTAAATTATTTGCCTGTGCATGATGTCCAACATGAGCAGCTAGTTGTTAAAATGGTGTTATCCCTCCTCAGCAGTTTTTGGAAGCTTGCATGGCACATTGTTGATACTGACTTAATATCCCTAATTGGTACTTTGCAGTTTTCAAAAAATACCCCTTTTTAAATTAAAAAAAATTAACATTATTTTTCCAGAATTGCTCAGTATGTCACATAGTGTGTATATGTATGTATATATAAGTGTATATAAAAATGCATGTGTCAGCTTTGCAAAAATCACAAAAAGTTTATTAGAGTGTGAAAGAAGCAGCTTGAGGTTTTAAAACTCCAGGTGAAAGTGATGCTAAATGCTATTTTGACCAACTTGGGTCTTTTGCAAAAACATGTGGTCTTAGACCAGGTGCTTCAAAATAGTAGTTGAGAATGGCTGGTTTTTTACGAAATAAATAGTCATGCATTGGTTAAAACCTGAATATTTTGGCATTGGTAGCTGAACATGAAAATGAATAGAAAGAAAACTGAAGTAGCTTTATTTTCTTCCTGGTAAGAAACGCAAAGCATAACAAGATGCTCTATTGCCAAAAAGTGCTTGAAGAATCTTATTATCAAGAGTCACGTTTTTCCCACCTGTCATTTTTACTGTAGAACTGTTGTGTGTATGTTTTTTCTTGGTACAAAACTTACTAATGTCAAGTATAAATTGTATTTTCTCGATTAGGCTTGTATCGCAAGGAACTGCTATCCTTCCCCTCTGAATTACTATAACTTCCCTAAGTCATGCTGTACATCGGTGAATGAAGTCATCTGTCATGGGATTCCCGACAGGAGGCCGTTGCAGGAGGGAGATATTGTTAATGGTAAGTGCTCTCAAAATGAACCTGCAACATTCCTACCTTCTATCTGCTTAAAGCACACAGGAAGGTGAGATTTCGCTACCAGGTGACAATATTGGAACAGCATATTAAAAAAGGCTTTTGTTCTCATTTACCAATTAACCTCTGCTCTTTACATAATGAAATTAATGAATTCATTTAATAAAGCAATTTCAAATGTTTGGTCCACTCTAAAAGCTTGAGAATTCTTCTGCCATGGTCTGTACATTAATATAGTCCCTGAGTATCCCACTTGTGCGCTGGGTTCCATTTGCTCCAGACTGCATAAATAGTGAATAAAATGTATATTATTCAAATGGATTAGTTCTGTGTGAATTCTTATTTAGATGGCTCTAGACCTTTGAGATTTTGCTATGGACATGACAATTTTGATGACTGTAAAGGATCCTGATGGTGAGGCATTGTATAGGTGCATGTTAAAAAACATACCCATTATTTTTGGCATCTCCCAGCCTAACAGTACCAGCTGCCTTTTGGTCTAGGTACTCAAAGGTACTTACATCTTCTTGGGTGGTGAGGGATACTTTTAGAAATTACCTGACCATTTTTTGTTTTCTCGTTCCTTTTTTCTTGGTTTGGCAGTAAAAACTAATGACGTTTGTTTCGTACAAACATTTACACCTTTGTTTATTGCATTGGTTTGCTTTTATCTGTGAACACCCAGCATATCCTAAGGTTTGGCTTGCCTCTGGAAGCGAGTTGGAGTCCTTTTGGATGGTCAGATATTTGATATATACTAACAGGCAATAACAGCTACTAAGTCTAGAGCTCAGTGCTGTGGGTACAGGCCTTTTTGGAACAAGTCTCACGATTGCTGCCCCTTTCTAGGTCAGGTTTGGTCTGGCTGGTAACTCTAAGCTGTAGTCTACGTGTAACCATTTGGCCCAACCTGCTTTATCTTTAATTTCAAAGATGATGCCTTTGCACAGCTCTCTGTTGTTGTCTCTATGGATTTAGGCATTGTGATTTTTGGAAAGGTCTGGCTTACTATTCTAAACACACACAGAAATTACTGAAGTTGAAATATGAGTTAAAACATTACACACCTTTAAAAATGCAATTCCCCCTTATTAGTGCTGGAATTAATTCCAAGCAGATACCTTGACCCGGTAAATCATCATGGAGCAAAGAGCTTCTCTTTCCTGTTTTTATATTTACCTAGAAAACCAATCATAAGCTTGCTGTGCCTTTGTTGCTTTGCTGTGATGCTTTTTCTCTTCCATTTCTTTAAATGAAATCAAACTGTTGACCAGTGAAACACCATCTTATTAATTAATCCTATAGAATATATAGGATAGACATGAGAGAATGGATTCTGCTGGAAAGGTTTACATCTGGAATTCTTCCTGAGGAACCATAAACTTCATGATGACCAAACGACATTTTTACGTATCACAAAATCTTACATTTCACAAATCAAGAGACAAGAAGTGAGAAATACAACACTGATATTACTGTGTGTCTGCTATTGGTTGCAGTGGACATTACCGTCTATCGGAATGGCTACCATGGGGATCTGAATGAGACTTTTTTTGTCGGAGAAGTCGATGAGGGTGCGAGGAGGCTGGTCCAAACAACTTACGAGTGCCTAATGCAAGCCATCGATGCAGGTAAACCCTCTGGCCTAACATGTTCTGGTTTTATTTGAAATGTGGGTTGACAAGGAGAACTTAATTGATGCTGAGCTGATGCACATGTGATGATATTTACACAGAAACAGCCTTTTCAATTAGTTGTGTGAATAAGATGTTCTTGATATGAGTAGTTTTGAGAGCGTGGTTTGAAAAACCAAAGTATGGCTGCTTACTTCTGTAATTCGTATGATGTTGTTGCACAATGAACTGATAAAGTAAAAGAAGATCCATATCCTTCAATCCCAACAGAACTTCAGTTTTGTTACTTAGCTAGAACTCGGGACAGCTTCGTTGGGACATACAACAAGAGGTAGAGAATGTCATGTTCAGCTTCATTCACAAAGGAGTGTACGGAGTTCTTAGACAAACACAGAAAACAAAAATCTGCCAACTCCCTGGAAATATTTGTATTGTCCATATCTTAAATACCCTGTGGCTTCCTAGTATCCCCAATAAAATTTACTCGCTTCGTGGCCTCTACAGGCTGAAGTTTAAGGTGCTGTATGTGAAGGCTGTAAACTTGCATTTAATCAAAAGTAAATGGAAAAAAATATAATTAACTTAGTTTGGTTAATAATTCAGAGATAGCTAGCCAAGCTGAAAAGGCAAAAATCCATATGAACAATGTCTTGCATATCCATTGTGCGATCAAGAAAACACTGCAGAGTTGAGCTGTGGAGAGAACATAGATGACCTATTTATGTAGGATTACTGTTCTGAAGTGACCACCTTGTTTTTCAGAGATAAAGCAGAATATGATTTATCTTTGCTGCTGTATTTTATAGCAAATGTTATATATGTTTTATCTTTCATATCCTGGCTTTGATGTATAGTTTATGACAGAAATTCACTTTCATGTTCATTATGAGATTTCAATTCTCAGCGTAACTTTATCAACTTTTTAGGTGCACCTTCATTAGCTGATGGATGAGGCATTGCTGGTTTTATGGTGTTATTACTCCCTTGTCCAAGTACTCAAAGTGAATTTTTCACACCATTTGAATCTCTTTTAAACTCTGTGGCTTCTAAGGCTTCCTAGAAGGGTCGTCAAAAAGTTAGTCCTGCATGTGAACATTCTTATTGAATATTCTTATTATTCTTATGAATTGAATATTCTTCTTATTAGCAATTCTTAGCAGCATTGCCACTAAAAATGTTGTCTAGGAGTGAAGATACATCCTAGAACAGGTGGCCATAGAAGCCATGAGTGCTACAGGGACATCAGCCTGAATGGTGATTGATGGTTAGTTTTGTTGAAAGCAAACTCTATACGTTTCCATGTGTATCTCTCTCATTTTGCAGTAAAACCTGGTGTTCGATACCGAGAACTGGGAAACATCATTCAGAAACACGCTCAAGCGAATGGATTTTCAGTGGTTCGGAGCTACTGCGGGCACGGAATCCATAAGCTTTTCCATACGGCCCCTAATGTGCCACATTATGCCAGTGAGTATTCATTCCCTGTGGGTCGTGCTGTAGGCAAGAAGTGATTTGCAATGAATACACCCAGTTTACCTCTTGCTTCTCTAATAAAGCAGCATGTTGCCTGACAGCCATCAAGTTAGCATTTTTGTGAAATGTTTTTCTTTCTTCTGAACTCTGGACGATAGCATGAAGCTAAATAAGGTGAATATATTATACTGAGTCAAACTGTGCCTACAGCAATTGTTGGTGTTAGCGCTCATCTCTACTGGGTAAGCGCTCAATGTTTTTGCATGAAGTCACTTAGACATCTTTGTCTGACACAAATAGGCAAATGTTTTTATCCTTAGAAGGTCCAAGCAAAAACTTACTGCTGTTTCCAGATGTAAATAAATGGCATGGATGGGTGTCGTGCCTGAATCTGGATGCTGCTGTTTAACCATCATTCGAGCTTTATGATCTGGTGTTCATGGAAACCTCTTTGTAGTGTGTAGCAGAGGAACGACCTTCCCCCACCAGGTTCCCAGCCTTGGTTTTTGGAAATGGCAATGTCCCCATGATAATTTTTGCTAAGAAACAGCATCCGTAGAGGCAGAGGAGAGAAGCTGAAGAGCCAGCAAACAACTAAGGGTGGAATAAATATGAAGCAGTGATAAATAGATTCCCAGCAAAAGCCAAGTAGAAAGACCTGAGGAACCTAAAGTCCCTTTTAGGAAAAATAAATGAAAGCTGCTGCTTATTTCTGCCTTACTATGAAAGGACTTTTGAAAGCAAAAAGCTTGTTTTGTAAGCTTTAAATTATGTAATGAAATCATGAAAACTACAAGGAATAAAGGACAAAATTTGTTCAGATGCAGAAGACCAGAAACTTAAATATAAATGGTGAGAGTGAGAGATGCCAGTAGATGATGGAGACAGAGATAAGACTCTTTAAGTAAAAGAAGAATGTTCTGGTTGCTGTTTTGTCAGCTAGATGCCTGAGATTTTTAAAGCATTGAGGTGATTTAGACAATTCAATATATTCGCAGAAATTCCTGTACTATGTTCCTTCAGTTTTTTTCTAGAACTGGAGTTTAACTCCAGTTGTTGGAAAGATAGCAACTAATTTTAAGCTCCTCGAGTAAATATTGCAGGCTCGGAGGAGGGTAGAAGGAAAGAACTATAGGAGATCTTAATATAGAATTAAAACCAGACAGGTGAATGGGTGATTTCTGAAGGACTTCTCTGACTTTACAATATTCCTGCTGCATTCTTCCAGGTCAAGGATTCATTCATTTATTAAGATTAATTAATTTACTAAGATTTACCCCCACTTTTTTCTAACTTGACTGTTGATTTTATTGCAGAAAATAAGGCAGTTGGAGTCATGAAGCCAGGTCACGTATTTACAATTGAACCAATGATCTGTGAAGGTGAGCAATTTAGCGATAGAGTAAAATGGTAACTCTTGTTTACTATTAAGTAGTGATGGAACAAGTTGCTGGTTCTGTTCTGTATGGCTGATAGATGTTGTTTTTTTTCAGTTGGGGAACTGATATATTTAAAACCAGTCTAAAAGTCATAATTTCTGTTTTCAGGTGGTTGGCAAGATGAAACGTGGCCTGATGGTTGGACTGCGGTGACGAGAGATGGAAAGCGATCTGCCCAGTTTGAACACACGCTTCTGGTCACCGACACAGGCTGCGAGATCCTGACCCGGCGGCTGGACAGTATTCGTCCCCATTTCATGTCCCAGTGATAGCCCAGACTGAGCAGGTGGATCCAAACGATACATATATATATATATAATTTTTTTCATCTCTGTACTATGCATTTTTTTAAAGAGTACAGAATAGAGAGATTTCATAATTTACTTTGTTCTCAGTGATTGTAGATAAGAGGAATATCTTGAAGAGCCTGACCCAATGTCTGGAAAAGCAGAGAAGAATTTAAAGAATTTCCTGCTCTCCTACCTGCAACACCCATGCTGTATTTTTCTTTCTCCTTCAGTTCTCTCTTTAGCACCTTTCTTCTGTTCAGACCCACAATTGATTCTGTTGCTGCCATGATATTAGCTAGAAAAGTGTGGGTAACCTTTCCCACTGGAACTTGATATTTTGGGATCCAGGTTTTTTTCCCCTGTCTCTTGTGGTGTGTGAGCAGCACCTGAGATTTTAAGCATTTCTGGTTCCAAAGACTCGCTCCTGCTTCTTCAGATACTGTTCTAATGGGCTGGGCCTTGTTTTGTTTCTCAGTTGAGAAGGGGGTAGAAGGGAGAGAGGTGTGCATGTTGCCAGGAACAGGCTTCCCTTACCTTTAATTCTGTCCCCTCTCTGCTGGTGGCCTCTGGAGATTGTGACTGTACGTGACACACTGTTAATGGCAGGACTTGTTTCTCTTGCTGGACATTTGATAGTATGGGCTTCCTACAGGGAAAATGAATACATTCTGTTGTATACACAGATCCCTGGAATAAGCTGCTTCTTGGAAAAGCAGCATTTGCAGGCAGCTTCTTGCTCCAAAATCTCGGTGGAGCTGATGTATCAGATTCACCTAAGGAAAGGAATGAAACGAGAACCAAAAAGATCCCACAGTTCAATTCAGGGGATCCCTGTGTGTTAACTGTGGGGCGTTTTTTAGAGGTACATCCGCAGCAACTGTGGGGACTGGATTTGCAAGATTTACAGTGAAATGAGTATATTTCTCCCAAATCTGAGTGTGAGAAAATGGAACACCTTCAATGCTGTATTCATTTTCTTTTAGAAATGTTTAAACAGGTTATTTTTCCCCCTCAGTTAAGTGAGTTTCACGCTTTTGGAAAGTCTTAGAGGGGGCAGTTGTGGAAACTGATCTTTCTCCCTCAGACTGGGGGTAGAGTGGGAAACGTTGGCAAATATACCCCCTCATTTTCTGTTGATGGGTCAGGATGAGCTGGGAATTGTCACGTGAAGAAGTGCGGACTGAATTAGCCTTTCTTCTCTCTCCCTTCTCTTTTCCCATGCCCACTTCCTTTTCAAAATCTTTGGTCTCTCTGCTGAGGAAATACATGTTTTTTTCTCCTGAATAGTAATGCAAAATTTTTCAGACACCATTGCAGACTTAGTCTTACGCCACTGTAATGCAAGAAATAGTTAAACCAACACAAACATTAAACCATACAATCATGGGCATCAAATACACCTTTTCCGAGGTGTCTATAGTGAATTTGTCACCACTTCAGACCCGAGCACAGGTGAGGTGCTGCACACCTTTGGCTCCCCTTGGCACTGCAGAATTTAGGTGGGGGAAAGGGTTTAGTGCTTCATGGAACGGGACTCGCATGTACCACCAAATACCAAATTTGCCGGGAAACGTCTTCTCTGCCCTGAGTGCCTCAGACCTCTGTTGCTGTACCATTGCGATGTTTTCATGACCTTTATTATTATTTTTAATGATGCAGTAAAGTGACCTGAAATTATGCATTGAGAGGGTGTGTGCGTGCGTATGCATGTGTGTGTGCGCGTATAGATTTTAACGAGACAGACTGTAGTATTTGAGTGGCATTACCTGTGGTGAATGAGACGTTCTGTATTGAGATGACTGCCCTGGAGGTTTGCCCACCATATCATTCATTGAACAACGGTCTTGCCTTTTCTATATATATATGTGTGTGTGTGTGTGTATGATGGGGGGTGTGGGGGAGAGACGACTTCATTTTTGGTCTATCAAATAAAAGCTGCGGCTGCTTTTAACAGAAATAACTTTTTTTAAATGATTTTTTTGGTGATCCAAAATGAGACATAGGGTTCTCAATTATAGCCAGGTTTGTTTGCACTAGTGCAAGTCCTACTGGTAGATGCAATCAGTTAAAAATCGCCCTTAAACTTGCACACGTGCAACTTGAATACCTCTTGTTGTTGCACCAGTACAACCAAATTTAACACTGTACATTATTAAAAAAATCTATGATGCTATGCGTTTCTAACTATAAATTGAAATCACAGCATGAAAACTGTTTATGCTGAGTTCACATTACTCCAGTATTTTTAAACAAGCGGAAAATTTAGTCAGGCTGTTTTCTTCAACCTGTCTAGATGTAACTTTGCTTGTGCTATCTGGATATTAGACATGATTTTTTTTTAATAGAATTTGCTATTCACGTAAACCCAAAACAAAACAACCTCTGTCTGCTTTCTAGTGAAGTTTTCAGTAATTATATACACTTTTGCCAAAACACAATCCTGCAATTAGTTCTAAAACAATCTGTTTTCCCTTTACTATTGTGTAAGGGAGCGTGGAAACTTTCCGTGCTGTTTAAAGAGAGAAGATTTGAGAGCCAGCGCTGAATAAAAGTAACATAATGAGGGGACAAACTGCATCTTTTACATGACAGCCAGTAGAGCACATACACATTTCATATAGGAAGCTTTTTGTAAATAAAAAGGAATAACGTGATGCAGCCAACATGATTGTACAATCTCCATATAGGCTGGTGCATAACAGCTGTTATGGTATAAATATTTTAAAGATGTTAGAGCCAGTTGGGGGTGGTTTTGCTGAGATGTTGAGCTACTATTCTATTGATACCATTTTGTAGTTAAACTCTTACTGGAACAACTTGACAGTTTTCTACTGAATTCTCTAATGTTCCGCCAGCGTTTCTGGAGATACAAGGTACTGAGAATCACTTCACTGCTGTGTTGGAGGCCTCACTTTCCTGGTACAAATCCACTTTTTATTTCTTCTAGATGCTCAAAATTGAATTCTTATGACATTCACATGAGTTAATTTTGTTGTTTACAAATTGTTCAGTAATTCAGCTACCTCAACTATTTTCAGAATGCTCTTGGGATATCTTTCCAATGACAAATGGAAAAGATGTAATTGTCCAACTGTATAACAATGTCTTAGGGCAAGGTTAGCGGTGAGAGAGAACTTGTAATAAGCTTACTGTTTGCATTTAGAGTTTTCTGTAACAGTTCTGATCAGACTCCCTTAAAACATGAAAATTGTCACTTAGTGTCCTTGGTTCACTGAAAAGCACTTTTTAGGTATGAAATGTCTGAGTGGGTAGCGTTCCTGCCTCTGTGCTGCAGTCTGTTCTCTGCCATCTCCTGTGTTTGTTCTGGACCTGTGGCGCTGGTGCCAGGTTCCAATTCAAAGAAATCTCATCCAGTCAGAGCAATTCAACTACAATTAAGAGAAAAAACCTGCAGCCACACTGTGCTCTGTGTTCAGCTTCAAGGTGGGTCTGGGTCACCCATCCTCTGTATTCCCACAACAGCCTCAGATGCTCTTGGAGTTCATGCCCCTCGGTCAGTACAGCTGCAGCACATCGGTGTGGTGAACCCCACATCATTCGCTATTGTCGTGTACACACCTACTGTAAAATCGCTAGAGGAAAACAGTAAAGCAGCAATCAGAGTCTTAACGCTGAATAATTCCAATGCTGTGTTTAGAAATAAGCTTTTTATTAAGTAGATTGAGTTAGGCATCGTTGAATTTGAAGAACAAGTACAGAAATAGAAGTTCCACAACCGGTGCTAATTATTTAACACTACTCCATGGTTACCGATTTTTTTTTTTATTATTATTTAGTATTGAGAATGCTCACTGTACAATACGTCTTCCTAGTCCCAGTGAGTTTTCATTCGCTTGATTCTAACCTCTATCAGAAATTCCGTTATAAAAGGATGGCTACCATGGTGCTGGCCAACTGGAAGGTCCACATTTGCCTCTAAAGATTTAGGACAGTTCGAATGCTTAAAATCGAAAAGAAAAAAAGAAAAATTACCAGTAAGTTCATTTTCTCCTCTTCCCTCCTTCTAATTGCTGAGACACACTTTAACTCAACCTCTGTATCTTAAAGGAATTAAGTTACTTATGCCTATAATATTTATTAAAAATCTTGTCTAAAAATGCTAGTAATGCTTGTTACCTTTGAGTTTTTAAAGTCTCAATAAGATATAAGATATAGTCAATAAGATATAGTCAAAACTGAAGCTTTTTCAAACTATGTGAATGTCATTTTTCAGTAGCTGGCCAAGAATATTGTTCAGGAACATTAATATTGACCAGCATTCCCTCTTAATTTCTTGGAGAATTTTATGTCCCTTTCATTATTAGTTCCATCGGATGTGCTCATGTAGGAATAAAGCACTGAAATGATACCAAAGTTTATAAATGGGAAAGGGGATCAAGTGCTGGATGAAATTAACAAAGATGAAATGCTTCCAATTGTAAAAGCTACAAATGCAGTTACTGTTAACTGATTTATCTAAAATAGGCATGCACATGACATAAAGCAGATTAAGTTACTATTGAGAAAGTTTTATGCAATGCATCAGTAAGGATTGAGATAAAATCTCCCAGTGCTGGTCCTCATTTTCCATTGAGCACATTGCCCGCCTATATCTGTACGGGGCTTTACAGTGATCACCCATTATATCCTCTGATCAGAAGACATTATGGGCACAGCCTTTGTAGGGTGATCACTACTTGTCAAGTAGTGGAGTTGAGCCTCTTTAATAACTTTAATAAAGCTTTAATACAGCTGTGGCCTAAGGCTGCAGTACCAACAGTCCAAACCACCACTTATCTTAATGAAGGCAGAAACTGCTGCACATCAATAAATACAAACCCATCATAGAAATGTTCTACTCCAGTTCAAACTAGAAAAAAAAAAAATTAAAATGTAGCACAGTAAAAGATCATTCCAAGTGATGGATTGTGTTGGTAATCTATCCTAAATAGTTTGAAAATATACTGAAATCTACTGTTTAATTAAAATAGACTAATAGCTTCATGACTTGTAAAAATGTATTAACGTGAACTCCCCTTCAGTCTCCTCACGTTTGTTTTTCTGAGGAAGAAGGTTTAGTAGTGTTAGAAGCCTAACGCTGACTTACACCTTTCATCAGCTTTACATACGTGTGCATTTCCCTTATACATTGTTGTTTGCTTTCCACTCTCTGCCTGTGTTTTGGCACATGCCTAGAAGCTCAGGGAAAGTCTATTTGTTTATCTCAGAACAAATGTGTGTGGTACGTGTCAGCCTTTATCCTCCTGCTTTAAAACATGACAGCAGGCAGGTAACCTGTATTTTGACACTGTCTCATCAAGAAACATCTTCTACACCTTTCAATATTACAAACATTACCTCTTTCCTGCATGCATCAGCTCAAAAGCCTCATTAATTTTGTCGAAAGGCAGAGTGTGAGTCACAAATTCATCAACCTTGATCTTTTTGGCCATGTAGTCATTCACCAGCTTCGGTACATTGTCTACGCTCTTCCAGCCTGAAAGACAGAAAGCGTGCGTTTGTTTTTCCCCTTCCCACCCACCTTGGAGAACAGTGAGTAATGAAAAATATACAACCTTTGCATGAGGTTTTAGCACTCGTGTGCTAAATATGAAAAGCAACCGAGATCAGTGTCCTGTTTGTCCCTCCTGCTCTAGCGAGGAAGGAACATAAGAGCACGTCTTATCTGAACACGTACATGCACTAACCTTTCACTAGGTGAAAGCCCCTCTATGTATCTTTATAACCCAACTACGCTTTGTTTTACATGGAAAAAAGGCAATATAATAATATCAGGTTTGGATACTTTCATGAACTTCAGCAATTAGAATACCCAAGTTCTTGTTAGCTGTAAAAGTCTCGACATGTTTTTGGTGTGATAGCAGACGATATCTATCAAGAACTTGTTGCTTTTTATTTTAAAGCTCTTTAAGCAAATTGTGGGGTTGGGAACGTGCTATATTGATTAAGCAACACAAATATATTTACGGGTGTTCCCATCTCCCCAAAGACCGGGTCCTTTCACCAGACCAAACTGAACCGACCCTTCACTTGGTGGTAACGCAATCTCTATACCACTCTTTCAGTACTGAGTAGCATATGGTTATAAGCTACAAAATATGTGAGATATCACACCAATGTCTGTAGGAATATCAGCTTTTGAAAGTCTTTATCTTAAAAGGCAACACAAGCAAAAGCAAGGCAGCGTGTTCTTCCCAGCTTTAACCCGTAGTAAACTATTTTCCCCCCATATCAGAGGAGAGTTACCTCCAAACGCGGTCCCTTTCCACGTCCGCCCAGTTACCAGCTGGAATGGCCGCGTGGAGATCTCCTGACCAGCGCCAGCGACTCCGACTATCACGCTGACTCCCCAGCCTTTGTGACAAGCTTCCAAGGCAGCCCTCTTAAACACGGGTAAGACAAAGCAGAGCTTTTATTGCCTAAACTGGCACAGGTTGCACTTCCTTTCACCCGTTAACGAATCCCCACATCAGTATTTAAGGAGCAAAAAATACGCTGAAAACTACGTTAAATTTTCCATTGGTTCAGATGCCTTATGGTGTTACAAGATTCATTTTGCTCTTTCTGGCTTCCAGAGAAGTCACTCTGACCTTCCACTTGGAGTTGGGATAAACCACAATCAGAGACAATATAGACCATGTTTCTGACAGTGAGGAATACTGGCCTTACATCCAGTATTACTTCTGCATTTCCAAAGGTTAAAATCATTACTTGAGGAATTAGGGAGGTACTTGTGGTCCTTGAGATTTTACTGTTTGTTGCACGATATATTTTACGTGAGTTTTGTCAATTTTTCAATTGTCAAGGTAGGAAAACTCAGGATTTTAAAGAATTCCCATTAAGGGAAAAAAGTTTGTAGATTATAAGTGCCATTTTCAACCTAAAAAGTAGCATCTGCTGTCACTACATAATTAGGATTGGATGTGAATTGGTCATTTTAGTTACAACAGTTACCATTTACTGTTTAAAAAAACAAATTAATTAGTAGGGTGTGTTTTCTGTAACAAGAAAGCAGCTCATTTTGCTGTTTAGCTAAACGACTGTGTGGCAGTTTGCTATCCGCTCCCTTTACATACTATTGTTAGGCAAACACTCACCATAACTCCAACATTCCCAATGCACTCAAACGAGTAGTCGACCCCCCCATCGGTCATCTCCATCAGCACCTCCTGGATGGGCTTCTTGAAGTCTTGAGGGCTGATGCACTCGGTAGCTCCAAACTCCTTGGCTTTGGCAAACTTATCCTTGTTCAGGTCGATGCCAATGATCCGGGATGCTCCTGCGGTTTTACAGCCCATAATAACCGCCAGCCCAACTGCTCCTAAGCCAAAGATGGCACACGTAGAGCCTGCTTCCACCTAGAAGTCATAAGAGATGCATAACACAGAGAACATTTATCCTTCAGTAATGAGGGAAACATGGAAGCAAATATATATGGCTACAAGACTTTATGACTTAGAAACTATACAGAAATTTAATCCAAAAGCTCTTTGGGTACTAAGCTTTTCTTTTTGCCCAAAGACTTGACTCCTTTCACCTCCTCATGACTCGTGCACACTCACAGCTCTGTCTCGCCTGAGCTTCAAACTATCAGCACGACTTGCAGCAAGATTATGTGGGATTGGAAAAGTAATTTATATACGGTTCGCGTCAAAAGGGATGCAGAATGTTCTACCTGGATTTCCTTTAAAGGGCATCAGGTTCTTCTAACCTGCTCTGGCCTTTATGGAGAAGTTAGAAATTCTTAGCTAAACATCAGCTGAAGAATAAATGGAAATTGGGTACATCACGTTTACAGTCCTAATCTGGTCCCTAAGCTGTCTGTGTACTTTGGCTCACACACCATTGCCGGGACAAGCCTGAGGCAACCGCAGCCTTTACCTTGGCGGTGTTCAGGGCCGCTCCGTAGCCGGTCGAGACGCCACAGCCCAGCAGACACACTTTATCCAGAGGTGCTGCAGCGTCGATCTTGGCTACTGAGATATCGGCCACCACGGTGTACTCAGAGAAGGTGCTGGTCCCCATGAAGTGGTAAATCTGCTTTCCTTTGCAGGTGAATCGGCTGGTGCCATCAGGCATGAGGCCTTTCCCTTGAGTAATTCTTAAGGCAAAGACAGGAAAGTACAGTCAGAGTCTTAAGCACTAAATACTCTCACCAGGCAGTATCTGCTAAGTAGCGCAGAGGTGCAGTTGTGTGATTGCACCGTTATTTTTTAATCATTCCAATAAACCCAGGTGTTCACAGAAATTAGATGCTGAAGTCTTAAAGCTTCGTGCTGTTTGCTCCTCCCCAGCAGCACTGAAAGAAATGGAGGTTATCAAGATGTTGGGTACCAGCAGTAACTGTGCCACTGCCACCTTCCCATCTTCACCTCCTTCAGGGCATTTTCCTTGCACAGCACCTGTCAGTTAAGTCAGCAGAGGTTTCTGTTTGGTTTTGGGAGACCTTTTTCAGAATGGGAGCTGGCAATCCAGCTGGGAAGGTGTTAAGGAAAAAAGAGCTTTCTGTATAACTCTGTGCCACTCTGATAGCTTTGGTGTTGAGCCCAAGAGCTAAATTCCCTGAAGTATTTCCCTTAATTATGGATTAAATATGGAGTCAGAGCATTTATGTTGTCAAAGCTGTGGACACAAGCTAGCAGTTTACGCCATCACGTACACGAAAAAAGAGAAACAGATTTATTTAAGGGAAAAAAAGAAAAGGAAGAATGGGAAGTAGTGCATAACAGGCTTCTTAAAACGTGTACTTTCCAAATCATTAAATGATGCACTAAGAGATTTATTCTTCAAAGATAACTCTTGTCAGTTACTTTTGATAATGAGAACAGGTGTACATTGAACAAATACTATACTGTGTGTCAAAATAAAAAGCATACAGACCTTATCTTCTGGCACAAATTTGTATGGGGATTCTTACAGAACTTGCACTCTCCACACTGGGGGATGTATAGAGGGATAACAGTGTCCCCTGAGAAAGAAGAAAAAAATATTATGTGGCTAGTTAACAAACGAGGCATTAGGAAAATAAATGAAGTTACTCAATTTTCATGGCTTTTATTGTGTTCACTTAAAGCTTCTTACCCGGCTTTACTTTCGTTACTCCTTCCCCCACACTCTCCACAATTCCTGCTCCTTCGTGGCCCAAGATCACAGGGAAACATCCTTCGGGATCAGCTCCACTCAAAGTATAGGCATCGGTGTGACAGACAGCAGAGGCGACTATCTGTGGAGAAACAGAATAGTAGCACAGATCTACACACCTCCCTTTGGCCTAAAACTCGGAAAAATCGCTTGTGGTATGGCCGACATACTTTAACTGGCAAGGCACTATTTTGTACTTTGAAAAAGGAAAAGTCATGATAATATACCTTTTCGTATTTCCATCAACTGAATTCTGATGCTGAAACGGGTAGAAGATGACATCTGGTTTCCTAAAGCCAGACGTCGGTACTCTAAACCATCCCAATGCAGGCTGGCATCCCACATTTTAAATAAGTTGTTCTCTAAAAGGTATAATGACCAGAGTCCACTCAGAACTCTTGGTACTGCATAAATCCAGATTAAGTCTTAAGCACCATGCAGAGCCCCTTTCCACTCACCTTAACGTACACTTTCTGGCAAATAGAGGCTACTGAATAAAATAAACAGAAGATCCAAATAATATCTGATGAAACAGAAGATCTAAATACCCTAATTTCCTTTGTAAAGCCACCTGAGATACTAATGAACTGGCACTATCCATTCAACGTTTCTTCAGTTGGTAAATGAACTGTTCAGCTTTAATACTCAGTCTCCCAAAATACAATGCATACAGCTAACGATTGATTTAATTACCTTGATACGAACTTCATGAGCTTTTGGTGGAGCAACCTCCACCTCCTCAAGAGAGAGAGGTTTACCTGCCTCCCAGGCCACTGCAGCCTTGCATTTGATCACCTAAAAGACAACAAGTGAGAAAATGAGAGAAACACTACTGGCTCTTGGAAAGAATCCCAGATCTGAAATGCAAAAGTACAACACAAAAGCTTAATTGCCCTACATTTGCTCTCAGGAAGCTAAATGACGAGTGAACCAAGATCTGAAATTCGGATGTCATTCTATTATTGAGCAAAATAAGGATAAAATGGGCAGGGTATTGAATAATCTTGAGTTTTGCTTTCTGACCGACAAAACAGCTTTCAGCAAATGTGATGTGCATTAGCTTCCTGTGGGACACTCGGACAAGCTGTGCAGTCAAATCCAAGCCCTTACCTACATAAAGCCTGATGAGGAAAGCTGTCCCAAACAAGACAGATCCCTTTGCAATCTACTCCAGAACAGCATCCCATGCATTTTGGAATAATTCAGTTACACCAGACGACTTGCACTGATTTTCTTCCATGCAAACAAGACCTAAGCCATAGCCATGACAGCTGGAAGCATGAAGCATTTCAGAGCATGCACTATATATTGATATGAGAAAATGACATTTTGCGTATTCAAACTAGCTGTGGTGTTTGTGTGGAAGCACTGAAAGGCAATTAATACAAATTTCCAATTGCCAGCCTCTTCAAAATGTGACTGCCTGGAAGAAATAACAGCACCAAGACCACTTGCTGAGCTTTGCCAGGTCAGATTCATCACCCGTGTGTACGGGAAAATGGGTAGTTTATGACTTTCTGTAGCACTTCTGATGTACAATAAACTATAAGATTTTAACAGAACCAGTTAACCTCGCTGTACCTGAAACAGAACTGCAGACATTTCCCTTGGCTTAAACACACTAAAATAAATACTGCCAACCCTAAAAGGCTTGAAGCTTTGTAGCAGAAAACAAACCTAGAACCCTGAATTCCCCTTGCCCTGCTTTTTATTCCCAGGGTAAATATTATAAAAATGCACTGAATGCAGCACAGTAACTAATTGTGGAGTCACAGCCTGGGCATTGGGCCATAATCGCTAAATGTACCAAAGATTTTGCCAGAAACTCTAAATTCAAGGCACACGGCTCAAGAAGAGCCGTCATTCTGTGAATCATTTACAGGTTTCAATCAGTCCCTCATAAAGTCACTTGTTCTCGCACAGGACGCTGCACAGTCCTAAAATCTGAGGTTCTACAAGCTTAGTTAAACGCAGGATTAAAGAGGGGAGAAAAGAAAAGTCTCCTTATGGGATAAATTCTGATCTTCCCAAAACTAATATTACACATCTGGAAGTCTATTTTGAAGTAATACGTCATGATTGAGACACTTTTAAAGAGGCCGGCTTGGGAAATCACAGTCAGCTCACACAGCCATAAAGGCCCCTGGACTATCGGAAAAGTCCCATCTCCTGACCTTTTGATATTCAAAGCTTTCCACTGCTGCTTTGCTGAAAATCTTGAAGCCAACAACTGGGAAAATAAAACAAACCAAACCAGCTTTCACCAGTTCTTCATTTCCTCTATTAATGCATTAGTACAGGAACACAGCTGTTGAATTGCTGTGCGCTCGGGAGCCAACACTCTCCCAGCACTGTGTGCAAAATGATGTGTTTTTCGCTTCCTTCAAGCTTATTAAGTCACATCTACCGAAAGCCCATAGAAAACCGTGCAAGCTCAAGGTCTTCTGCCTGTTCTTCCATCCCAAAGGGACTGCGCACACCAGCGGAACCCTCGGGTCCAGCAAAGCGCTCGGGGGCTGGTTCCAACACACGGCAGCAGCGCCTGGAGTTCTGCTCCTTATCCTGCAAATACAGCGGGAGCCTCCCAGTGCAAACATCGGCACTGATTCCTGCCGCCCCCTCACACGCGTAGCGCGGGAGTAAAGAGACGCCAGGCCGACCCCCCGCCCCGCACCCCGCACTTCGCTACCGCAGCCTTGGAGCTGGAGCGAAGAAATCAGAGAGGGCCCAAAAGCCCCTGGCTCCGGAAAGCAGCCCAGCGCGGGCGGCGTGGTCGCAGGGCTGCGAGCGCCGTGCAAGCGCTGTGCAAACAAAGAAACACCGTGTAAACAAACAAGCACCGTGCACACACGGCCGCTGCCTCACCCCGCCAGCCATTGCGCGCCGTCCCGCCGGTCGCCGGAAGGGGCGAGGCAGAAGGGGAGAAGTCGCCCCGCCCACCACCCGGTGCCCGAGCGCATGCGCGCTGCCGCCCCCCCCCCCCCCCCCCCCCCCGACGCGTGCGGGGCGGGGTGGAGCGCGAGGCGGCCGTTAGAGTGACCGTTGGAGTGATCGTTGAAAGCGGCCGTTGGGGCGGGTGAGGAGGGCGGCGGTGGACGAAGTGCCTCCTCCTCGGGTATGCACCGAACTCTGCTCTTTAGTGACCAACGACAGGACTCAGGGAATGTCAGGAAGATGTGTCAGGGAGGTTTAGGTTGGACATGAGGAAAAGGTTCTTCACCCAGAGGTGCTGGACACTGAACAGGCTTCCGGGGAGGTGTCACAGCCCCAACCTTACAGTGTTCAAGAAGAGACTGGACAACGTCCTCAGGCACACGGTGTGACCTGTGGGGTTGTCAATGCAGGGACAGGAGTTGGACTTGAGGATCCTTGTGGGTCCCTCCCAACTCAGGACATTCTGTGATTCTTGCCCTCGTTCCCCACCCGGGTAGCAGGGCAGGGGCTCCTGCTGGGGGTTACCAGCCCCTTGCAGCGCTGTTCTCCCTGCAGACCCGAGGGCACACAAGGGTCTGGCCATTTTCTTATGCTGCCGCGTTGCGATGTGGCCGTTTTTGTGGCTCCAGCATGTGTTCTTCACACCTCAATCAGTGCTCAGCTAGTTGAGCCATTAGCACCAAGGTGGGGAAAAAATAAGCTTCAATAACACAACATAAATAACTATAGCGTTTTAAAAGTAACATAAAAATAATGCAAAACTTAATCACTTATGGAAAATGACGAATCTGTAGGGTCAGGAAAGCTGAAGGTAATTCAGGTAGTGAAAGTGCTATACAGGTGTCACATACAGTGAAAGGTGTTGAGAAGGAGCGAAAGGATGTGTGATCAGGCTGCCCGTTCCATGACCTTAAGGCTTTCTACTAGTTACTTAGTGTTCACTGCTGCCGCTACAACCTTGTTGAAATCAAAACACAGTTTGTCCATTTCCTTGGTTACATTCAGCTCTGTCAGCCTCTCTTGTGAATTTCATGCTCTTGGTCACACCTGGTTTGTCAGTGCTTCCAAAACCAAACATTTTATGTTTAATTAAACTCTGCAGTTCTTAACTTTTGTTAGTATCTGACATTCTGGAAACTGCAGGTACTGATTCTGGTAGATAAAAGCGTAAATATATAAATAATAATTGTTTAATGTTCATAGTCCAATTTCAGAGATTAAAGTGGTTGTTTTTTTTTCATTTTTCCTTCCCTTGCAGTTTTGTGATGCCACCTCCAGTGTCGCTGTGTGCTACTGGAAGCCCCTACACATGGTAAGTGCTTTTGCAACTTTCTTCCTGTTCTTAGTACCATGCAAGTAAATCCACACTGAGCTCTTGACTGACCTGTCTATGCTTTGTCATGCGTCTTTCAGGTTTATATGGGAAAGTTCTGTAGGGGAGAGATCCCAGTGCTACCGTGGCTTTGACATTGGGGTTTGTTTTGGTGTGTTGTTCTAGAAGGTACTATGTGCTAATCAGAAACATCAATTTGGATGGAGAAAACATTGCCTGGTTTATTTTCCCCAAACAAAACTGTATGCAGAGAGTGAAGTGGCATGTAACCATCAGATGGCACTGCTTTAGTGACAGAGCTCGTTGTTACTTGACATAGCAACAGTTCAAAATAATTGCTGAAGTGCAGGATACAATTGACTTCAGGCAGACTTATTTTATAGCAGTCAAATTTTGTTTCATCTAGGTTTAGATTTTGTTTTCAAAAATGAAAAATGAGTGTTTCTGTGAAGTTAGCAAAACTTAGTATTGCATGACGGTACAGATGAAGGAGGTGGTTTGCTTCTAACACATCGGTGTGGTGGGATTTCTTTCCCAACCCTGCACAAACCTATTATGTGTTTATATTTACTCCAGAGCTGCAGGGCTAATTCATTACTTTCTTTGAGACTTGTCACTGGAATCCAATTAAGGCTGTGCAGATGCACATGCGGTATTAGGGAAACATTGTTTACTGAGAAGACCTTTATTCTAGTGTTTTCTTGGTAGGGAAGTACTAAAACTCAAAACTTTTAACGAGTTATTTTGGTGTTATCTCATTACCTGTGACCTTATCGTTTTATCCTTTATAAGTAGCTAAGAGAATTATGGGTAACTTTTATAGCAGGGTGAAGTGAGGTCCATGTGCAAAAGTTACTGTAATTTGGCAGACAATATGGAATTTGTTAATCCTTGATAACTTTTTGTGTGTTCATGATGTGCTGTGTAATTGCTCTTTGTGCTGAGGGCTCTTCAGAAGTTCAAAGGACTATGGATTGGGATAAGAATTGCTCAAAAGAGGCCAAAAGGCATTATAGTGTTACAGGTCCAATGTTCAGCAGCACAAGAAGGGTCTGTTTAGCGGAATGACCTGCTCACAGTGGCAATTGTGTTCTCTGGGGACGTTTTTGCACAGTTGTACTGTAACATTATGTGGGACTTGGTGCTGGAAATCTATTAAAAGCACAACAGCATTTGCAAGAAGGAGAGCACATCCATGTAATGTGTATAAATGTTACATGATAAGTTATCTACTGCTCTGTATATGCTTCAAATAATATAGTGCTAGCTACTGTCCCTTATTGCCTTTCGATGCAAATGCTTCCATTTTGTGTGAGCTGCACTTTCTTAAATGCATATGTGGCCAGTCTCACGTGGTGTTCCCCAGGGCTGGAACATGGAGGGTTGGGCTCTTCTGCCAAGTGACAAGCAAAAGGACAAGAGAAAATGGCTGCAATTTGCACCACGGGAGGTTTAGATTGGATATTAGGAAAAACTTCTTCACCAAAAGGGTTGTCAGGCATTGGAACAGGCTGCCCAGGGAAGTGGAAAGTACGGGGAATTAATTGAATATAGAACATCTCTCAAATGCTTAATTGTTGCTGAGTATTCTGTACCTGTCCCAGTTAAATATAGCCACCGCACTGGGCACTAATACACTGATACAGTAATATTAATAACCTGGATACTCCGAATACTGTATAAGATGTGCCCCAACAATCCACTGGTTTTGAGGGATATCTGCTGAACAGAAGAAAAGCACCGGACCTGTCACTAGTTAAATGGCAGATCTGTGCTGGTGGTATTTCTCTTCTCAGAGCAACTGCCATCTCTGGGAAAAGCTGTTTGCGTTACAAGTGTCCATGCAAAGGGCTTATTCACAGGTATAAAACTTAAGTAGTTGTTGACAGAGGAGTTATTTCTGCTTCTGCTGATGATCTAGGTGGTTGCTAGGCTTCTCTGTACTTGGGGCTTTGTACAACTTTGATCACACAGCAAATACAGAAGGAAGGAACGGAAATTAGGAGAAATGAGTATGTGTTTAGTATATTTCCATTCTGACCTCAAAGGAATCAGCAAAGGCTTTCACTACAACACGCAGCCCAGAGTCGTGTGATCCTGCACAGCGGTTTGGGCAGGACAGGATCAAATGATGTCCCTGAGGAACTGGACAGACTTCTTCTGCGAAATGCTCTGTTTCAATACAGGCTGCAATTGCAATATATCAGGTGATTCACGTGTCCTTCATGCCTCTTACCCTGTCAGTTCTCTCACTGGATTTGGTGGAGCAAAGATGTGGTTCTTCTCCAGGATTAGTTGCTTTCATGTGCTTTGCAATCATCACTCCACTTGGAAAGTGGACTGATGGTTAAATACTTAGCTGAAAACAAAAATATTCTTGAGTCTGTTCAGACAGACCCATTTTACACAGATTTTGAGTCTTATTTTAGTTGGTGTTGGTTTCTATTCAGTTTTCTGCATGGTGCAAGAGTGGGAGAGCAATTCCAGAGGACAAATGCTGTATGGCTGATTTCCCATCTGGTTGCTAGTGTCTGAAGTTTGCAACAACAAATTTTACAAATACTGTGACGGGTAATGTAATCATTCAGTTGCCTCCTAGATAACATTAATACATATAGCTTATGTTTTGGTCTCACACATAAGGACGTAAACGGTGCTACATGTACTGGTATTCCCTGCCTCTTAGGACGTGTCCAGTCTCTGCTGTTGAGCTTGTAGTCTACAAAATGGTTGTGAAAAGGTCTCTCAAATGTGTCATATTATTTTTCCTTAAACATCCATGTGTTGCTCTCCTCTGTCAAAGTCCCAAACCCAACAGTGACGTGAAGAAAACACAGATTTCGGAACTGCTGACTCCCTGCTCGCAGTTGTGAAGGGCTATGGGGAGCTGGCATCTCTGCAAAACATTTGGAATGGATGTGGATGTCGGGGGGAGTTGATGCTGGGATCCTGTTGCTGTGCGGCTTTGTGTGAACCTTAGGAAAGGATTTTTTTTCTTATCTGATTAATAGAGGGAAAATAAAATCAAATTTGTATGTCAGCAGGCATGGATTTAATGAGTAGCTTTTTAATGACAGGTAGTGTATATCTGTATTCAACAATATTTCGTATCCTGACTTGCTCTATGTGTTCATGTGTCAGATAAGTTTTAATAACTGATCCGTGGGTTGAGATGTTTGTACAGATGGACACAGGCCTCCAGGTCTTGGTCTTTGTCTCCCTAGTCAGTGCTGTGGCTTTGTGAAATAGACTCTGAAATGCACTCATGAGGACTAAGTACAAATCTTATCTTATCCCCTGCCTTCAGTACTTTAAACCCTTCAATAATTTGTAATTAAAAGACAAAGGCAGATATTCATGCCTTATTAATGCCTCAGCGTTATAATTTTTATCTTCAGTGTAACTGGGCACCGGTTTCAGAGATAATCTTTGCATTTCTACTGTGAAGAACAAAGTAGATTATATCCTAGCAGCTATGGCTTTGCATTTGCTAGCAAGACTGATAATCTACTATTCTCTAAGGTGTCCTGTTGCTTTAATTTCCATTGGGACAACAATATCTTATACAAAATGGAAGCGGGAGAAGACAAATGAGGTAAGGAATGAGAGAGTTAGATCCATCCTGACGTAGTATACTTTGAAGAGGTATAACAAAAATATTGATAAAGGTCTATTAAACATGTACAGTCAATTCTATTCACCCTAGTGAAGGAGGATGGCTGAAGGAAAACAAATGTGATAAAATAGAGAATAGGAATTTTACAGCACTTCCTAATTTTGAATCCTTTTTGTCGTAGAATCCTAGAATATCTCAAGCCGGAAGAGACCTGTAAGGATCATATTCTTGCATTCCTTTTGTGCATAGAATAAACTGAGTTGCCAGGCTGGTTGTGATCCTGGGAGCTCCTATAGAATTGCACTCCTGCCATGTGAGGAGGCGTTTTGCTTTTTACTGCCTGCAAGTCTATGTATAGTACCTCTAGCACCTACATTTACGTATTGTGGGACATAAATGTATGTGAAATTTCTCTTCCTGATTCTAGTCTGTAAATTTCTCTGATGTTGTTGTCAAGAATAAAACCAGATTAGGAGAAAAGACACCAGAGATGTGAGGAGGCGAGAAGATCTAAAAATACAACAAGCATGAATTCAAGAAGTGAAAATTAGGAGACAACGGGGCAAAGTAATTTGATAAGAAAACCTCATGTTTATTTGAAAAGGGCTGGAGTCTCAGCTTTTACCTGGTTGAGTTTGCAGCATTCACTCAGCTGAGATGGGGACTGAGATGTGTGGGCATAAGTGTGTAAGGTGGGTAAAGGTGGGAAGCAGCAGTAGTGGAGGGAGGAAAGGCGTCCTCCTGGGTCTTGGCTGGGCAGGGGAGAGCTGGCAGCGGCACCAGTGTTGGGCAGTTCTTCGTTTGCATTCACGAAGTGAGGTGCTGGGTGAGGAGAGAGGAGGTCTGCTGTGCTGGTCCCTCTGCTCAGCCTCCCACGGTTGTGTCCTTCAAAAGAGCAGGACAGTGCGAATACTGAAAATGGAAAAGAAGAGGGGAGTTACAAGTGCTGTGTCTGGGAGTGTTCAGGAGCAGGCAGTGAAGCAGGCAGGTGTGCCTGAGGACTGGCTGCGTCTTTCTCATCCCACATCATCCTAACTCTGCTGCATGTGATGTGCAGCAACGGGGCAGCCTTCCAAACATGCTGAATGGAACCCCTCGAAAGCTAAGGCACCTTGTCCCTCCCCAAAGTCTTGTGCTGCCACTGCCAGATACATTCCTCCTTCCTTTGGCTTTTATGCTGTTGTTGCCAAGGATGCCCCTCACTCCTCGATCTCCTTTGCCTGTCCTGTGCTTACAAACAGTGGGCCCTGTGACTCAAAAGTCTCGGATGCTTTCTGAGAAGGGAGCATTGCGTGCTCTGCCTGCCAGAGGGGTTGGGCAGGTTGAATTTTGGGTGGAGGTGGTGTGTGCTGTACCTGACTTGTGCTGGTCAGGATCTCACCTTTTTCCTGCACGTAACAGCTCAAATCCCTCGTTCACTTTAGCAAATGGCAGCGTGTGCGTGATCAGCAAGTCTGAGTTGAACTTCTTCTCCAGATAGCTGGAAACTAATTTGGGGATAAAATTTTTTGCCTTTGAACCTAGAAACAGGAGAAATCACTTGCAGTGAATAATCAGAGAAATGCTGTTTTGATAATTTAATGTTTGTAGAGTTTTCTGGTGCCAACAGTGTAGCAGCTCTCCTCTGAGCAGAATATTAGAGCTGACCACAAGCTTGTCCCATCTGCCAGGCTGTGCCTACCTGTAAAACATACTTGAGGCTGCACCCTTGTGATGCATGGTTCCTATTTCTTGTAATGCATGAAATTTAAGAGGATGGGGCTAAAAATGCAGGGGTGTCCCTCCTTTGGTCTGAGAGTATAGCTGGATGGAGCAAGAAGATCCTGGAGGTGCATTAGCCCCTCCTCTGGCATAAAACACAAACACTTAAATTGCAGTGTAATGGAAACCAATATCAATTGCTGGTGGTAAAGATGAGTGTGTATGAGAGTGGACACTCCTGAAAGGCCAAGTAACAGGTGTGTGTGCAACAAAGGGTTGAGGATGAAAGCAATCAAAAGAGCAGAAGAGGGCAGAAGAGTCTTGTAGAGCCTCTTGTAGGAGAGAGCAAGGTGCTATAGGAAGGCGTAAGTTTGGCAACAAGGAATGGCTTTCATGGGACATTGATGATCTTCCTACACATAGTGTAGGGTCAGGACTGAACCCCCAGTGACTGGAGAAAGGGAAACATCACACCCATTTTTAAAAAGGGTGAAAGAAGGAACCTGGCAACTACTGACCAGTCAGCCTCACCTCCATGCCTAGTAGGAACATGGAACAGATCCTCCTGGAAGATATGTTGAAACATATGGAAGACAGGGAGGTGACATGCTTCACCAAGGGCAAATCATGCCTGACTGCCCTAGCGGCTTTCTACAATGGAGCGACTGCATCAGTAGACAATCGAAAAGCTATAGATGTCATACACCTGGACTTCTGTAAGGCCTTTAATACAATCCTCCACAACATTCTTGCCACTAAGGTCCTGCACCAGGGTTGGGGCAATCCCCAGTATCAGTACAGAGTGGAGAAAGAATTGATCGAGAACAGCCCTGCAGAGAAAGACTAGAAGATACTGGTGGATGAAAATTTTTTTACAACAAAGGTCGTGAGACATAGGAACAGGTTACCCAGAGAAGTTGTGGGTGCGCCATCACTGGAAGCATTC
The DNA here is from genome assembly GCF_037038585.1 of Patagioenas fasciata. NCBI lineage: Eukaryota > Metazoa > Chordata > Aves > Columbiformes > Columbidae > Patagioenas > Patagioenas fasciata. The sequence goes on along the minus strand of NC_092523.1, from coordinate 77,039,496 downwards.
AAGGTCAGGTTGGACAAGGCTTTGAGTAACCGGCTCTAGTGAAAGATGTCCCTGTGCACAGCAGAAAGGTTTGACTACATGATCTTCAAAAGCCTCTTCCAAACCAAACCATTTGGTGATACTATGAATTGGAAATCACCGTGAAAGGAAATGACTGAAATGTCTAAATTGTAGTCTTGAGTTTCCTACCTCCGAGTACACTGCCCTTCCATGTACGCCCCGTCAGCAGAAGCAGAGGATCAACAGGAACCACTCCACCAGAAGGCAGTTCCCCAACCATCACGCAGACACCAGTGTTCATATTGCAGGAGGCCAGGGCAGCAATCTAATGGGACAGGCAAATTAATTAGAGAACGCGCTGATGAGTTTGTCAGAAAAGCGTTCCTTCTGTACTGCCATCTGCCCCTCGTGGTAATCTGAAATCACAGCAGACATGCAGAGCTCATTCCTTTTTTTAAGACTCGTACATCATTTTCTCCCAAAGCCTGCAGGCGGTCTTTCTGAGCAAAGGGGTGTCCTGTAGTGCAGGCAGCAGGCAGGGAACTGCCTGCAGGGCTGAACTTTGCCCCGGCAGGAGTCAGTGAACGACATGGGAGAGAGGACACGTGCTGAAATGCCACCTACCATGGTATCCACACGCCCAACGGCCTCAAAGGAGTAGTCCACGCCATGGCCAGTCATCTCAGTGACCACCTCCTGGATGGGCTTGTTGAAGTCCTGAGGGTTGATGCAGTCGGTGGCTCCCAGCTCCTTGGCCTTGGCAAACTTGTCCTTGTTGATATCAATGGCAATGACGCGGGAAGCTCCAGCCACCTTGCAGCCCATGACAACAGAGAGGCCAACTCCTCCGAGGCCAAAGACAGCGCAGGTGGAGCCTGGCTTTACCTGCACAACAGGGGCCCTGTGAATCTCCAGCGTGAACAGGAGGTTTCTGTCACAGGGCTGGGGAGGGTGCGGGGGCAGCAATGGGGCTGATGCTCGACATGCCTGAATACCAACCTTGGCAGTGTTGATGGCAGCCCCGTAGCCGGTGCAAAACCCACAGCCGAGCAAGCAGACCTTGTCCAGGGGTGCAGCAGAATCTATCTTGGCAACAGCGCACTCAGGAGTCACGATGTATTCCGCAAAGGTGCTGACCCACAGGAAGTGGTGGATCTGTTTCCCTTTGCAAGTGAACCGGCTGGTCTTGTCAGGCATCACGTTCTGTGTTTCTACGAAGCTGTTGGGCGACACATGCATTTGTTTTTCATCAAGTAAAGCACACGAGGAAGTGTCAGACTGGTTGAGAGACACCTGACCCCATTTGAGTAGAGGGGAGGGAGAAGCAGACTCACTGGGACTTCAGGCAGTAGTTGGCTACGGGGTTCAGGCAGAAGGTGCATTCCCCACAATTAGGAATACAGAGGGGGATGACTTTGTCTCCTGCAACAAAGCAGATCCCTGTTAGGTGCTGCTTGCTCATCAGGCTCTGGGGTGCTGCCTGTTGGAGCCTCTGCAGAGCTTTCCAATGGCAGCATCCCACCAGGAACACTCTGCTCTCTCTGTCCTGAGGAAGCGTTCGTGTGCATGCGGAATAGAGCAGGAATGTGCATGAGACAGCCCAGTGCAACCAGTGTGCACTCAGGTTTTGAGCCACTGATGCAGGAGCAGGGTGGTTGAATTTCTGAACTCGGGGCAACATCATCCACTTTAGGAGCTCACTCCCGCGGGAGGGAGGGCGTGTGTGTGTGGTTACACAGAGGTCACTCTGGCGGTTTCACCTGGTTTCACAGAGGTCACTCCTTCTCCAATGCTTTCCACAATGCCAGCTCCTTCGTGGCCTGGGATAACAGGGAAATCGATGTTAGGAAAGCCACCATGCGCAACGTGGTCATCTGTTTGACAGATGCTAGCGGCCACAATCTGTTTGGAGAAGAAAGAGCAGTTGAGCTCTAGAAACACTCTGGTATCTGTTTAACCCGATTTGTGGAAGGATTTTTCACAGTGCTGCTCTGAAGTATTATGGCTTACAGGTGGGGACAGATCCCTGACAGGTATAACCCACAGGAAGAGCAATTCTGACAAGACAGGAAAAAGAATGGAATGCATTTTTACCTTGATACGGACTTCACCTGCCTTTGGAGGTGCAACCTCCACCTCCTCAACAGAGAGGGGTTTGCCCGCAGCCCAGGCAACAGCAGCTCTGCATCTGATGACCTGGAAGCAACAGAGAGGGTTATGCTGCTGACTTTGGCAGGTGACACGGAGAATATCCCGGAAGGGAAGAGACTCAAGTATACTGCATAGATTTGACCGCAATGCGCACGGTGCTGCTGTATCTTCAGGCCAGAGGAGCAGCACTTTTAGTACCAGGGAAATGCCTGTTAGGAGTTTTGCTCTTGGTCTGGTAAGATAAAGGACTGAAGGTCTCTAAGACAGGTTATGGAATGATCCCTGTCTGTCTGGAAGCTGGATGATTCTTTCCCTTGCCAAAGGGGTGATTTGTGTATGGCATCTCCAAGCCCCAGAGCTGGTTTGATGCTCATAAAATTGATCTTTCGGCTAGAAAGTGGTTTTGGCAAGGAAACAGTTGAATGCAAGAGTGGAGTGGTTGCAAGACTGCACCTCTGAAGAGCTGTGTTTCCCTGCCAGTGTGGAAACACACAGCGGGGCTGAGCAGGAGGGTGTTGGTCAGGATGGAACGATCCAGCATTTCCACTCCTGAGCTGCTGGGCAGAATGGGAGAGGAGGGCGCTGCCTAAGGAAGGTACCAACATGTGCGGTTGTATGAAAGCAGAAGATTGTGTGATTGGAGAGTTTGGAGGGGTTAGTGGAGTAATGATAGAGGAAAGAGGGTATGCAGTAGAGGTGCACAGGCTGAGCCATTTGCAGAATATTTCCCCAAGAACAGGCCCCCTGAGGAGAGAAGAAGGGAGATGAGTTGTCCTTACTTTTCCTGAAGTGGCCATGAGGTCTCTGTTAGCAGAGCTGTTGCTGTTTGTGCAGCAGGCTGGAGGGAAGCTGCCGTCTGTCTGACCAAAGCCCCGTGTTGCGCAATGTCCCGGTCGTGGAACCGGAGCCCTCCTGGGCAGCCACAGGGAGCGTGGGAAGTCCTGGTGTGGAACGGTCGCCAGAGGGCTGTGGTTAATCTGTGTCCGATGCGGGACGCAGAGGAGCGCAGGGAGTGTTGAGCTCAGGAGCTGGTGGCAGCAGGGAGATGGCAATGGGTGACAGCCGCTCTCCACTGGAGCAGGCAGAAGTCCTCCAGGGAGGCTTTTATTGGTGGCTCTGCCCTCGGGCCGTGCCCTGCCCTCCCTGCCTGACAGGCACAGAGAACTCTGCCAGATTTCTCTCCTCTGGTTGCTTTCATCTGGTGTGGAGACAGCAGATTCTGGGCACTGCTCGGGCTTCCTTGAGTCTCTTGTTACCTGGGGTAGCATTTCACCAGATCGCAGTTCACCCAAAGATAATTACAAAAGGACAGAAAATTAAAGCAACAAAACAAACACAGTGAAGTCATGTGATGGTGGACAAGCCCTTATGTTGTTTTGGAGTGAAGATTAACTGTCTTTAGTATTGCAGCTATTTTCACCTGGGTATTTAGGGGTGAATGTGTCAGGAGCGGTGTCAGGATTCCAAGGACACATTAGTTTCACTCTTGTATAACCCCAGTTGTGAGAGGGTTCACTCACCTGGGCTCCTCTGGTTCTCACAGAGCTGTTTCTGCTGAAGCATCAGGCAAGGTGATATACGAGGGACTGGATGAGTGGGACCTTGTTGGAGAACCTCTGGTTTGGGAACTGTTTCTGCACTTAGAAAGACGTCAGCCTCACATTTACGTTTTTCAGGGGGCTGCCTGGAGAGGTTTGTGTTGGCAGCAGCAGCAGCACTTGCTGTTGCAAGTGTCAACCCCTAGCGCCCGAACCCCCTGAGCCCATCTCTGGCTTCACCGATGGAGACCTGCAATGCTACTGTTCCCCAGCAGGTGGCTGAGCTCTTGCCCGGGCAATGGTGGCCCTGTGGTGTGGCAGTGGCTCCAGCTGTGTGAAAGTGCTGCTGGGCAGCCTGTTCCCCAGCCCTGCTGCTCAAGCCCAGGCTCTGTGTGAGGATGGCCACGTGCAGGAACATGGGAGCGCTCAGTTGTACGCAACATGAGGGTCAATAGACACTGGCATAGTTTAAAGTCTGGGGAAGCAGTATTTGTACTTTGTCAGGTAAAGAGTTTGTTTCTTGGGAGATTATTGGATATTTCGTAGATTTTGTTGATTTTTCATAGTGTTGTCATGTGCCAAGGGTCAGTTTGTGCTCTGATGGGAGCGCAGACCCTGCTTGTTCACAGGAAAGCTCCTAAATGAAGGGTTAGGCAGAGCTGCTGTGTGTGGCCCTGAACCCACTTGGAGAACCTCGGGGTCAGAGGCACTGGGGAGATCTGTCAGAAACATTCTGTCCAGAGCTGCACAACCACACACCCAAATTAATCTTCAGCTGAGTGTGCACAGGGATCTGCAGGGAGAAATATTCTGGGACAGTATGAACTACAGCTGTAATATTCTTCACCCTTCATACAACAGTGAATGCCTTGGTGAAACAACGTATTTGGCACATGGAGGATATCGGAACCGCTCTGTACTCCTTTCTGTCTTCACAAGAGCGTTTTGAACAGGCCTTCTTTGGCTTCCGTTTATGTCAGGAGATAAATGTACCTTAGCAGGTACAATAAACTAGCTTGGTCTCCACCAAAAACATTTGGCTAGAATACTCTGAGAATGGAGATACTGTTACGCTTGTTTCTGCTGAATCCGTGCTACTACAGTTGAGATCAATAAAGTGGAATTAAACCCCCTCAGTTTTGAGTAGTGATCCACTTCACACAACAACCTGCCTTTTAAGAGATCAGAAGTCTTCTAACAACCTGCACTTGAAAAGAATCATTTTATGGTCCAGTAAAAATCTTCAGACGTAAAGATAACCCGACAGGAACAAATGAGTGAAGTTTGGGTCTTAATTGCTTTGCAAAGTGATTTGATTATACACACACGTGTTTAAGGATCTTTTCTGTTAAAGCCTCATCTCTTGGTAAACTTATTGACAAATCAATAACATGGCTGGGCTGCTCAAAGTCTCTTCCTGCTGACACGAACAAGCCATCAATAGCCCACGGTCCCCTTACTTCCCAGCCTCTTCTACCCAGTTCCCATGCACGTGAGAGCCTGCCAGCTCTGATTAGTACTTGCAAAAGATAAGTCGATGTTGCCTATTTTTGCCGAGATAGAAAGAGCCTCTGCTCCTGTTTCCACGTTACCAGTGCAGAAAGCAGTAAGATGCTGTATGTTTGATTTCGTGCAAGCTGTTACCAGTTGCCTGTTTCTTCCTGTTTACTCTGTATTCACACTTAAAGGTTACCAAACCTTCCCTTTCTTTAATGGGAACAACTAACCCTTCCTGCTGCTCGTTCATATTTCTTCGTATTGTTTCCCAAGCATCAGATGGCCTTGTGTAAATTAGCAAAAGATCTAATCCCATACTGACAAAATGACTACAACATCCCCAAGAGAGAGATACAAAGTGAAAGAAAAAACAAATCACAACACATCAGTTTTAAGTAAAATGCCTGGAAGTGTTAATTTGGTAAGCTATTCAGTGGCGAGACGTTCTCCAGTACTGAAGTCTGTTATTTACTTCAATGTCATTTACAGAAAATTCAGACGCATGGTGACCTTAAATTTTAATCTCTACAATACTTTCCTTGTCTATCAGGTAATGGAATGCTCAGGTCATTCGGGATGGATGTATAGGTCTGACTTAGAGGTTTTATGTGCTGAGTTTCAGTTGGATAGTAAGTGAAGAATTTGTCAGGAATCAGGGAGGTTTCTAAGGACATGTCCATTTGCCTCATGTGTAACCAGTTTTGCAAGGGTGGAGGCCCTGGGCTCTCCTAGTTCTCACAGCGCTGTTTTGTACTGAGGAGTTAGATAAGGTGATTTATAGGAGACTTGATGAAAGGGACCTTGTTGGAGGACCAGGCTAAGATGAGCACCCCGCATGTGACGTATCACCCATGGTTAAGTGTACAGGGAGCTGCCCCGAGAGGTTTGTGTTGGTCCTGGCTACTGCGTGTCCCAGCCCTGGTTCATGGGGCAAGAGGAAGGTCAGCAGCAGCAGCACTTGCTGTTGCGGGGCTGGACCCCCAGCTCCCAAATGCCCTGGGCCCATCTCTGGCTTCACCAATGCAGCCCGGCAACTGTACCATGCCCTAGCAGGTGGCTGAGCTCTTGCCTGGGCAATGGTGGCCCTGTGGTGTGGCAGCAGCTCCAGCTGCATGGAAGTGCTGCTGGGCAGCCTGTTCGCCAGGGGGGCAAAGGCAGTTGTCTGCTGAAACAAGAGCTGTGACAGAGCTGCCCATGGCATGAGGAAGAGCTCTTCTTGCCCCGTGGGATTCTGTTGAACCGTTTGATCTGATTAGTCTTCTTTTGATTTCTAGACCACTTTACCCTATTTGTTCTTGTGCAAACAAAGCCAGTTACAGCAAAAAGTTTTTCCTTGTTTAGTGTTTATACCCTTAATTTATTTTTGGAAACTGAGCAGTACAATTTGTTAAAGTAGACTTGTAGCTGAAACAGGTAAACTAAATAATGGAAAGTACTGCAAAGAGCAATGCATCCTTTTCCTTGCTGCTCTGGAAAGAAATACCACGCGTTAAAATATTGGATGCTAGAGTGATCTCTAGCTCTTTAGCTGTTGAACAAAATGATAGATGTACTAATATGAATATTTTTATTAAAAAAAAAATCTGTTAAGATGCAAACTAAAAAAAGTAGTCCTGATCAGAAAAAAAATGCAGCATCGCTCTACAGACTCCTGCTTAGGGCGCTTGACTTCAGGCAGACTTATTTTATAAGGACGTAAACGTGAACGGTGCTACATGTACTGGTATTCCCTGCCTCTTAGGACGTGTCCAGTCTCTGCTGTTGAGCTTGTAGTCTACAAAATGGTTGTGAAAAGGTCTCTCAAATGTGTCATATTATTTTTCCTTAAACATCCATGTGTTGCTCTCCTCTGTCAAAGTCCCAAACCAACAGTGACGTGAAGACAACACAGATTTTGGAACTGCTGACTCCCTGCTCGCAGTTGTGAAGGGCTATGGGGAGCTGGCATCTCTGCAAAACATTTGGAATGGATGTGGATGTCGGGGGGAGTTGATGCTGGGATCCTGTTGCTGTGCGGCTTTGTGTGCACCTTAGGAAAGGATTTTTTTTCTTATCTGATTAATAGAGGGAAAATAAAATCAAACTTGTATGTCAGCAGGCATGGATTTAATGAGTAGCTTTTTAATGACAGGTAGTGTATATCTGTATTCAACAATATTTCGTATCCTGACTTGCTCTATGTGTTCATGTGTCAGATAAGTTTTAATAACTGATCCGTGGGTTGAGATGTTTGTACAGATGGACACAGGCCTCCAGGTCTTGGTCTTTGTCTCCCTAGTCAGTGCTGTGGCTTTGTGAAATAGGCTCTGAAATGCACTCAAGAGGACTAAGTACAAATCTTATCTTATCCCCTGCCTTCAGTACTTTAAACCCTTCAATAATTTGTAATTAAAAGACAAAGGCAGATATTCATGCCTTATTAATGCCTCAGCGTTATAATTTTTATCTTCAGTGTAACTGGGCACCGGTTTCAGAGATAATCTTTGCATTTCTACTGTGAAGAACAAAGTGGATTATATCCTAGCAGCTATGGCTTTGCATTTGTTGCTTTAATTTCCATTGGGACAACAATATCTTATACAAAATGGAAGCGGGAGAAGACAAATGAGGTAAGGAACGAGAGAGTTAGATCCATCCTGACGTAGTATACTTTGAAGAGGTATAACAAAAATATTGATAAAGGTCTATTAAACATGTACAGTCAATTCTATTCACCCTAGTGAAGGAGAATGGCTGAAGGAAAACAAATGTGATAAAATAGAGAATAGGAATTTTACAGCACTTCCTAATTTTGAATCCATGGTGTCATAGACTCCTAGAATATCTCAAGCCGGAAGAGACCTGTAAGGATCATATTCTTGCATTCCTTTTGTGCATAGAATAAACTGAGTTGCCAGGCTGGTTGTGATCCTGGGAGCTCCTATAGAATTGCACTCCTGCCATGTGAGGAGGCGTTTTGCTTTTTACTGCCTGCAAGTCTATGTATAGTACCTCTAGCACCTACATTTATGTATCGTGGGACATAAATGCATTTGAAACTTCTCTTCCTGATTCTAGTCTGTAAATTTCTCTGATGTTGTTATCAAGAATAAAACCAGATTAGGAGAAAAGACACCAGAGATGTGAGGAGGCGAGAAGATCTAAAAATACAACAAGCATGAATTCAAGAAGTGAAAATTAGGAGACAACGGGGCAAAGTAATTTGATAAGAAAACCTCATGTTTATTTAAAAATGGCTGGAGTGTCAGCTCTTACTTGGTTGAGTTTGCAGCATTCACTCAGCTGAGATGGGGACTGAGATGTGTGGGCATAAGTGTGTAAAGTGGGTAAAGGTGGGAAGCAGCAGTAGTGGAGGGAGGAAAGGCATCCTCCTGGGTCTTGGCTGGGCAAGGGAGAGCTGGCAGCGGCACCAGTGTTGGGCAGTTCTTCGTTTGCATTCACAAAGTGAGGTGCTGGCTGAGGAGGGAGGAGGTCTGCTGTGCTGGTCCCTCCGCTCGGCCTCCCACGGTTGTGTCCTTCAAAAGAGCAGGACAGTGCGAATACTGAAAATGGAAAAGAAGAGGGGAGTTACAAGTGCTGTGTCTGGGAGTGGTCAGGAGCAGGCAGCGGGGCAGGCAGGTGTGCCTGAGGACCGGCTGCGTCTTTCTCATTCAGCGTCATCCTAACTCTGCTGCATGTGATATGCAGCAATAGGGCAGCCTTCCAAACATGCTGAATGGAACCACTCGGAAGCTAAGGCACCTTGTCCCTCCCCAAAGTCTTGTGCTGCCACTGCCAGATACATTCCTCCTTCCTTTGGCTTTTATGCTGTTGTTGCCAAGGATGCCCCTCACTCCTCGATCTCCTTTGCCTGTCCTGTGCTTACAAACAGTGGGCCCTGTGACTCAAAAGTCTCGGATGCTTTCTGAGAAGGGAGCATTGCGTGCTCTGCCTGCCAGAGGGGTTGGGCAGGTTGAATTTTGGGTGGAGGTGGTGTGTGCTGTACCTCACTTGTGCTGGTCAGGATCTCACCTTTTTCCTGCACGTAACAGCTCAAATCCCTCGTTCACTTTAGCAAATGGCAGCGTGTGCGTGATCAGCAAGTCTGAGTTGAACTTCTTCTCCAGATAGCTGGAAACTAATTTGGGGATAAAATTTCTTGCCTTTGAACCTAGAAACAGGAGAAATCACTTGCAGTGAATAGTCAGAGAAATGCTGTTTTGATAATGTAATGTTTGTCTTCTGGTGTTTGTTTTCTGGTGCCAACAGTGTAGCAGCTCTCCTCTGAGCAGAATATTAGAGCTGACCCCGAGCTTGTCCCATCTGCCAGGCTGTGCCTACCTGTAAAATATACTTGAGGCTGCACCCTTGTGATGTATGGTTCCTATTTCTTGTAATGCATGAAATTTAAGAGGATGGGATTAAACTCTGAAGGACTAGATGATACTGGTGTATAAAAGAGTTTTTAACGAGAAAGGTGGTAAGACACTGGAGCAGGTTGCCCAGAGAAGTTGTGGATGAGCTATCATTGGAAGCGTTCAAGGTCAGGTTGGACAAGGCTCTGAGTAACCTGCTCTAGTGAAAGATGTCCCTGTGCACAGCAGAAAGGTCTGACAAGATGACCTTCAAATTACCCTTCCAAACCAAACCATTCAGTGATACTGTGAACTGGAAATTACTGTGAAAGGAAAAGACTGAAATATCTAAATTGTTGTCTTGAGTTTCCTACCTCCGAGTACACTCCCCTTCCATGTACGCCCCGTCAGCAGAAGCAGAGGATCAACAGAAATCACTGCATCAGAGGGTGCTACCCCAACCATCACGCAGACACCAGTGTTCATATTGCAGGAGGCCAGGGCAGCAATCTAATGGGACAGGCAAATTAATTAGAGAACGCGCTGATGAGTTTGTCAGAAAAGTGTTCTTTCTGTGCTGCCATCTGCCCCTCGTGGTAATCTGAAATCACTGACTCCCTGGCAGCGCAGACATGCTGAGCTCGATGCCTATTTCAAGACTCATATGCCATTTTCTCCCAAAGCCCACAGGTGGCGTTTCTGAGCAAAGGGGTGTCCCGTAGTGCAGGCAGCAGGCAGGGAACTGCCTGCAGGGCTGAACTCTGCCCTGGCAGGAGCCCGTGAATAACATGAGAGAGAGGACAAGTGCTGAAATGCCACCTACCATGGTATCCACACGCCCAATGACCTCAAAGGAGTAGTCCACGCCATGGCCAGTCATCTCAGTGATCACCTCCTGGATGGGCTTGTTGAAGTCCTGAGGATTGATGCAGTCGGTGGCTCCCAGCTCCTTGGCCTTGGCAAACTTGTCCTTGTTAATATCAATGGCAATGATGCGGGAAGCTCCAGCCACCTTGCAGCCCATGACAACAGAGAGGCCAACTCCTCCGAGGCCAAAGACAGCGCAGGTGGAGCCTGGCTTTACCTGCACAACAGGGGCCTTGTGAGTCTCCAGTGTGAACAGGAGGTTTCTGTCACACAGAGCTAGGGAGGGTGCGGGGGCAGCAATGGGGCTGATGCTCGACATGCCTGAATACCAACCTTGGCAGTGTTGATGGCAGCCCCGTAGCCGGTGCAAAACCCACAGCCGAGCAAGCAGACCTTGTCCAGGGGTGCAGCAGAATCTATCTTGGCAACAGCGTACTCGGGTGTCACGGTGTATTCTGCAAAGGTGCTGACCCACATGAAGTGGTGGATCTGTTTCCCTTTGCAAGTGAACCGGCTGGTCTTGTCAGGCATCAGGTTCTGCGGTTCTAAGAAGCTGTTGGGAGGCACATGCATTTTATAGCACCAAAGGATGTTAGGGATTGGAAAGGACCTCAAAAGATGATCTAGTTCAATCCCCCTGCTGGAGCAGGGACACCCAGCTGAGGTTCCACAGGAAGGTGTCCAGGCGGGTTTGAATGTCTGCAGAGAAGGAGACTCCAGAACCCCCTGGGCAGCCTGGGCCAGGCTCTGGCACCCTCACTGGGAAGAAGTTTCCTCTCATATTTAAGTGGAACCTCTTGTGTTCCAGTTTGTATCCATTACCCCATGTTCTATCATTGGTTGTCACCAAGAGGAGCCTGGCTCCATCCTCCTGACACTCACACTTTCCCTATTTATAACCATGAATGAGGTCACCCCTCAATGTCTTCTTCTCCAAGCTCAAGAGCCCCAGCTCCCTCAGCCTTTCCTCACACGGGAGATGCTCCACTCCCTTCAGCATGTTTGTTGCTCTTCGCTGGACTCTCTCCAGCAGTTCCCTGTCCTTCTGGAACTGAGGGTCCACAACTGGACACAATATTCCAGGTGTGGTCTCACCAGGGCAGAGCAGAGGGGCAGGAGAACCTCTCTGACCTACTGACCACCCTCCTTCTAATACACCCCAGGTACCATTGGCCTTCCTGGACACAACGGCACAGTTCTGGCTCATGGTCATACTGCTGTCCCCCAGGACCCCCAGGTCCCTTTCCCCTACACTGCTCTCCAACAGGTCATTCCTCAACTTATACTGGAACCCAGGGTTGTCACTGCCCAGATGCAAGACATTATACTTGCCCTTGTTATATTTCATTAAATCTTTCCCCACCCAAGTCTCCAGGTCTCGCTGGATGGCAGCACAGCCTTCTGGCGTGTCAGCCACTCCTCCCAGTTTTGTGTCATCATTTGTTTTTCTCAAGTAAAGCACGCGTGGAGGTGTCAGACTGGTTGAGAGACAGCTGACCCCATTTGAGTAGAGGGGAGGGAGAAGCAGACTCACTGGGACTTCACGCAGTAGTTGGCTTCGGGGTTCAGGCAGAAGGTGCATTCCCCACAATAAGGAATACAGAGGGGGATGACTTTGTCTCCTGCAACAAAGCAGATCCCTGTTAGGTGCTGCTTGCTCAGCAGGCTCTGGGGTGCTGCCTGTTGGAGCCTCTGCAGAGCTTTCCAATGGCAGCATCCTACCAGGAACCCTCTGCTCTCTCTGTCCTGGGGAAGCGCTCGTGTGCATGGGGAATAGAGCAGGAATGTGCATGAGACAGCCCAGTGCAACCAGTGTGCACTCAGGTTTTGAGCCACTGATGCAGGAGCAGGGTGGTTGAATTTCTGAACTCGGGGCAACATCATCTGCCTTAAGAGCTCACTCCTGGGTGTGTGTGTGTTCTACCTGGTTTCAGAGAGGTCACTCCTTCTCCAATGCTTTCCACAATGCCAGCTCCTTCGTGGCCTGGGATAACTGGAAATTCCACATTAGCAATGGAACCTTCGATAACGTGTTCATCTGTGCGACAGATGCCAGTGGCTACCATCTGTTTGGAGAAGAAAGAGCAGTTGAGCTCTAGAAATGCTCTGGCATGTTTAAGGCGTTTTATGGAAGCATTTTTCACTGTACTAGTCTGGAACATTAAGGCTTATGGGTGGACACAGACCCCTGACAGGTATTTTCAAGGTATAATAACCACAGGAAGAGCAATTCTGACAAGACAGGAAAAAAAAAAATGGAATGCATTTTTACCTTGATACGGACTTCACCTGCCTTTGGAGGTGCAACCTCCACCTCCTCAACAGAGAGGGGTTTGCCCGCAGCCCAGGCAACAGCAGCTCTGCATCTGATGACCTGGAAACAACAGAGAGGGTTATGCTGCTGACTTTGGGAGGTGACAGGGAAAATATCCCCTAAGGGAAGAGATTCAAGTATACTGCATAGATTTGACAGCAATGTGCGTGGTGCTGCTGTATCTTCAGGCCAGAGGAGCAGCACTTTTAGTACCAGGGAAATGCCTGTTAGGAGCTTTGCTCTTGGTCTGGTAAGCTAAAGGACTGAGGGCCCCAAGACAGGTTATGGATGGTCCCTGTCTGTCTGGAAGCTGGATGATTCTTTCCCTTGCCAAAGGGGTGATTTGTGTATGGCATCTCCAAGCCCCAGAGCTGGTTTGATGTTCAGAAAATTCAGCTTTCAGCTAGAAAGCGGTTTTGGCAAGGAAAGAGTTGAATTGCAGGAGTGGAGTGGCTGCAAGGCTGCACCTCTGAAGAGCTGTGTTTCCCTGCCAGTGCGGAAACACACAGCGGGGCTGAGCAGGAGGGTGTTGGTCAGGACGGAACAATTCAGCGTTTCCACTCCTGAGCTGCTGGGCAGAACGGGAGAGGAAGGCACTGCCTAAGGCAGGTACCGACATGTGCGGTTGTATGAAAGCAGAAGGTTGTGTGACTGGAGGAGTTTGGAGGGGTTAGTGGAGTAGCGTTAAAGGAAAGAGGGTGTGCAGTAGAGGTGCACAGGCTGAGCCATTTGCAGAGTATTCCCCAAGAACAGGCTCTCTGAGGAAAGAAGAAGGGAGACGAGTTGTCCTTACTTTTCCCGAAGTGGCCATGAGGTCTCTGTTAGCAGAGCTGTTGCTGTTTGTGCAGCAGGCTGGAGGGAAGCTGCCGTCTGTCTGACCAAAGCCCTGTGTTGCGAAATCTCCCGGCCGTGGAACCAGAGCCCGCCTGGGCAGCTGCAGGGAGCGTGGGGAGTCCTGGTGTGGAACGGTCGCCAGAGGGCTGTGGTTAATCTGTGTCCGACGCGGGACGCAGAGGAGCGCAGGGAGTGTTGAGCGCAGGAGCTGGTGGCAGCAGGGAGATGGCAATGGGTGGCAGCCGCTCTCCACTGGAGCAGGCAGAAGTCCTCCAGGGAGGCTTTTATTGGTGGCTCTGCCCTCGGGCCGTGTCCTGCCCTCCCTGCCTGACAGGCACAGAGAGCTCTGCGAGATTTCTCTCCTCTGGTCACTTCCGTTAGATGTGGAGAGACAAGATTTGCAGCACCGCCTCCCTTGGGTCCTCTTGTTGTCAGGAGGTAGCATTTCAGCTGGCAGTGGTTCAACCCAAGTAATTTCAAAAGAACGGAAACTTAAAGCAAGAAAACAAACACAGTGAAGTCATGTGATGGTGGACAAGCATTCATGACATTTTGGAGTGAAGATTAACTGTTTGTGGTATTGCAGCTATTTTCACCTGAGTATTAAGGGGAGAGTGTGTCAGGAAGGATGTTGCGTTTCCAAGGACACATTAGTTTCACGCTTGTATAGCCACTTCTGGAAGGGGATTCGCTCTTCTGGTTCTCACGGAGCTGTTTCTGCTGAGGCATGAAGCAAGGTGATATGCAGGAGGCTGGATGACTGAGACACTCTTGGAGGACCAGGCTAGGATGAGCCCCTTGTGCATGACTGCCAGGTTTGGGAACTGCTTCTTCACTTAGGTCGATGTCAGCCCCAGGTTTCCATTTTTCAGGGGACTGTTTGAAGAAGTTTGTGTTGGCAACAGCAGCACTTGCTGTTGCAAGTGTGAACCCCTAGTGCCCAAACCCCCTGAACCAATCTCTGGCATGACCGATGGAGACCTGCAAATGCTACTGTTCCCCAGCAGGTGGCGGAGCTCTTGCCTGGGCAATGGTGGTGGCCCTGTGGTGTGGCAGTGGCTACAGCGGCATGGAAGTGCAGCTGGGCAACCTGTTCGCCATGGGGGCAAAGGCAGTTGTCTGCTGAAACAAACGGTGTGACAGAGCAGCCCATGGTACAAGGAAGAGCTCCTCCTGCCCCGTGGGACGCTGTTGATGGAGTGCACTGCATGGGACAAGTTTGACTGAAGCCCTTTATTGCTAAAAGCATTTTCTCCGGAGAGGTGTCCTCCTGGGTCTTGGCTGGGCAAGGGAGAGCTGGCAGCGGCACCAGTGTTGGGCAGTTCTTCGTTTGCATTCACAAAGTGAGGTGCTGGCTGAGGAGGGAGGAGGTCTGCTGTGCTGGTCCCTCCGCTCGGCCTCCCACGGTTGTGTCCTTCAAAAGAGCAGGACAGTGCGAATACTGAAAACGGAAAAGAAGAGGGGAGTTACAAGTGCTGTGTCTGGGAGTGGTCAGGAGCAGGCAGCGGGGCAGGCAGGTGTGCCTGAGGACCGGCTGCGCCTTTCTCATCCAGCGTTGTCCTAACTCTGCTGCATGTGATCTGCAGCAACGGGGCAGCCTTCCAAACATGCTGAATGGAACCCCTCGCGAGCTAAAGCACCTTGTCCCTCCCCAAAGTCTTGTGCTGCCACTGCCAGATACATTCCTCCTTCCTTTGGCTTTTATGCTGTTGTTGCCAAGGATGCCCCTCACTCCTCGATCTCCTTTGCCTGTCCTGTGCTTACAAACAGTGGGCCCTGTGACTCAAAAGTCTCGGATGCTTTCTGAGAAGGGAGCATTGCGTGCTCTGCCTGCCAGAGGGGTTGGGCAGGTTGAATTTTGGGTGGAGGTGGTGTGTGCTGTACCTCACTTGTGCTGGTCAGGATCTCACCTTTTTCCTGCACGTAACAGCTCAAATCCCTCGTTCACTTTAGCAAATGGCAGCGTGTGCGTGATCAGCAAGTCTGAGTTGAATTTCTTCTCCAGATAGCTGGAAACTAATTTGGGGATACAATCTCTTGCCTTAAAACCTAGAAACAGGAGAAATCACTCACCATGAATCATCAGAGAAACGCTGTTCTGATAATGTAATGTTTGTAGAGTTTTCTGGTGCCAACAGTGTAGCAGCTCTCCTCTGAGCAGAATATTAGAGCTGACCACGAGCTTGTCCCATCTGCCAGGCTGTGCCTACTTGTAAAATATACTTGAGGCTGCACCCTTGTGATGCATGGTTCCTATTTCTTGTAATGCATGAAATTTAAGAGGATGGGGCTAAACTGTGAAGGAGTAGATGATACTGGTGGATAAAAGAGTTTTTAACGACAAAGGTAGTAAGACACTGGATCAGGTTGCCCAGAGAAGTTGTGGATGCGCCATTGTTGCTTTATCCATGCGAGCCACAGAACCTGACACACCAATATGATGTTCACAGAGTTCGCTTTATTGTCGGACCGGGCTAGCTTTATAGCAAAGCCGCCCTGTCCACGCGCCTTACAACAATGTGATTGGTTGTAACTCGTGTCATACAATAACATGATAGGCTGCATGTGCTGTCCACGCGCTCTGCACGCATGTGTCCAGCGATTGCTCCCTCATTATTACCTTCTAATGGTGCTCCTTTAGTCTCTTTTGTCTCTGGCTTCACCTCTCAGCCAGGCTGGCAACAACCCCATCCCCCTGGGGCAGGGGGGGCTCTACCACTACATCTCCCCCTCTTTTATTTAATATTAACAATACGTCGTATCATGCTTTAAATACAGTGTGAAATACAGGGTAAGAACATTAAGGTTAATACAATTACAATTAACAAGAACAGACCTGTTTTCAATATTCCTTTTAACCAAACAAGGTATTCACCCCAAAAAAACCAATATCTTCTGTTATTTTCTTGTTCTGCAAATCTTCTATCTTTTAAACTTTTAAGTTCAAACAACACATACAATCAAACTCTTCATAACTGTGAACATGTCCAATAACAAAAAATTAATTGCTGCTCTATTTTACAAAGTGGTATTCTCAACATTGGCTACATTCGTTGCTTAAAGCGATAACATGTCTGAGGTTAAGGGTTGTCATCACTGCAATCGGTTTCTTCTCTGTTAGCTAGCCAAGGTCTCACCCACTTTGCTGGGATCTATGAATTTTTGTGGTTACCTGTAGAAACACAAGCATATCCCCTTCCCCAGGTTATTAGTGACATAGGACCTCCCCATTGTTGTGTTGTCGGATTAAACACACTAACCTAAGGCACATTTTCGGAAAAATCTTTGACATTTTTGATATGGTGCATAACAACCGGTTCCATTTCAGTTTCACTTTTAGGATTAAGCCAGTTCAGCACATACAATGCCTTCATCAATACCTCTTCTGGGCTCACACCAATTCCCCCTTGTTTTTTCAAAACAGACAAAAGATTTTTTAATGTACGGTGTACACGCTCAATAATTGCTTGGCCAGGAGAATTGTAAGGGATTCCAAACAGGTGTTGTACCTTCCACTGGGTGAGGAAGGCTGCAAGTCTGTCAGAGTGGTATGCAGGACCATTATCTGTTTTGATTTGTTGTGGAGTGGCTGCAAGGCTGCACCTCTGAAGAGCTGTGTTTCCCTGCCAGTGCGGAAACACACAGCGGGGCTGAGCAGGAGGGTGTTGGTCAGGACGGAACAATTCAGCGTTTCCACTCCTGAGCTGCTGGGCAGAACGGGAGAGGAAGGCACTGCCTAAGGCAGGTACCGACATGTGCGGTTGTATGAAAGCAGAAGGTTGTGTGACTGGAGGAGTTTGGAGGGGTTAGTGGAGTAGCGTTAAAGGAAAGAGGGTGTGCAGTAGAGGTGCACAGGCTGAGCCATTTGCAGAGTATTCCCCAAGAACAGGCCCTCTGAGGAAAGAAGAAAGAGACGAGTTGTCCTTCCTTTTCCCGGAGTGGCCATGAGGTCTCTGTTAGCAGAGCTGTTGCTGTTTGTGCAGCAGGCTGGCTGGAGGGAAGCTGCCGTCTGTCTGACCAAAGCCCTGTGTTGCGAAATGTCCCAACTGTGGAACAGGAGCCTTCCTGGGCAGCTGCAGGGGGCGTGGGGAGTCCTGGTGTGGAACGGTCGCCAGAGGGCTGTGGTTAATCTGTGTCCGATGCGGGACGCAGAGGAGCGCAGGGAGTGTTGAGCGCAGGAGCTGGTGGCAGCAGGGAGATGGCAATGGGTGGCAGCCGCTCTCCACTGGAGCAGGCAGAAGTCCTCCAGGGAGGCTTTTATTGGTGGCTCTGGCCTCGGACCGTGCCCTGCCCTCCCTGCCTGACAGGCAGCAAAACAGAGGAGAGGAATCTGGCTGAGCGATGTGGAGGGAGGAGATGCAGGGCACTGCTCGGGTGTCCTTGTTGTCAAGGTTTAGCATTTCAGCTGGCAGTGGTTCAACCCAAGTAATTGAGAAAGGAGTGAAAGTCTGAAAACTGTTGTTAAGTTCTCCACCCTTCAGATAACAGTGAATGCCTTGGCAAAAAAAAAATGTATTTGGCATGTGAAGGATACTTTACCGCTCTGTACTCCTTTCTGTCTTCAAAAGTGCGTTTTAAACAGGCCTTCTTGGGCTTCCATTTATGTCAGGAGATAAATGTACCTTAGCAGGTACAATAAACTAGCTTGGTCTCCACCAAAAACGTTTGGCTAGAATACTCTGAGAATGGAGATACTGTTACGCTTGTTTCTGCTGAATCCGTGCTACTACAGGCGAGATCAATAAAGTGGAATTAAACCCCCTCAGTTTTGAGTAGTGATCCACTTCACACAACAACCTGCCTTTTAAGAGATCAGAAGTCTTCTAACAACCTGCACTTGAAAAGAATCATTTTATAGTCCAGTAAAAATCTTCAGACGTAAAGATAACCCGACAGGAACAAATGAGTGAAGTTTGGGTCTTAATTGCTTTGCAAAGTGATTTGATTATACACACACGTGTTTAAGGATCTTTTCTGTTAAAGCCTCATCTCTTGGTAAACTTATTGACAAATCAATAACATGGCTGGGCTGCTCAAAGTCTCTTCCTGCTGACACGAACAAGCCATCAATAGCCCAAGGTCCCCTTACTTCCCAGCCTCTTCTACCCAGTTCCCATGCACGTGAGAGCCTGCCAGCTCTGATTAGTACTTGCAAAAGATAAGTCAATGTTGCCTATTTTTGCCGAGATAGAAAGAGCCTCTGCTCCTGTTTCCACGTTACCAGTGCAGAAAGCAGTAAGATGCTGTATGTTTGATTTCGTGCAAGCTGTTACCAGTTGCCTGTTTCTTCCTGTTTACTCTGTATTCACACTTAAAGGTTACCAAACCTTCCCTTTCTTTAATGGGAACGACTAACCCTTCTTGCTGCTCGTTCATATTTCTTCATATTGTTTCCCAAGCATCAGATGGCCTTGTGTAAATTAGCAAAAGATCTAATCCCATACTGACAAAATGACTACAACATCCCCAAGAGAGAGATACAAAGTGAAAGAAAAAACAAATCACAACACATCAGTTTTAAGTAAAATGCCTGGAAGTGTTAATTTGGTAAGCTATTCAGTGGCGAGACGTTCTCCAGTACTGAAGTCTGTTATTTACTTCAATGTCATTTACAGAAAATTCAGACGCATGGTGACCTTAAATTTTAATCTCTACAATACTTTCCTTGTCTATCAGGCAATGGAATGCTCAGGTCATTCGGGATGGATGCATAGGTCTGACTTAGAGGTTTTCTGTGCTGAGTTTCAGTTGGATAGTAAGTGAAGAATTTGTCAGGAATCAGGGAGGTTTCTAAGGATGCGTCTGTTTGCCTTATGTGTAACCAGTTTTGCAAGGGTGGGGGCCCTGGGCTCTCCTAGTTCTCACAGCGCTGTTTTGTACTGAGGAGTTAGATAAGGTGATTTATAGGAGACTTGATGAAAGGGACCTTGTTGGAGGACCAGGCTAAGATGAGCACCCCGCATGTGACGTATCACCCATGGTTAAGTGTACAGGGAGCTACCCCGAGAGGTTTGTGTTGGTCCTGGCTACTGCGTGTCCCAGCCCTGGTTCATGGGGCAAGAGGAAGGTCAGCAGCAGCAGCAGCAGCACTTGCTGTTGCGGGGCTGGACCCCCAGCTCCCAAATGCCCTGGGCCCATCTCTGGCTTCACCAATGCAGCCCGGCAACTGTACCATGCCCTAGCAGGTGGCTGAGCTCTTGCCTGGGCAATGGTGGCCCTGTGGTGTGGCAGCAGCTCCAGCTGCATGGAAGTGCTGCTGGGCAGCCTGTTCGCCAGGGGGGCAAAGGCAGTTGTCTGCTGAAACAAGAGCTGTGACAGAGCTGCCCATGGCATGAGGAAGAGCTCTTCCTGCCCCGTGGGACTCTGTTGAACCGTTTGATCTGATTAGTCTTCTTTTGATTTCTAGACTACTTTACCCTATTTGTTCTTGTGCAAACAAAGCCAGTTAGAGCAAAAAGTTTTTCCTTGTTTCCTTGTTTATACCCTTAATTTATTTTTGGAAACTGAGCAGTACAATTTATTAAAGTAGACTTGTAGCTGAAACAGGTAAACTAAATAATGGAAAGTACTGCAAAGAGCAATGCGTCCTTTCCCTTGCTGCTCATGAAAGAAATACCACACGTTAAAATATTGGATGCACACGGTCGTGTGTAATTTAGCCACCAGCTAGAATCACCAGATTTATCATATACTCAACTGTGAGCTGCTGCCAAGGACTGCCTATAAAAGGAACAGAAAGATGATGGACAAAGAGGTTACAAATTGATATGATATGGTTAAATGCCAGCAAAGAGAATCAGTTTTTCCTGGTCACACATGTGAACTTGACTCCAGCATGTCAGAAATGCCAGAAAGCCAGTTCATCCTTCTGCCCGTCCCACTCCTGGGCCTGCTGTGCAGGGTTTCATGGTGTTTGTAATGAAAAAAGTTTCCACATGCCTAATTTAGCCTTGCGGACCTTCATGATCCAACCAGCTCTAGTCTGAGACCAGGAACCATTTAGAATGCTAGAGTGAGCAGAGCTCAACTCTTTAGCTGTTGAACAAAGTGACAGATGCACAAACCTATGATGTGTTTATATTTAAGCAGAGCTGCAGGGCTAATTCATTACTTTCTTTGAGACTTGTCACAGGAATCCAATTAAGGCTGTGCAGACGCACACGCGGTATTAGGGAAACATTGTTTACTGAGAAGACCTTTATTCTAGTGTTTTCTTGGTAGGGCAGTGCTAAAACTCAAAACTTTTAACGAGTCATTTTGGTGTTATCTCATTACCTGTGACCTTATCGTTTTATCCTTTAAAAGTAGCTAAGAGAATTACAGGTAACTTTTATAGCAGGGTGAAGTGAGGTCCATGTGCAAAAGTTACTGTAATTTGGCAGACAATATGGAATTTGTTAATCTTTGATAACTTTTTGTGTGTTTATGATGTGCTGTGTAATTGCTCTTTGTGCTGAGGGTTTTTCGTAAGTGCAAAGGGCTACGGATTGGGATAAGAATTGCTCAAAAGAGGCCAAAAGGCATTATAGCGTTACAGGTCCAATGTTCAGGAGCACAAGAAGGGTCTGTTTAGCAGAATGACCTGCTCACAGTGGCAATTGTGTTCTCTGGGGACGTTTTTGCACAGTTGTACTGTAACATTATGTGGGACTTGGTGCTGGAAATCTATTAAAAGCACAACAGCATTTGCAAGAAGGAGAGCACATCCATGTAATGTGTATAAATGTTACATGATAAGTTATCTACTGCTCTGTATATGCTTCAAATAATATAGTGCTAGCTACTGTCCCTTATTGCCTTTCGATGCAAATGCTTCCATTTTGTGTGAGCTGCACTTTCTTAAATGCATATGTGGCCAGTCTCACGTGGTGTTCCCCAGGGCTGGAACATGGAGGGTTGGGCTCTTCTGCCAAGTGACAAGCAAAAGGACAAGAGAAAATGGCTGCAATTTGCACCACGGGAGGTTTAGATTGGATATTAGGAAAAACTTCTTCACCAAAAGGGTTGTCAGGCATTGGAACAGGCTGCCCAGGGAAGTGGAAAGTACGGGGAATTAACTGAATATAGAACATCTCTCAAATGCTTAATTGTTGCTGAGTATTCTGTACCTGTCCCAGTTAAATATAGCCACCACACTGGGCACTAATACACTGATACAGTAATATTAATAACCTGGATACTCCGAATACTGTATAAGATGTGCCCCAACAATCCACTGGTTTTGAGGGATATCTGCTGAACAGAAGAAAAGCACCGGACCTGTCACTAGTTAAATGGCAGATCTGTGCTGGTGGTATTTCTCTTCTCAGAGCAACTGCCATCTCTGGGAAAAGCTGTTTGCGTTACAAGTGTCCATGCAAAGGGCTTATTCACAGGTATAAAACTTAAGTAGTTGTTGACAGAGGAGTTATTTCTGCTTCTGCTGATGATCTAGGTGGTTGCTAGGCTTCTCTGTACTTGGGGCTTTGTACAACTTTGATCACACAGCAAATACAGAAGGAAGGAACGGAAATTAGGAGAAATGAGTATGTGTTTAGTATATTTCCATTCTGAACTCAAAGAAATCAGCAAAGGCCTTCACTACAACACGCAGCCCAGAGTCGTGTGATCCTGCACAGCGGTTTGGGCAGGACAGGATCAAATGATGTCCCTGAGGAACTGGACAGACTTCTTCTGCGAAATGCTCTGTTTCAATACAGGCTGCAATTGCAATATATCAGGTGATTCACGTGTCCTTCATGCCTCTTACCCTGTCAGTTCTCTCACTGGATTTGGTGGAGCAAAGATGTGGTTCTTCTCCAGGATTAGTTGCTTTCATGTGCTTTGCAATCATCACTCCACTTGGAAAGTGGACTGATGGTTAAATACTTAGCTGAAAACAAAAATATTCTTGAGTCTGTTCAGACAGACCCACTTTACACAACTTTTGAGCCTTATTTTAGTTGGTTTTGGTTACTATTCAGTTTTCTGCATGGTGCAAGAGTGGGAGAGCAATTCCAGAGGACAAATGCTGTATGGCTGATTTCCCATCTGGTTGCTAGTGTCTGAAGTTTGCAACAACAAATTTTACAAATACTGTGACGGGTAATGTAATCATTCAGTTGCCTCCTAGATAACATTAATACATATAGCTTATGTTTTGGTCTCACACATAAGGACATAAACGTTAACGGTGCTACATGTACTGGTATTCCCTGCCTCTTAGGACGTGTCCAGTCTCTGCTGTTGAGCTTGTAGTCTACAAAATGGTTGTGAAAAGGTCTCTCAAATGTGTCATATTATTTTTCCTTAAACATCCATGTGTTGCTCTCCTCTGTCAAAGTGCCAAACCCAACAGTGACGTGAAGACAACACAGATTTCGGAACTGCTGACTCCCTGCTCGCAGTTGTGAAGGGCTATGGGGAGCTGGCATCTCTGCAAAACATTTGGAATGGATGTGGATGTCGGGGGGAGTTGATGCTGGGATCCTGTTGCTGTGCGGCTTTGTGTGCACCTTAGGAAAGGATTTTTTTTCTTATCCGATTAATAGAGGGAAAATAAATTCAAACTTGTATGTCAGCAGGCATGGATTTAATGAGTAGCTTTTTAATGACAGGTAGTGTATATCTACATTCAACAATATTTCATATCCTGACTTGCTCTATGTGTTCATGTGTCAGATAAGTTTTAATAACTGATCTGTTGGTTGAGATGTTTGTACAGATGGACACAGGCCTCCAGGTCTTGGTCTTTGTCTCCCTAGTCAGTGCTGTGGCCCCTTGGTGTCTGCATTCCTGTCAGAAATCGCTTTGTGAAATAGACTCTGAAATGCACTTAGGAGGACTAAGTACAAATCTTATCTCATCCCCTGCCTTCAGTACTTTAAACCCTTCAATTTGTAATTAAAAGGCAAAGGCAGAGATTCATGCCTTATTAATGCCTCAGTGTTAAATTTATGTCTTCAGTGTAACCGGGCACCGGTTTCAGAGATAATCTTTGCATTTCTACTGCGAAGAACAAAGTAGATTATATCCTAGCAGCTATGGCTTTGCATTTGCTAGCAAGACTGATAATCTACTATTTTCTAAGGTGCCATGTTGCTTTAATTTCCATTGGGACAACAATATCTTATACAAAATAGAAGCGGGAGAAGGCAAATGAGGTAAGGAATGAGAGAGTTAGATCCATCCTGACGTAGTATACTTTGAAGAGGTATAACAAAAATATTGATAAAGGTCTATCAAACACGTACAGTCAATTCTATTCACCCTAGTGAAGGAGAATGGCTGAAGGAAAAAAAAAATGTGATAAAATAGAGAATAGGAATTTTACAGCACTTCCTAAGTTTGAATCCATGGTGTCATAGACTCCTAGAATATCTCAAGCCGGAAGAGACCTGTAAGGATCATATTCTTGGATTCCTTTTGTGCATACAATAAACTGAGTTGCCAGGCTGGTTGTGATCCTGGGAGCTCCTATAGAATTGCACTCCTGCCATGTGAGGAGGCGTTTTGCTCTTTACTGCCTGCAAGTCTATGTATAGTACCTCTAGCACCTATATTTACGTATTGTGGGACATAAATGCACTTGAAATTTCTCTTCCTGATTCTAGTCTGTAAATTTCTCTGATGTTGTTGTCAAGAATAAAACTGGATTAGGAGAAAAGACACCAGAGAGGTGAGGAAGCGAGAAGATCTAAAAATATATCAAACATGAATTCAAGAAGCAAGAATTAGGAGACAGTAGGGCAAAGTAATTTGATATGAAAACCTCATGTTTATTTGAGAAGAGCTGGAGTGTCAGCTTTGTCCTGAGGATAACATCATGCAGCAAATACTATTGTGGACCCAGGAGTGAGAGCAGAGAACAGCAGCAGCTGCCATTTCCCTGCTGTACTATGGTTGAGGTTGCAGCATTCACTCAGGTGAGATGGGGACTGAGACATGTAGGCATAAATGTGTAAGGTGGGTAAAGGTGGGAAGCAACAGTAGTACAGGGAGCAAAGGCAGTTGTTTGCTGCTGGGACAAGGGGTGTGATGGAAGGGCGTGTGGTATGAGGAAGAGCTCCTCCTGCCCCGTGGGACTCTGTTGATGGAGTGCACTGCATGAGACAAGTTTGACTGAAGCCCTTTATTGCTAAAAGCATTTTCTTCGGAGAGGTGTCCTCCTGGGTCTTGGCTGGGCAAGGGAGAGCTGGCAGTGGCACCAGTGTTGGGCAGTTCTTCGTTTGCATTCACAAAGTGAGGTGCTGGCTGAGGAGGGAGGAGGTCTGCTGTGCTGGTCCCTCCGCTCGGCCTCCCACGGTTGTGTCCTTCAAAAGAGCAGGACAGTGCGAATACTGAAAACGGAAAAGAAGAGGGGAGTTACAAGTGCTGTGTCTGGGAGTGGTCAGGAGCAGGCAGCGGGGCAGGCAGGTGTGCCTGAGGACCGGCTGCGCCTTTCTCATCCAGCGCCGTCCTAACTCTGCTGCATGTGATGTGCAGCAACGGGGCAGCCTTCCAAACATGCTGAATGGAACCCCTCGCGAGCTAAAGCACCTTGTCCCTCCCCAAAGTCTTGTGCTGCCACTGCCAGATACATTCCTCCTTCCTTTGGCTTTTATGCTGTTGTTGCCAAGGACGCCCCTCACTCCTCGGTCTCCTTTGCCTGTCCTGTGCTTACAAACAGTGGGCCCTGTGACTCAAAAGTCTCGGATGCTTTCTGAGAAGGGAGCATTGCGTGCTCTGCCTGCCAGAGGGGTTGGGCAGGTTGAATTTTGGGTGGAGGTGGTGTGTGCTGTACCTGACTTGTGCTGGTCAGGATCTCACCTTTTTCCTGCACGTAACAGCTCAAATCCCTCGTTCACTTTAGCAAACGGCAGCGTGTGCGTGATCAGCAAGTCTGAGTTGAATTTCTTCTCCAGATAGCTGGAAACTAATTTGGGGATACAATCTCTTGCCTTAAAACCTAGAAACAGGAGAAATCACTCACCATGAATCATCAGAGAAACACTGTTCTGATAATGTAATGTTTGTAGAGTTTTCTGGTGCCAACAGTGTAGCAGCTCTCCTCTGAGCAGAATATTAGAGCTGACCACGAGCTTGTCCCATCTGCCAGGCTGTGCCTACCTGTAAAATATACTTGAGGCTGCGCCCTTGTGATGCATGGTACCTATTTCCTTTAGTGGATCAAATTTAAGAGGAGGGGGCTAAACTGTGGAAGACTGGATGATACTGGTGGATAAAATAATTTTTAACGACAAAGGTAGTAAGACACTGGATCAGGTTGCCCAGAGAAGTTGTGGATGCGCCATCATTGGAAGCGTTCAAGGTCAGGTTGGACAAGGCTCTGAGTAACCTGCTCTAGTGAAAGATGTCCCTGTGCACAGCAGAAAGGTCTGACAAGATGACCTTCAAATTACCCTTCCAAACCAAACCATTCAGTGATAATGTGAACTGGAAATTACTGTGAAAGGAAAAGACTGAAATATCTAAATTGTTGTCTTGAGTTTCCTACCTCCGAGTACACTCCCCTTCCATGTACGCCCCGTCAGCAGAAGCAGAGGATCAACAGGAATCACTGCATCAGAAGGCGCTACCCCAACCATCACGCAGACACCAGTGTTCATATTGCAGGAGGCCAGGGCAGCAATCTAATGGGACAGGCAAATTAATTAGAGAACGTGCTGATGAGTTTGTCAGACAAGTGTTCTTTCGTGCGACTGTCTGCCCCTCCTTGTAATGTGAACACACTGGCTTCCTGGCAGAGCAGACGTGCTGAGCTCAGTGCCTGTTTTAAGATTGGTACATCATTTTCTCCCAAAGCCCACAGGCGGTCTTTCTGAGCAAAGGGGTGTCCTGTAGTGCAGGCAGTGGGCAGGGAACTGCCTGCAGGGCTGAACTTTGCCCTGGCGGGAGCCCATTAATGATGTGGGAGAGGGGACATGTGCTGAAATGCCACATACCATGGTATCCACACGCCCAATGACCTCAAAGGAGTAGTCCACGCCATGGCCGGTCATCTCTGTGACCACCTCCTGGATGGGCTTGTTGAAGTCCTGAGGATTGATGCAGTCGGTGGCTCCCAGCTCCTTGGCCTTGGCAAACTTGTCGTTGTTGATATCAATGGCAATGATGCGGGAAGCTCCAGCCACCTTGCAGCCCATGACAACAGAGAGGCCAACTCCTCCGAGGCCAAAGACAGCGCAGGTGGAGCCTGGCTTTACCTGCACAACAGAGGCCCCGTGAATCTCCAGCGTGAACAGGAGGTTTCTGTCACACAGGGCTGGGGGTGGTGCTAGGGCAGCAATGGGGCTGATGCTCGACATGCCTGAATACCAACCTTGGCAGTGTTGATGGCAGCCCCGTAGCCAGTGGAAAACCCACAGCCAAGCAAGCAGACCTTGTCCAGGGGTGCAGCAGAATCTATCTTGGCAACGGTGCACTCGGGTGCCACGGTGTATTCTGCAAAGGTGCTGATCCACACGAAGTGGTGAATCTGTTTCCCTTTGCAAGTGAACCGGCTGGTCTTGTCAGGCATCAGGTTCTGCGGTTCTGAGAAGCTGTTGGGAGGCACATGCATTTCTCAGCATCAAAGAATGTCAGGGATTGGAAAGGACCTCAAAAGATGATCTAGTTCAATCCCCCTGCTGGAGTAGGGACACCCAGATGAGGTTACACAGGAAGGTGTCCAGGCGAGTTTTGAATCCAGAGAAGGAGATTCCACAACCCCCTGGGCAGCCTGTTCCAGGCTCTGTCACCCTTACTGGGAAGAAGTTTCTTCTCTTATTTAAGTGGAACCTCTTGTGTTCCAGTTTGTATCCATTACCCCATGTTCTATCATTGGTTGTCACCAAGAAGAGCCTGGCTCCATCCTCCTGACACTCACACTTTCCCTATTTATAACCATGAATGAGGTGACCCCTCAATGTCTTCTTCTCCAAGCTCAAGAGCCTCAGCTCCCTCAGCGTTTCCTCACAAGGAAGATGCTCCACTCCCTTCAGCATGTTTGTTGCTCTTCGCTGGACTCTCTCCAGCAGTTCCCTGTCCTTCTGGAACTGAGGGTCCACAACTGGACACAATATTCCAGGTGTGGTCTCACCAGGGCAGAGGGGCAGAAGAACCTCTCTGACCTACTGACCACCCTCCTTCTAATACACCCCAGGTACCATTGGCCTTCCTGGACACCAGGGCATAGTACTGGCTCATGGTCACGCTGCTGGCCTCCAGGACCCCCAGATCCCTTTCCCCTACACTGCTCTCCAACAGGTCATTCCTCAACTTATACTGGAACCTGGGGGTGTTACTGCCCAGATGCAAGACTCTACACTTGCCCTTGTTATATTTCATTAAATCTTTCCCCACCCAAGTCTCCAGGTCTCGCTGGATGGCAGCACAGCCTTCTGGCGTGTCAGCCACTCCTCCCAGTTTTGTGTCATTAATTGTTTTTCTCAAGTAAAGCACGCGTGGAGGTGTCAGACTGGTTGAGAGACAGCTGACCCCATTTGAGTAGAGGGGAGGGAGAAGCAGACTCACTGGAACTTCACACAGTAGTTGGATTCAGGGTTCAGGCAGTAGGTGCATTCCCCACAATTAGGAATACCGAGGGGGATGACTTTGTCTCCTGCAACAAAGCAGATCCCTGTTAGGTGCTGCTTGCTCATCAGGCTCTGGGGTGCTGCCTGTTGGAGCCTCTGCAGAGCTTTCCAATGGCAGCATTGCACCAGGAACCCTCTGCTCTCTCTGTCCTGAGGAAGCGCTTGTGTGCATGGGGAATAGAGCAGGAATGCGCGTGAGACAGCCCAGTGCAACCAGTGTGCACTCAGGTTTTGAGCCACTGATGCAGGAGCAAGGTGGTTGAATTTCTGAACTCGGGGCAACATCATCTGCTTTAAGAGCTCACTCCTGGGTGTGTGTGTGTTCTACCTGGTTTCAGAGAGGTCACTCCTTCTCCAATGCTTTCCACAATGCCAGCTCCTTCGTGGCCTGGGATAACTGGAAATTCCACATTAGCAATGGAACCTTCGACAACGTGGTCATCTGTGCGACAGATGCCAGTGGCTACCATCTGTTTGGAGAAGAAAGAGCAGTTGAGCTCTAGAAACGCTCTGGCATCTGTTTAACCCGATATGTGGAAGGACTTTTCACAGTGCTGCTCTGGACTATTATGGCTTACAGGTGGGGACAGATCCCTGACAGGTATAACCCACAGGAAGAGCAATTCTGACAAGACAGGAAAAAAAAAAATGGAATGCATTTTTACCTTGATACGGACTTCACCTGCCTTTGGAGGTGCAACCTCCACCTCCTCAACAGAGAGGGGTTTGCCCGCAGCCCAGGCAACAGCAGCTCTGCATCTGATGACCTGGAAACAACAGAGAGGGTTATGCTGCTGACTTTGGGAGGTGACAGGGAAAATATCCCCTAAGGGAAGAGATTCAAGTATACTGCATAGATTTGACAGCAATGTGCGTGGTGCTGCTGTATCTTCAGGCCAGAGGAGCAGCACTTTTAGTACCAGGGAAATGCCTGTTAGGAGCTTTGCTCTTGGTCTGGTAAGCTAAAGGACTGAGGGCCCCAAGACAGGTTATGGATGGTCCCTGTCTGTCTGGAAGCTGGATGATTCTTTCCCTTGCCAAAGGGGTGATTTGTGTATGGCATCTCCAAGCCCCAGAGCTGGTTTGATGTTCAGAAAATTCAGCTTTCAGCTAGAAAGCGGTTTTGGCAAGGAAAGAGTTGAATTGCAGGAGTGGAGTGGCTGCAAGGCTGCACCTCTGAAGAGCTGCGTTTCCCTGCCAGTGCGGAAACACACAGCGGGGCTGAGCAGGAGGGTGTTGGTCAGGATGGAATCATTCAGCGTTTTCATTCCCAAGCTGCTGGGCAGAACAGGAGGGCGCTGCGTAAGGAAGGTGCTGACATGTGCGGTTGTATGAAAGCAGAAGGTTGTGTGACTGGAGGAGTTTGGAGGGGTTAGTGGAGTAGCGTTAAAGGAAAGAGGGTGTGCAGTAGAGGTGCACAGGCTGAGCCATTTGCAGAGTATTCCCCAAGAACAGGCTCTCTGAGGAAAGAAGAAGGGAGACGAGTTGTCCTTACTTTTCCCGAAGTGGCCATGAGGTCTCTGTTAGCAGAGCTGTTGCTGTTTGTGCAGCAGGCTGGAGGGAAGCTGCCGTCTGTCTGACCAAAGCCCTGCGTTGCGAAATCTCCCGGCCGTGGAACCAGAGCCTGCCTGGGCAGCTGCAGGGAGCGTGGGGAGTCCTGGTGTGGAACGGTCGCCAGAGGGCTGTGGTTAATCTGTGTCCGACGCGGGACGCAGAGGAGCGCAGGGAGTGTTGAGCGCAGGAGCTGGTGGCAGCAGGGAGATGGCAATGGGTGGCAGCCGCTCTCCACTGGAGCAGGCAGAAGTCCTCCAGGGAGGCTTTTATTGGTGGCTCTGCCCTCGGGCCGTGTCCCGCCCTCCCTGCCTGACAGGCACAGAGAGCTCTGCGAGATTTCTCTCCTCTGGTCACTTCCGTTAGATGTGGAGAGACAAGATTTGCAGCACCGCCTCCCTTGGGTCCTCTTGTTGTCCGGAGGTAGCATTTCAGCTGGCAGTGGTTCAACCCAAGTGATTTCAAAAGAACGGAAACTTAAAGCAAGAAAACAAACACAGTGAAGTCATGTGATGGTGGACAAGCATTCATGACATTTTGGAGTGAAGATTAACTGTTTGTGGTATTGCAGCTATTTTCACCTGAGTATTAAGGGGAGAGTGTGTCAGGAAGGATGTTGCGTTTCCAAGGACACATTAGTTTCACGCTTGTATAGCCACTTCTGGAAGGGGATTCGCTCTTCTGGTTCTCACGGAGCTGTTTCTGCTGAGGCATGAAGCAAGGTGATATGCAGGAGGCTGGATGACTGAGACACTCTTGGAGGACCAGGCTAGGATGAGCCCCTTGTGCATGACTGCCAGGTTTGGGAACTGCTTCTTCACTTAGGTCGATGTCAGCCCCAGGTTTCCATTTTTCAGGGGACTGTTTGAAGAAGTTTGTGTTGGCAACAGCAGCACTTGCTGTTGCAAGTGTGAACCCCTAGTGCCCAAACCCCCTGAACCAATCTCTGGCATGACCGATGGAGACCTGCAAATGCTACTGTTCCCCAGCAGGTGGCGGAGCTCTTGCCTGGGCAATGGTGGTGGCCCTGTGGTGTGGCAGTGGCTACAGCGGCATGGAAGTGCAGCTGGGCAACCTGTTCGCCATGGGGGCAAAGGCAGTTGTCTGCTGAAACAAACGGTGTGACAGAGCAGCCCATGGTACAAGGAAGAGCTCCTCCTGCCCCGTGGGACGCTGTTGATGGAGTGCACTGCATGGGACAAGTTTGACTGAAGCCCTTTATTGCTAAAAGCATTTTCTCCGGAGAGGTGTCCTCCTGGGTCTTGGCTGGGCAAGGGAGAGCTGGCAGCGGCACCAGTGTTGGGCAGTTCTTCGTTTGCATTCACAAAGTGAGGTGCTGGCTGAGGAGGGAGGAGGTCTGCTGTGCTGGTCCCTCCACTCGGCCTCCCACGGTTGTGTCCTTCAAAAGAGCAGGACAGTGCGAATACTGAAAACGGAAAAGAAGAGGGGAGTTACAAGTGCTGTGTCTGGGAGTGGTCAGGAGCAGGCAGCGGGGCAGGCAGGTGTGCCTGAGGACCGGCTGCGCCTTTCTCATCCAGCGTCGTCCTAACTCTGCTGCATGTGATGTGCAGCAACGGGGCAGCCTTCCAAACATGCTGAATGGAACCCCTCGCGAGCTAAAGCACCTTGTCCCTCCCCAAAGTCTTGTGCTGCCACTGCCAGATACATTCCTCCTTCCTTTGGCTTTTATGCTGTTGTTGCCAAGGATGCCCCTCACTCCTCGATCTCCTTTGCCTGTCCTGTGCTTACAAACAGTGTGCCCTGTGACTCAAAAGTCTCGGATGCTTTCTGAGAAGGGAGCATTGCGTGCTCTGCCTGCCAGAGGGGTTGGGCAGGTTGAATTTTGGGTGGAGGTGGTGTGTGCTGTACCTGACTTGTGCTGGTCAGGATCTCACCTTTTTCCTGCACGTAACAGCTCAAATCCCTCGTTCACTTTAGCAAATGGCAGCGTGTGCGTGATCAGCAAGTCTGAGTTGAATTTCTTCTCCAGATAGCTGGAAACTAATTTGGGGATACAATCTCTTGCCTTAAAACCTAGAAACAGGAGAAATCACTCACCATGAATCATCAGAGAAACGCTGTTCTGATAATGTAATGTTTGTAGAGTTTTCTGGTGCCAACAGTGTAGCAGCTCTCCTCTGAGCAGAATATTAGAGCTGACCACGAGCTTGTCCCATCTGCCAGGCTGTGCCTACTTGTAAAATATACTTGAGGCTGCACCCTTGTGATGCATGGTTCCTATTTCTTGTAATGCATGAAATTTAAGAGGATGGGGCTAAACTGTGAAGGAGTAGATGATACTGGTGGATAAAAGAGTTTTTAACGACAAAGCTAGTAAGACACTGGATCAGGTTGCCCAGAGAAGTTGTGGATGCGCCATTGTTGCTTTATCCATGCGAGCCACAGAACCTGACACACCAATATGATGTTCACAGAGTTCGCTTTATTGTCGGACCGGGCTAGCTTTATAGCAAAGCTGCCCTGTCCACGCGCCTTACAACAATGTGATTGGTTGTAACTCGTGTCATACAATAACATGATAGGCTGCATGTGCTGTCCACGCGCTCTGCACGCATGTGTCCAGCGATTGCTCCCTCATTATTACCTTCTAATGGTGCTCCTTTAGTCTCTTTTGTCTCTGGCTTCACCTCTCAGCCAGGCTGGCAACAACCCCATCCCCCTGGGGCAGGGGGGGCTCTACCACTACATCTCCCCCTCTTTTATTTAATATTAACAATACGTCGTATCATGCTTTAAATACAGTGTGAAATACAGGGTAAGAACATTAAGGTTAATACAATTACAATTAACAAGAACAGACCTGTTTTCAATATTCCTTTTAACCAAACAAGGTATTCACCCCAAAAAAACCAATATCTTCTGTTATTTTCTTGTTCTGCAAATCTTCTATCTTTTAAACTTTTAAGTTCAAACAACACATACAATCAAACTCTTCATAACTGTGAACATGTCCAATAACAAAAAATTAATTGCTGCTCTATTTTACAAAGTGGTATTCTCAACATTGGCTACATTCGTTGCTTAAAGCGATAACATGTCTGAGGTTAAGGTTTGTCATCACTGCAATCGGTTTCTTCTCTGTTAGCTAGCCAAGGTCTCACCCACTTTGCTGGGATCTATGAATTTTTGTGGTTACCTGTAGAAACACAAGCATATCCCCTTCCCCAGGTTATTAGTGACATAGGACCTCCCCATTGTTGTGTTGTCGGATTAAACACACTAACCTAAGGCACATTTTCGGAAAAATCTTTGACATTTTTGATATGGTGCATAACAACCGGTTCCATTTCAGTTTCACTTTTAGGATTAAGCCAGTTCAGCACATACAATGCCTTCATCAATACCTCTTCTGGGCTCACACCAATTCCCCCTTGTTTTTTCAAAACAGACAAAAGATTTTTTAATGTACGGTGTACACGCTCAATAATTGCTTGGCCAGGAGAATTGTAAGGGATTCCAAACAGGTGTTGTACCTTCCACTGGGTGAGGAAGGCTGCAAGTCTGTCAGAGTGGTATGCAGGACCATTATCTGTTTTGATTTGTTGTGGAGTGGCTGCAAGGCTGCACCTCTGAAGAGCTGTGTTTCCCTGCCAGTGCGGAAACACACAGCGGGGCTGAGCAGGAGGGTGTTGGTCAGGACGGAACAATTCAGCGTTTCCACTCCTGAGCTGCTGGGCAGAACGGGAGAGGAAGGCACTGCCTAAGGCAGGTACCGACATGTGCGGTTGTATGAAAGCAGAAGGTTGTGTGACTGGAGGAGTTTGGAGGGGTTAGTGGAGTAGCGTTAAAGGAAAGAGGGTGTGCAGTAGAGGTGCACAGGCTGAGCCATTTGCAGAGTATTCCCCAAGAACAGGCCCTCTGAGGAAAGAAGAAAGGAGACGAGTTGTCCTTCCTTTTCCCGAAGTGGCCATGAGGTCTCTGTTAGCAGAGCTGTTGCTGTTTGTGCAGCAGGCTGGCTGGAGGGAAGCTGCCGTCTGTCTGACCAAAGCCCTGTGTTGCGAAATGTCCCAACTGTGGAACAGGAGCCTTCCTGGGCAGCTGCAGGGGGCGTGGGGAGTCCTGGTGTGGAACGGTCGCCAGAGGGCTGTGGTTAATCTGTGTCCGATGCGGGACGCAGAGGAGCGCAGGGAGTGTTGAGCGCAGGAGCTGGTGGCAGCAGGGAGATGGCAATGGGTGGCAGCCGCTCTCCACTGGAGCAGGCAGAAGTCCTCCAGGGAGGCTTTTATTGGTGGCTCTGGCCTCGGACCGTGCCCTGCCCTCCCTGCCTGACAGGCAGCAAAACAGAGGAGAGGAATCTGGCTGAGCGATGTGGAGGGAGGAGATGCAGGGCACTGCTCGGGTGTCCTTGTTGTCAAGGTTTAGCATTTCAGCTGGCAGTGGTTCAACCCAAGTAATTGAGAAAGGAGTGAAAGTCTGAAAACTGTTGTTAAGTTCTCCACCCTTCAGATAACAGTGAATGCCTTGGCAAAAAAAAAAATGTATTTGGCATGTGAAGGATACTTTACCGCTCTGTACTCCTTTCTGTCTTCAAAAGTGCGTTTTAAACAGGCCTTCTTGGGCTTCCATTTATGTCAGGAGATAAATGTACCTTAGCAGGTATAATAAACTAGCTTGGTCTCCACCAAAAACGTTTGGCTAGAATACTCTGAGAATGGAGATACTGTTACGCTTGTTTCTGCTGAATCCGTGCTACTACAGGCGAGATCAATAAAGTGGAATTAAACCCCCTCAGTTTTGAGTAGTGATCCACTTCACACAACAACCTGCCTTTTAAGAGATCAGAAGTCTTCTAACAACCTGCACTTGAAAAGAATCATTTTATAGTCCAGTAAAAATCTTCAGACGTAAAGATAACCCGACAGGAACAAATGAGTGAAGTTTGGGTCTTAATTGCTTTGCAAAGTGATTTGATTATACACACACGTGTTTAAGGATCTTTTCTGTTAAAGCCTCATCTCTTGGTAAACTTATTGACAAATCAATAACATGGCTGGGCTGCTCAAAGTCTCTTCCTGCTGACACGAACAAGCCATCAATAACCCAAGGTCCCCTTACTTCCCAGCCTCTTCTACCCAGTTCCCATGCACGTGAGAGCCTGCCAGCTCTGATTAGTACTTGCAAAAGATAAGTCAATGTTGCCTATTTTTGCCGAGATAGAAAGAGCCTCTGCTCCTGTTTCCACGTTACCAGTGCAGAAAGCAGTAAGATGCTGTATGTTTGATTTCGTGCAAGCTGTTACCAGTTGCCTGTTTCTTCCTGTTTACTCTGTATTCACACTTAAAGGTTACCAAACCTTCCCTTTCTTTAATGGGAACAACTAACCCTTCCTGCTGCTCGTTCATATTTCTTCGTATTGTTTCCCAAGCATCAGATGGCCTTGTGTAAATTAGCAAAAGATCTAATCCCATACTGACAAAATGACTACAACATCCCCAAGAGAGAGATACAAAGTGAAAGAAAAAACAAATCACAACACATCAGTTTTAAGTAAAATGCCTGGAAGTGTTAATTTGGTAAGCTATTCAGTGGCGAGACGTTCTCCAGTACTGAAGTCTGTTATTTACTTCAATGTCATTTACAGAAAATTCAGACGCATGGTGACCTTAAATTTTAATCTCTACAATACTTTCCTTGTCTATCAGGCAATGGAATGCTCAGGTCATTCGGGATGGATGCATAGGTCTGACTTAGAGGTTTTCTGTGCTGAGTTTCAGTTGGATAGTAAGTGAAGAATTTGTCAGGAATCAGGGAGGTTTCTAAGGATGCGTCTGTTTGCCTTATGTGTAACCAGTTTTGCAAGGGTGGGGGCCCTGGGCTCTCCTAGTTCTCACAGCGCTGTTTTGTACTGAGGAGTTAGATAAGGTGATTTATAGGAGACTTGATGAAAGGGACCTTGTTGGAGGACCAGGCTAAGATGAGCACCCCGCATGTGACGTATCACCCATGGTTAAGTGTACAGGGAGCTGCCCCGAGAGGTTTGTGTTGGTCCTGGCTACTGCGTGTCCCAGCCCTGGTTCATGGGGCAAGAGGAAGGTCAGCAGCAGCAGCAGCAGCACTTGCTGTTGCGGGGCTGGACCCCCAGCTCCCAAATCCCCTGGGCCCATCTCTGGCTTCAGCAATGCAGCCCGGCAACTGTACCATGCCCTAGCAGGTGGCTGAGCTCTTGCCTGGGCAATGGTGGCCCTGTGGTGTGGCAGCAGCTCCAGCTGCATGGAAGTGCTGCTGGGCAGCCTGTTCGCCAGGGGGGCAAAGGCAGTTGTCTGCTGAAACAAGAGCTGTGACAGAGCTGCCCATGGCATGAGGAAGAGCTCTTCCTGCCCCGTGGGACTCTGTTGAACCGTTTGATCTGATTAGTCTTCTTTTGATTTCTAGACTACTTTACCCTATTTGTTCTTGTGCAAACAAAGCCAGTTAGAGCAAAAAGTTTTTCCTTGTTTCCTTGTTTATACCCTTAATTTATTTTTGGAAACTGAGCAGTACAATTTATTAAAGTAGACTTGTAGCTGAAACAGGTAAACTAAATAATGGAAAGTACTGCAAAGAGCGATGCGTCCTTTTCCTTGCTGCTCATGAAAGAAATACCACACGTTAAAATATTGGATGCACACGGTCGTGTGTAATTTAGCCACCAGCTAGAATCACCAGATTTATCATATACTCAACTGTGAGCTGCTGCCAAGGACTGCCTATAAAAGGAACAGAAAGATGATGGACAAAGAGGTTACAAATTGATATGATATGGTTAAATGCCAGCAAAGAGAATCAGTTTTTCCTGGTCACACATGTGAACTTGACTCCAGCATGTCAGAAATGCCAGAAAGCCAGTTCATCCTTCTGCCCGTCCCACTCCTGGGCCTGCTGTGCAGGGTTTCATGGTGTTTGTAATGAAAAAAGTTTCCACATGCCTAATTTAGCCTTGCGGACCTTCATGATCCAACCAGCTCTAGTCTGAGACCAGGAACCATTTAGAATGCTAGAGTGAGCAGAGCTCAACTCTTTAGCTGTTGAACAAAGTGACAGATGCACAAACCTATGATGTGTTTATATTTAAGCAGAGCTGCAGGGCTAATTCATTACTTTCTTTGAGACTTGTCACAGGAATCCAATTAAGGCTGTGCAGACGCACACGCGGTATTAGGGAAACATTGTTTACTGAGAAGACCTTTATTCTAGTGTTTTCTTGGTAGGGCAGTGCTAAAACTCAAAACTTTTAACGAGTCATTTTGGTGTTATCTCATTACCTGTGACCTTATCGTTTTATCCTTTAAAAGTAGCTAAGAGAATTACAGGTAACTTTTATAGCAGGGTGAAGTGAGGTCCATGTGCAAAAGTTACTGTAATTTGGCAGACAATATGGAATTTGTTAATCTTTGATAACTTTTTGTGTGTTTATGATGTGCTGTGTAATTGCTCTTTGTGCTGAGGGTTTTTCGTAAGTGCAAAGGGCTACGGATTGGGATAAGAATTGCTCAAAAGAGGCCAAAAGGCATTATAGCGTTACAGGTCCAATGTTCAGGAGCACAAGAAGGGTCTGTTTAGCAGAATGACCTGCTCACAGTGGCAATTGTGTTCTCTGGGGACGTTTTTGCACAGTTGTACTGTAACATTATGTGGGACTTGGTGCTGGAAATCTATTAAAAGCACAACAGCATTTGCAAGAAGGAGAGCACATCCATGTAATGTGTATAAATGTTACATGATAAGTTATCTACTGCTCTGTATATGCTTCAAATAATATAGTGCTAGCTACTGTCCCTTATTGCCTTTCGATGCAAATGCTTCCATTTTGTGTGAGCTGCACTTTCTTAAATGCATATGTGGCCAGTCTCACGTGGTGTTCCCCAGGGCTGGAACATGGAGGGTTGGGCTCTTCTGCCAAGTGACAAGCAAAAGGACAAGAGAAAATGGCTGCAATTTGCACCACGGGAGGTTTAGATTGGATATTAGGAAAAACTTCTTCACCAAAAGGGTTGTCAGGCATTGGAACAGGCTGCCCAGGGAAGTGGAAAGTACGGGGAATTAATTGAATATAGAACATCTCTCAAATGCTTAATTGTTGCTGAGTATTCTGTACCTGTCCCAGTTAAATATAGCCACCGCACTGGGCACTAATACACTGATACAGTAATATTAATAACCTGGGTACTCCGAATACTGTATAAGATGTGCCCCAACAATCCACTGGTTTTGAGGGATATCTGCTGAACAGAAGAAAAGCACCGGACCTGTCACTAGTTAAATGGCAGATCTGTGCTGGTGGTATTTCTCTTCTCAGAGCAACTGCCATCTCTGGGAAAAGCTGTTTGCATTACAAGTGTCCATGCAAAGGGCTTATTCACAGGTATAAAACTTAAGTAGTTGTTGACAGAGGAGTTATTTCTGCTTCTGCTGATGATCTAGGTGGTTGCTAGGCTTCTCTGTACTTGGGGCTTTGTACAACTTTGATCACACAGCAAATACAGAAGGAAGGAACGGAAATTAGGAGAAATGAGTATGTGTTTAGTATATTTCCATTCTGAACTCAAAGAAATCAGCAAAGGCTTTCACTACAACACGCAGCCCAGAGTCGTGTGATCCTGCACAGCGGTTTGGGCAGGACAGGATCAAATGATGTCCCTGAGGAACTGGACAGACTTCTTCTGCGAAATGCTCTGTTTCAATACAGGCTGCAATTGCAATATATCAGGTGATTCACGTGTCCTTCATGCCTCTTACCCTGTCAGTTCTCTCACTGGATTTGGTGGAGCAAAGATGTGGTTCTTCTCCAGGATTAGTTGCTTTCATGTGCTTTGCAATCATCACTCCACTTGGAAAGTGGACTGATGGTTA
Source organism: Patagioenas fasciata (assembly GCF_037038585.1). Lineage (NCBI taxonomy): Eukaryota > Metazoa > Chordata > Aves > Columbiformes > Columbidae > Patagioenas > Patagioenas fasciata. Next base: position 77,001,005 of record NC_092523.1, on the reverse strand, counting down.
AATACTTAGCTGAAAACAAAAATATTCTTGAGTCTGTTCAGACAGACCCACTTTACACAACTTTTGAGCCTTATTTTAGTTGGTTTTGGTTTCTATTCAGTTTTCTGCATGGTGCAAGAGTGGGAGAGCAATTCCAGAGGACAAATGCTGTATGGCTGATTTCCCATCTGGTTGCTAGTGTCTGAAGTTTACAACAACAAATTTTACAAATACTGTGACGGGTAATGTAATCATTCAGTTGCCTCCTAGATAACATTAATACATATGGCTTATGTTTTGGTCTCACACATAAGGACATAAACGTAAACGGTGCTACATGTACTGGTATTCCCTGCCTCTTAGGACTTGTCCAGTCTCTGCTGTTGAGCTTGTAGTCTACAAAATGGTTGTGAAAAGGTCTCTCAAATGTGTCATATTATTTTTCCTTAAACATCCATGTGTTGCTCTCCTCTGTCAAAGTGCCAAACCCAACAGTGACGTGAAGACAACACAGATTTTGGAACTGCTGACTCCCTGCTCGCAGTTGTGAAGGGCTATGGGGAGCTGGCATCTCTGCAAAACATTTGGAATGGATGTGGATGTCGGGGGGAGTTGATGCTGGGATCCTGTTTCTGTGTGGCTTTGTGTGCACCTTAGGAAAGGATTTTTTTTCTTATCCGATTAATAGAGGGAAAATAAAATCAAACTTGTATGTCAGCAGGCATGGATTTAATGAGTAGCTTTTTAATGACAGGTAGTGTATATCTACATTCAACAATATTTCGTATCCTGACTTGCTCTATGTGTTCATGTGTCAGATAAGTTTTAATAACTGATCTGTTGGTTGAGATGTTTGTACAGATGGACACAGGCCTCCAGGTCTTGGTCTTTGTCTCCCTAGTCAGTGCTGTGGCCCCTTGGTGTCTGCATTCCTGTCAGAAATCGCTTTGTGGAATAGACTCTGAAATGCACTTAGGAGGACTAAGTACAAATCTTATCTCATCCCCTGCCTTCAGTACTTTAAACCCTTCAATTTGTAATTAAAAGGCAAAGGCAGAGATTCATGCCTTATTAATGCCTCAGCGTTAAGTTTATGTCTTCAGTGTAACCAGGCACCGGTTTCAGAGATAATCTTTGCATTTCTATTGCGAAGAACAAAGTAGATTATATCCTAGCAGCTATGGCTTTGCATTTGCTAGCAAGACTGATAATCTACTATTTTCTAAGGTGCCATGTTGCTTTAATTTCCATTGGGACAACAATATCTTATACAAAATAGAAGCGGGAGAAGGCAAATGAGGTAAGGAATGAGAGAGTTAGATCCATCCTGACGTAGTATACTTTGAAGAGGTATAACAAAAATATTGATAAAGGTCTATTAAACATGTACAGTCAATTCTATTCACCCTAGTGAAGGAGAATGGCTGAAGGAAAACAAATGTGATAAAATAGAGAATAGGAATTTTACAGCACTTCCTAATTTTGAATCCATGGTGTCATAGAATCCTAGAATATCTCAAGCCGGAAGAGACCTGTAAGGATCATATTCTTGCATTCCTTTTGTGCATACAATAAACTGAGTTGCCAGGCTGGTTGTGATCCTGGGAGCTCCTATAGAATTGCACTCCTGCCATGTGAGGAGGCATTTTGCTCTTTACTGCCTGCAAGTCTATGTATAGTACCTCTAGCACCTATATTTACGTATTGTGGGACATAAATGCACTTGAAATTTCTCTTCCTGATTCTAGTCTGTAAATTTCTCTGATGTTGTTGTCAAGAATAAAACTGGATTAGGAGAAAAGACACCAGAGAGGTGAGGAAGCGAGAAGATCTAAAAATATATCAAACATGAATTCAAGAAGCAAGAATTAGGAGACAGTAGGGCAAAGTAATTTGATATGAAAACCTCATGTTTATTTGAGAAGAGCTGGAGTGTCAGCTTTGTCCTGAGGATAACATCATGCAGCAAATACTATTGTGGACCCAGGAGTGAGAGCAGAGAACAGCAGCAGCTGCCATTTCCCTGCTGTACTATGGTTGAGGTTGCAGCATTCACTCAGGTGAGATGGGGACTGAGACATGTAGGCATAAATGTGTAAGGTGGGTAAAGGTGGGAAGCAACAGTAGTGCAGGGAGCAAAGGCAGTTGTTCGCTGCTGGGACAAGGGGTGTGATGGAAGGGCCCGTGGTATGAGGAAGAGCTCCTCCTGCCCCGTGGGACTCTGTTGATGGAGTGCACTGCATGGGACAAGTTTGACTGAAGCCCTTTATTGCTAAAAGCATTTTCTTCGGAGAGGTGTCCTCCTGGGTCTTGGCTGGGCAAGGGAGAGCTGGCAGCGGCACCAGTGTTGGGCAGTTCTTCGTTTGCATTCACAAAGTGAGGTGCTGGCTGAGGAGGGAGGAGGTCTGCTGTGCTGGTCCCTCCGCTCGGCCTCCCACGGTTGTGTCCTTCAAAAGAGCAGGACAGTGCGAATACTGAAAACGGAAAAGAAGAGGGGAGTTACAAGTGCTGTGTCTGGGAGTGGTCAGGAGCAGGCAGCGGGGCAGGCAGGTGTGCCTGAGGACCGGCTGCGCCTTTCTCATCCAGCGCCGTCCTAACTCTGCTGCATGTGATGTGCAGCAACGGGGCAGCCTTCCAAACATGCTGAATGGAACCCCTCGCGAGCTAAAGCACCTTGTCCCTCCCCAAAGTCTTGTGCTGCCACTGCCAGATACATTCCTCCTTCCTTTGGCTTTTATGCTGTTGTTGCCAAGGATGCCCCTCACTCCTCGATCTCCTTTGCCTGTCCTGTGCTTACAAACAGTGGGCCCTGTGACTCAAAAGTCTCGGATGCTTTCTGAGAAGGGAGCATTGCGTGCTCTGCCTGCCAGAGGGGTTGGGCAGGTTGAATTTTGGGTGGAGGTGGTGTGTGCTGTACCTCACTTGTGCTGGTCAGGATCTCACCTTTTTCCTGCACGTAACAGCTCAAATCCCTCGTTCACTTTAGCAAATGGCAGCGTGTGCGTGATCAGCAAGTCTGAGTTGAATTTCTTCTCCAGATAGCTGGAAACTAATTTGGGGATACAATCTCTTGCCTTAAAACCTAGAAACAGGAGAAATCACTCGCCATGAATCATCAGAGAAACGCTGTTCTGATAATGTAATGTTTGTAGAGTTTTCTGGTGCCAACAGTGTAGCAGCTCTCCTCTGAGCAGAATATTAGAGCTGACCACGAGCTTGTCCCATCTGCCAGGCTGTGCCTACCTGTAAAATATACTTGAGGCTGCGCCCTTGTGATGCATGGTACCTATTTCTTTTAGTGGATCAAATTTAAGAGGAGGGGGCTAAACTGTGGAAGACTGGATGATACTGGTGGATAAAATAATTTTTAACGACAAAGGTAGTAAGACACTGGATCAGGTTGCCCAGAGAAGTTGTGGATGCGCCATCATTGGAAGCGTTCAAGGTCAGGTTGGACAAGGCTCTGAGTAACCTGCTTTAGTGAAAGATGTCCCTGTGCACAGCAGAAAGGTCTGACAAGATGACCTTCAAATTACCCTTCCAAACCAAACCATTCAGTGATACTGTGAACTGGAAATTACTGTGAAAGGAAAAGACTGAAATATCTAAATTGTTGTCTTGAGTTTCCTACCTCCGAATACACTCCCCTTCCATGTACGCCCCGTCAGCAGAAGCAGAGGATCAACAGGAATCACTGCATCAGAAGGCGCTACCCCAACCATCACGCAGACACCAGTGTTCATATTGCAGGAGGCCAGGGCAGCAATCTAATGGGACAGGCAAATTAATTAGAGAACGTGCTGATGAGTTTGTCAGACAAGTGTTCTTTCGTGCGACTGTCTGCCCCTCCTTGTAATGTGAACACACTGGCTCCCTGGCAGAGCAGACGTGCTGAGCTCAGTGCCTGTTTTAAGATTGGTACATCATTTTCTCCCAAAGCCCACAGGCGGTCTTTCTGAGCAAAGGGGTGTCCTGTAGTGCAGGCAGCGGGCAGGGAACTGCCTGCAGGGCTGAACTTTGCCCTGGCGGGAGCCCATTAATGATGTGGAAGAGGGGACATGTGCTGAAATGCCACCTACAATGGTATCCACACGCCCAACGGCCTCAAAGGAGTAGTCCACGCCATGGCCGGTCATCTCAGTGACCACCTCCTGGATGGGCTTGTTGAAGTCCTGAGGATTGATGCAGTCGGTGGCTCCCAGCTCCTTGGCCTTGGCAAACTTGTCCTTGTTAATATCAATGGCAATGATGCGGGAAGCTCCAGCCACCTTGCAGCCCATGACAACAGAGAGGCCAACTCCTCCGAGGCCAAAGACAGCGCAGGTGGAGCCTGGCTTTACCTGCACAACAGAGGCCCTGTGAATCTCCAGCGTGAACAGGAGGTTTCTGTCACACAGGGCTGGGGGTGGTGCTAGGGCAGCAATGGGGCTGATGCTCGACATGCCTGAATACCAACCTTGGCAGTGTTGATGGCAGCCCCGTAGCCGGTGGAAAACCCACAGCCGAGCAAGCAGACCTTGTCCAGGGGTGCAGCAGAATCTATCTTGGCAACAGCGTACTCGGGTGTCACGGTGTATTCTGCAAAGGTGCTGATCCACACGAAGTGGTGAATCTGTTTCCCTTTGCAAGTGAACCGGCTGGTCTTGTCAGGCATCAGGTTCTGCGGTTCTGAGAAGCTGTTGGGAGGCACATGCATTTCTCAGCATCAAAGAATGTCAGGGATTGGAAAGGACCTCAAAAGATGATCTAGTTCAATCCCCCTGCTGGAGTAGGGACACCCGGATGAGGTTACACAGGAAGCTGTCCAGGCGAGTTTTGAATATGTCCAGAGAAGGAGATTCCACAACCCCCTGGGCAGCCTGTTCCAGGCTCTGTCACCCTTACTGGGAAGAAGTTTCTTCTCTTATTTAAGTGGAACCTCTTGTGTTCCAGTTTGTATCCATTACCCCATGTTCTATCATTGGTTGTCACCAAGAAGAGCCTGGCTCCATCCTCCTGACACTCACACTTTCCCTATTTATAACCATGATGAGGTCACCCCTCAATGTCTTCTTCTCCAAGCTCAAGAGCCTCAGGTCCCTCAGCCTTTCCTCACAAGGAAGATGCTCCACTCCCTTCAGCATGTTTGTTGCTCTTCGCTGGACTCTCTCCAGCAGTTCCCTGTCCTTCTGGAACTGAGGGTCCACAACTGGACACAATATTCCAGGTGTGGTCTCACCAGGGCAGAGGGGCAGAAGAACCTCTCTGACCTACTGACCACTCTCCTTCTAATACACCCCAGGTACCATTGGCCTTCCTGGACACCAGGGCATAGTACTGGCTCATGGTCACGCTGCTGGCCTCCAGGACCCCCAGATCCCTTTCCCCTACACTGTTCTCCAGCAGGTCATTCCTCAACTTATACTGGAACCTGGGGGTGTTACTGCCCAGATGCAAGACTCTACACTTGCCCTTGTTATATTTCATTAAATCTTTCCCCACCCAAGTCTCCAGGTCTCGCTGGATGGCAGCACAGCCTTCTGGCGTGTCAGCCACTCCTCCCAGTTTTGTGTCATTAATTGTTTTTCTCAAGTAAAGCACGCGTGGAGGTGTCAGACTGGTTGAGAGACAGCTGACCCCATTTGAGTAGAGGGGAGGGAGAAGCAGACTCACTGGAACTTCACACAGTAGTTGGATTCAGGGTTCAGGCAGTAGGTGCATTCCCCACAATTAGGAATACCGAGGGGGATGACTTTGTCTCCTGCAACAAAGCAGATCCCTGTTAGGTGCTGCTTGCTCATCAGGCTCTGGGGTGCTGCCTGTTGGAGCCTCTGCAGAGCTTTCCAATGGCAGCATTGCACCAGGAACCCTCTGCTCTCTCTGTCCTGAGGAAGCGCTTGTGTGCATGGGGAATAGAGCAGGAATGTGCGTGAGACAGCCCAGTGCAACCAGTGTGCACTCAGGTTTTGAGCCACTGATGCAGGAGCAAGGTGGTTGAATTTCTGAACTCGGGGCAACATCATCCGCTTTAAGAGCTCACTCCTGGGTGTGTGTGTGTTCTACCTGGTTTCAGAGAGGTCACTCCTTCTCCAATGCTTTCCACAATGCCAGCTCCTTCGTGGCCTGGGATAACTGGAAATTCCACATTAGCAATGGAACCTTCGACAACGTGGTCATCTGTGCGACAGATGCCAGTGGCTACCATCTGTTTGGAGAAGAAAGAGCAGTTGAGCTCTAGAAACGCTCTGGCATCTGTTTAACCCGATTTGTGGAAGGACTTTTCACAGTGCTGCTCTGGACTATTATGGCTTACAGGTGGGGACAGATCCCTGACAGGTATAACCCACAGGAACAGCAATTCTGACAAGACAGGAAAAAAAAAAATGGAATGCATTTTTACCTTGATACGGACTTCACCTGCCTTTGGAGGTGCAACCTCCACCTCCTCAACAGAGAGGGGTTTGCCCGCAGCCCAGGCAACAGCAGCTCTGCATCTGATGACCTGGAAACAACAGAGAGGGTTATGCTGCTGACTTTGGGAGGTGACAGGGAAAATATCCCCTAAGGGAAGAGATTCAAGTATACTGCATAGATTTGACAGCAATGTGCGTGGTGCTGCTGTATCTTCAGGCCAGAGGAGCAGCACTTTTAGTACCAGGGAAATGCCTGTTAGGAGCTTTGCTCTTGGTCTGGTAAGCTAAAGGACTGAGGGCCCCAAGACAGGTTATGGATGGTCCCTGTCTGTCTGGAAGCTGGATGATTCTTTCCCTTGCCAAAGGGGTGATTTGTGTATGGCATCTCCAAGCCCCAGAGCTGGTTTGATGTTCAGAAAATTCAGCTTTCAGCTAGAAAGCGGTTTTGGCAAGGAAAGAGTTGAATTGCAGGAGTGGAGTGGCTGCAAGGCTGCACCTCTGAAGAGCTGCATTTCCCTGCCAGTGCGGAAACACACAGCGGGGCTGAGCAGGAGGGTGTTGGTCAGGATGGAATCATTCAGCGTTTTCATTCCCAAGCTGCTGGGCAGAACAGGAGGGCGCTGCGTAAGGAAGGTGCTGACATGTGCGGTTGTATGAAAGCAGAAGGCTGTGTGACTGGAGGAGTTTGGAGGGGTTAGTGGAGTAGCGTTAAAGGAAAGAGGGTGTGCAGTAGAGGTGCACAGGCTGAGCCATTTGCAGAGTATTCCCCAAGAACAGGCTCTCTGAGGAAAGAAGAAGGGAGACGAGTTGTCCTTACTTTTCCCGAAGTGGCCATGAGGTCTCTGTTAGCAGAGCTGTTGCTGTTTGTGCAGCAGGCTGGAGGGAAGCTGCCGTCTGTCTGACCAAAGCCCTGTGTTGCGAAATCTCCCAGCCGTGGAACCAGAGCCCGCCTGGGCAGCTGCAGGGAGCGTGGGGAGTCCTGGTGTGGAACGGTCGCCAGAGGGCTGTGGTTAATCTGTGTCCGACGCGGGACGCAGAGGAGCGCAGGGAGTGTTGAGCGCAGGAGCTGGTGGCAGCAGGGAGATGGCAATGGGTGGCAGCCGCTCTCCACTGGAGCAGGCAGAAGTCCTCCAGGGAGGCTTTTATTGGTGGCTCTGGCCTCGGGCGATGCCCTGCCCTCCCTGCCTGACAGGCAGCAAAACAGAGGAGAGAAATCTGGCTGAGCGATGTGGAGGGAGGAGATGCAGGGCACTGCTCGGGTGTCCTTGTTGTCAAGGTTTAGCATTTCAGCTGGCAGTGGTTCAACCCAAGTAATTGAGAAAGGAGTGAAAGTCTGAAAACTGTTGTTAAGTTCTCCACCCTTCAGATAACAGTGAATGCCTTGGCAAAAAAAAAAATGTATTTGGCATGTGAAGGATACTCTACCGCTCTGTACTCCTTTCTGTCTTCAAAAGTGCGTTTTAAACAGGCCTTCTTTGGCTTCTGTTTATGTCAGGAGATAAATGTACCTTAGCAGGTACAATAAACTAGCTTGGTCTCCACCAAAAACATTTGGCTAGAATACTCTGAGAATGGAGATATTATGATGTTCTTGTTTCTTCTGAATCCATGCTAGTATGGGTGAGATGAATTCAGTGGAATCAAAGCCCCTCAGTTTTGAGTAGTGATCCAGTTCACACACAACCTGCCTTGAAAGAGATCAGAAGTCTTCTAACGGCCTGCACTTGAATTATTTTATGGTCCACGAAAAATCTTCAGATGCGTCTGCAAAGGTAACCCGACAGAAGCAAATGAGTGAAGTTTGGGTCTTAATTGCTTTGCAAACTGATTTGATTATACACACATGTGTTTAAGGATCTTTTCTGTTAAAGTCTAAACTCTTGGTAAACGTCTCGTTGAATCATTAACATAGCTCGGTCCCTCAAGGTCTCTTCCTGCTGACACAAACAAGTCTTCAGTAGCACACGGTTCCCTTATTTCCCAGCCTCTTCTACCCAGTGTCCATGCATGTGAGAGCCTGCCAGCTCTGATTAGAACTTGCAAAAGATAAGTCAATGTTGCCCTTGTTTGCTGAGATAGAAAGAGTCTCTGCTCCTGTTTCCACATTACCAGTGCAGAAAGCAGTAAGATACTTTACGTTTGACTTTGTGCAAACTGTTACCAGTTGCCTGTTTCTTCCCATTTACTCTGTATTCACACCAGACCTTCCCTTTCTTTAATGGGAACAACTAACCCTTCTTGATGCTTGCTCATATTTCCTCATATTGTTTCCCAAGCATCAGATGGCCTTGTGTAAATTAGCAAAAGATCTAATCCCATACTGACAAAATGACTACAACATCCCCAAGAGAGAGATAGAAAGTGAAAGAAAAAACAAATCACAACACATCGGTTTTCTATAAAATGCTTGGAAGTGTTAATTTGGTAAGATATTCAGTGGTGAGGTCTTCTCCAGTACTGAAGTCTATAATTTACTTGAATATCATTTACAGAAAATTCAGACGCATGGTGACCTTAAATTTTAATCTCTGCAGTAATTTCCTTGTCTATCAGGTAACGGAATGCTCAGATCATTGAGGATGGATTCATAGGTCTGACTTAGAGGTTTTCTGTGCTGAGCTGCATGCACTAATCTGTTGAGCTTTCATTGTAATCAAGGCCCAAAGAAACAGTTTCCTTTGTTTTTATTTTATTAAAAGATTGCATATTAAAAGCCATTCAAAAACAATCCAAACCCTTCATAACACTTGTGATAGCAGCAAGTCTTGTAATTCATAACTGGCTACTAAAGGAAAATTGCAGTGTAATACAGAGGATTTAAAGCAAGAATCAGGAGAAAGAAGTAGGAAGGAAAAGATTTTTTCATTTATAAACACTGTGCTTGAAGTCTGATCCTTTTATTCAAGGGTGGTGGTGGTGACAGACCTTTTGGAAATGTCTTGGTTTGTATTTCATATCAGTTGTATTGGAGGATAATTAAGTTTGAACTGCTGCTAAGCCATCTGCTGCTTAACAATTAGGAATCCGATAACACCAGGACACTGCGAATACTGCAATATAAAATGACAAGTTAGTGAGTGTAAAAAAGCCCCTATGCTAACATCAGCAAATACTGCTGTTTGATGTGAAAATCTAGGCTGTAGCTGTCAATCAGGGCATTCCCTCCTTGCCCCTCTCCAGCCCAAGCTCGCAGCAAAATGATGCAGATGCAGAGAACAAAATTCATGCAAGATTGCAAAGCCTTCACTCAAGATTCCCAGGGCTGCTGTCAATTAATCACCAAATATAGATCCAGAAGTCCTTGGAGGAGTGCTTAGACACAGCTTTCCAGTTACAAATGGCTCTGAGGGTAAGCTCGGAACAGTAAAGCTTAATCTGGGCTGAAACACTGAAGTGTCTCACTTAGTAAAAATGATCAGCTGCAATTTTAGCACAACTAGTGCTTCTCTGTTTGTCACGCTAAAATTTAAAACCAACATTTACAGCATGCCTGTAATAAGGACAGTCAGAAAATGAATGTGTGCTGCAAATTTAGAATCTGAGAACAAATCTCAGCGGCTAAATTCTTCTGTTACACACTTTTTGTATTTAGAGCAAGTAGCACCTAAAATAACTGCTAACAAATGACAATGGAAAGAAAATATTAATGTAATTCTCCAGACTAAGTTATAAACAGCTAAAACCTTCAAAAAGAGTAGTCCCCACATGTACTAAGATACACAAATCTATTTCCCACTTCTGCCAAGGCGAATTTTCAATTATTCATATCGTTAATTTTGTCAAATGTCTCTGGCAAACAGTATTTCTGATTTCAACACCCTATGAAAACAGCCTGAGGCATGCATGAGAGCTAAATTCCATGTCCGCAAATACTACCTGTATATATACACCAAGTGCTTTAATTTTTGAAAAGCTCTGAAGTTCAAGGTAAACTGCCCAGTGTCTTGAGGCCTAATTGCACTCAGCCTCTGTTCTTTAAGTCAGGAGAGGAATGGTGAGCCGCCCTTCCAGTAAATAGAGGCTATTTCTGTGGTCCTGCTGCTCCTCTTAAAGTGGTTGTTGGAATGCGATGTAGCTAATCCCTGGCACTCTACAGCTTAGCATTGCCAGGCTCCCTCAGCTGTGTGCTCTTTTCCAGTGGCTAAGGTGGGCAGGGGCTTATTCCGCATTACCAAACAGCTCTTTTAGGTTATTTAAATAGAACCTTTACAATTAAACAATGTTTACCTCTTCCCTGTCCTTAGCAGATCAAATGCTTCATTGATTTTATTGAAAGGAAGCATGTGGGTTATTAATGGATCCAGAACAAACTTTTTCTTCATGTAGTCAGCAACCAGTTTGGGGACTGCATCTTTACCCTTCCAGCCTAAAGAAACCCACAGACAATGGATGATGAAACATTAAATGCTTGTGAAAATAGATAAAACTCACGGCAGCTTAAATTTTTAAATTATCTTTGTACAGCAGTATACCACAATGAATTGTCTTTACCTTTGTAACACAGAATGCCCACAGGAAACAAGGGACAAAGTGCAGCTATTTTACACTGGACAAACCCAGTAAATGCTTTTTTCTTACAAATGGTACTAGATAGAGCTGCCTCAAATAGCAGGATGCCGCTCCACAAACCTGATTTGTTTCTGCTGTTTCATTCAGGTATCTCTTGAATACATTAGAGGGACTGGTTGTGAGTGAAAAAACCTGTTGTAGGATGTAAGTTTTCTGTGGCCTTGAGCTTTGTTTTGAGTAAGCCTGGGCTTGCTGAGTGTGGCACCTGCCTGGGAGAGCTCAGAAAAGGGACAGATCAGGGGCGGATGGCAGCTGGCAGGGGGCTGAGCTGGGCTCTGACCTCTGTGGAAATCCAGTGGGTCTGACCCCTGGCGTCCTTTAGGGTCCTGACTCTCCATCTCTCCTGCTCTCTCTTTTTCTTCCCCTCTTTATTTCTATCCCTCTCAATCTCCTTTTTGCTCTTGGTCTCTTTCTCTCCCTTCCTCTCTCCTGTCCCCTCATCCTTCTAAGCTTTTCCTCATTTTATCTTTTACTCCCTTTGTCCTTTTATCTTTCTCCTTTGCTTTTTCTCTTCTCTATTTTACCTCTTCTTCTCCCCCCTTCCCTTCTCTCTTTTACCTTTTTCTCACTCTCTTTTTTCTCATTTTCCCTTCTTATTTCCTTTCTCCCATTTTTTCCCCTCTTTTTCTCTATATTTTTTGTCTTTTTATCTCTTCCTTTCTCTGCTCTTCTTCTCTCCTCCTTCTTTGCCCCCTTCCTCTCTGTTTTTCTTTCTCCTTTTCTTGCCATTAACTAACAATTCCCACAATTAATTCCCCCTTGTGCTATTAATATTACTTCCAATAGGACAAGCTAAGCAATCAATTTAGATATATCCCATTTCATTCAAGATGATTTACAGGTTTCCCAAACCAGTTAAATCACATCCTTCCAAGTCCTTACCTCCAAAGATGGATCCTCTCCAGGTGCGGCCTGTGAAGATGAGCCTGGGGTCCAAAGTGATCATTTTTCCCTCCGGGGGCACTCCCACCATCACACTGACTCCGTAGTTGTTTTGGCAAGAGGCCAGGGCTGCAGTCTGCGTTGGAAACATAGGGACACCCCAGAGTCATGCAACATTTGCCCCTGGGGCAGCAAAGTTTGAATTCCTTCTCCTCTCAGGGCTCAGCTTGTAATTCATTTTTTGTAACCGAAACCGCTTCAAACAATTTCCATTGTATCCACTCACGCTGTCTCTGCTGCCACGGGTTAGCTGTGTCCTAGCTTTGTTCCGCTGCCCCATTTTGTCTTAGTCATTAAAGATAAGCCACTGTTGGAAAGGAGATAGTGGGCTATGTGAAATTTAGCCACCCTGGTTAGGCCAGGGGAGTATGTTGCCTTTCCTAAATTGTTGAGCATGCTCCTTATCGCTGCCTCTCAGTGGCAGATAGCTGGACTCAACAGGTTTGAAGTTAGCTTGACATTTTGCCAAGTTCTCAGCTGCTCACCCTTGGTGCTCAGTGGGTCAGCAAAGAGAGAACTAACAAGCTCACCCCTCATTTGGCCACATCTTTTGGTTTCATACCATGGTTTCGATAAGGCCGACGACCTCAAATGAGTAGTCCACGCCATGGCCAGTCATTTCAATTAACACTTCGTGAACAGGCTTGTTGAAGTCCTGGGGATTGATGCAGTCAGTGGCTCCCAGCTCCTTGGCCTTGGCCAGTTTCTCGTTGTTGATATCAACGGCAATGATGCGGGAAGCTCCAGCCGCCTTGCAGCCCACGACAACAGAGAGGCCAACTCCACCGGCACCAAACACAGCACAGGTGGAGCCTGGTTCCACCTATAATAAACCATAGAAACACGGCATACGGTTAGTCTAGGTAAAGTACAATGCAGTTTCTTATTATCAACGTGTTTTCACTTAAGCCACTTTGTGTAATTGAGTGATTACCTGCTGAGAAGGAATTTGCTCATGCACACTGTACTAGCGTAGTAGCCAGCCATACTGTTACAATCCTACATGTGACTAAGGTAAGTGGTCCCTAAAATACATTTGTGAGACCAGGTTTTCATCACACGTCTCAGCTTCAGGTTTAGAGACACATTTTTTTTTATGATGCTCTCTATTCCAGTGGTGTTAAGATCCATAGTGTCATTCCACTGGAGACAGTGCCAGATGTAAAAGCCACATTCATGTATTGCTACAAATGATGAGTGTTCCATTTATAGGTTTCCGTGTATTCCTAGCCTTAAGTTACAATAAAACAAATCAGCTCTGTTGTAACATTTATTTTCTTGGGGTGATAAGGCTATGAAAGAAAACTTACTAGATGGTAATAAGTATTTTTAGTGGATTTTTAATTGAAGACTTCTAAGTACCTTAGAGACAGAGAAACTGAAGTAGGCAAAGAACTAGTGTCTTCCTTCCACCCTGAACTCAACAGTTTCTATCATCTCCTGGCTGCCCTGCTGACCACCTGCTCCCAGGCCACGCAATCCTGAACAGACCCTGTGAGACACCAGAATCACCCACTGCAATACTCACCTTGGCAGTCTGCACAACAGCCCCATAACCAGTTGAAAATCCACAGCTAAGTAGACAAACTTTTTCCAGAGGAGCGGCAGAATCAATTTTGGCGACAGCAGATTCATGCACTACTGTGTATTCACTGAAGGTACTTGTACCAAGAAAATGATGGACTGCTTTTCCTTTACAGGTGAATCTAGTGGTGCCATCAGGCATTAATCCATGACCTGAGGCAATTCTGTTTGAAAGACAACCAGAAATAATGTCAAGTGAGGTTTGTTGAATGTGATCAGTTTTGTACGCATAAAAATCAAATAAGGGTTGTAAGTAACCCAGGAAAACTCACTCATTCTCAATGCACAGATTACCCTTGGTGCTTAAGCAAGAGTTGCACTTCCCACACTGTGGAGCAAAGAATGGAATAACCATGTCTCCTAGAAATAAAACAGTAATGACAGAGGATTAAAAGAGGTAAACAAGAAGCATGCAGGTAAAAACATGAAGCAAGTGTTTTTAATCCCTAGGCAAACATGCACTAGCAGTGCAGTGCTGGTTTTACTCCTTCTGCCGCCCTTGGAAGAGAAACCACCTCTCTCTGTTATAAAGGACATCAGGAGGGCAAAATTCTTACAAATAATTTCAACACGCAAAATTTCAGGTGTCTTTCATAGAACTGAGTCTGAGCTATGTCATAAAACCATGGTAGCTATTGATGTTCCCAAAGTACTCAATCAGCAGTTTATTGCATCTTCTACCTAAGAGGAAAATAATAATACACAGGTAAAGAAACTGGGATAAAAACTGACTCGTAAATCCCTACTAATCTCCAAACAGGTAATCCCTAATACAGATCAATTTGTGATTTGGCAGCTCTAACATGTGGCTAATCCCTGACATGCTGAAAGTCAAAAGAAATCTTTGATTTCCACTAAAAACTGGAAAATGCCTACAGAACATGAAATGACCCCATCACCCCCACGCTCTGTTAACTTACAACTTTGACATGGGTTTAGTAATCACTCTGCTAAAGAAACCTTGCATTTCTCAGAGCCTTTTTTAGAACTTGAAGGTGTAAGTTAAGCAACATCTGAGAAATACGACTTTGTGTGTGTTGTGTGTGTCTGTGTGTACGTGCATGTGTGTGTGGTTCACCAGGAAACATGTGGCAGCTAGGATTAGACAACAGAGTGATTTATGAACCCAGACATAGGAGAAAAAGCAGTTAGAGCGATCACTGAAATGCAGTTAAACCAAAAATCTTGAATAAAATCTCTTCATATCATACACAGCAACCTGCTTTGGACAGACTTCTTAGTTCTTGCCAGTACAAAGACTCTTGGAAGTATGGAGGTCTTAAAAGTGAACTACTTAGGTTTTGTAACAAACTGCCTGCATAAAATTGATTATTTCTATGCAGATTCTGTGCACTGCATATTTTGTCTTAATAGCTTAGCTCTTAGAACTTTTTCGGTCCCATCAAAGCATACAGAAATCCTGTCTCATCTTGCAGCAGTTGGGAGGAAAATCAGCATCTTTCACTGACTTTTAAAGTGAACTAACTGAAGACACAGAGCATGCTTTGCTCTGCCTTATTCTTGAGAGGCATCAGCTGTGTAAACTGTGTTTAAAGAATGTGTAGCTAATATCTGGTTTTCTATGACTAACACCAAAGAATATACATTCTTAATCCCATGGTAGGAAAAGCACTATGTAGGTGGAAAGCAAGCTGCAGATGTTTTCACCAAAACCAAAAGAAATTGAACAGAAAATCTGACAATAAATCAAGGTTGGGAATACAGAAAGGTATAAACAGCATGCAGTGCCCTTTAAGGTATCCTTGAAAAAGCTCAAAGCTGCAACATTTTCCTCTGCAATACAAGTACTCACGCATGCCATCATCTTTGACTTAAATGGGAGTCTGGAAACTCAGTTCAAGGCTTGTGTGCAGTGCCATTCCATACCTGGTTTGATCAAAGTCACTCCCTCCCCAACACTCTCCACAACACCAGCTGCTTCATGCCCAAGAATTATTGGAAAGGGCCTGACCAGTCCACCGGTTACCACGTGGTCATCAGAGCGACAGATCCCTGTGGCCACGATCTGATTTACAGGGAAGACAAGAACATGTCAGCATTTAACTGTGTCACATCATATGTGAAAGAAATGATATCAGCTCTTTGGAGAAGTCACTTGCTTCCCTCCAAAATCATATATGGACACAATAAATCTACTGAGCTCTATAGGGAGTCCTATTGATAATCTGGTAGAACCAACGTTCTAGCAATACAAATATATATGAAGAACAGAATAAATTATTTCTAGTATTTATATATAAATACATAAACGAAAAAGGTGGTAATATTCAGAAATATTACAAAATTATGTAAATATGATTTAACGATCACATATTTGTAAACATAGAAATATTTTCTATATTTTATATTACTTATATTTAGATTCTATTACAATATATCCTATAATAAGTGTTATATAAAATATGCATTATACAATGATATATTATTATATATAACTACACTATAATTATTACATATTATTTATATAATTAAGTATATGTTACGTACACTAGAATTTAGGCTACACACAGTATTTCACATCACATTTTGCCTATTTCTTTTGAAACATTTAGGCATGTCTTGACGAATGGAGTTATCAATCCCATAAGTGGTTTCTCCTCACTTACGTAACTTGAATCTGATCTAACATGAAAACAGCCGCTAAATTCCACAGAGAAAGTTCCTGAAATGGAATCGTTGCTCAATACCCAGGTAAAAAAGGAACCTCTGAGCCCCAGGGAGCTATTTCCTAGCACATATTCAGAACAAATAAAAGAGGAGTTCTTGCTCCATGCTGTAAGAGATCTGGAATTTTGCCTCATAGGACAACCCAACCCTGAATTTTTTTCTTTTAAATAAAGAACCTCATGATCAAATTTAGGACTTGAAGCCTGTTCTGTAGGAGCTCACTGAATAGTAACTACTCACCTATTAAATATTTAATAACTGCATCCTAAAAATCAACAGAAATAGTTATGGTAAACAGCAAAATAGAATCCAAGTCATAATAGTTTTTACTACCTTTATACGAACTTCATGTGCTTTCGGTGGGGCAACTTCCACTTCTTCAATAGAAAATGGTGTATGGGCTTCCCACAGTACTGCTGCTTTGCATTTAATAACCTGCAAGCAGAGCAAAGGAAAAGGGAACAGTATTTGCAAAGCACCACACAGACAGAGCCTTACACTTGTGCATGTGGAACTCCTCCTCCTGTCTGAGGGAGATGGAAAATTACAGGGAAAACAAACAAACAAACCAACCAAATGAACAAACCAAAACTCAAACCCAAAGCACAGTGTAAGCCCATTTTTTTCCACCACCAAGCTCATGTCTGACTTTGTTCATGATGATCCTTATTGCTCCTTCTCTGTTTTGAGCTTCCTTGGAAGATCATTTTTGGTTTGTTGGGTTACTGGTGTGTATTTGTGTCATCTTGGAGATGGCCCACTGAATGATGCCACCTATCAGGTTGTGCCCAGAACTGCCTCTGTCAGGAACTGACAGGATCGCTAAAAACGGAATTCAGAGCCTAGCGCAGGAATAGAATTTTCCAAAATACAGCAACTTCTTACTATCAAAGCTTTTGAAGCTGAAGTAGAAATAATAGCATCTAATTATCAACAAACTGTCAACTGGGAACAAAGAAAAGAACTATTACGAAATACTAAACACGTGAAATGAGATAGTGCAGTTTCAGCAGCCAGACCTAACGTAGGAATGAACACAACACTGAAAAAGACAGACTCAAGAGAGGTTTGCACTAAATTTAACATTTCTTGTGTCAAATGCAAGCGTGATTAGCAAAAAATTCAAAACTCAGGCCAAAGATCTCATTAAGAAGGGCCATAATTTCAAGGAAACTTAATAAAAAAGGTCTTATGTATTTCTACTGTATTCCACATAACAGTGATTTCACAACTTGCACATGCAAAGCACACATAGTGTTTGTAAGAGCAAAGGTAGCTAAGAACTGTGGATTGCTGAGAACAAATAAATCTCTCCTCCAACTAGGCACTGGTTAACTTCATATTATTCTGATGGCTGAGTGCCTGTGAACTTTTACCAGTGATAACAGGGCCTCACAGACGCACCACCAGCACACTGTCGCCCAGTTTATCTATTCACGTGAGCACTAACTGGAGTCACAGCGTTTCTTCTGCTCGTGTGTTGTACCAGCCTTACAAGTTACTGCAGCAGGGGGAGAGTAAGTGCAGAAACACCCTTCTACAGAGCATACAGCTTATGCTGCTTGGTCACATAAACTGCTTGGCAGCTCACGTTATTCCTCCAAGATGAACACAGTGAAAACAAGGCAGCTGAGTTCCATCATAACACTTCATTTACCATGCTCAGTCCTAGGCTGGCTGGAGGACTGAACTTCGCGAATTTACCTACGATTCATTTTGCACTTGTCTTGGAGTTAAAGCACTATTTTTTTCCCTCGTTTTGTTTGGTTTTAGAATAGCACAGACAGCTGGCAGTAACAGCAAATGATCCCAGTACTTTCATAAGGCACATTCCAACAAGGCCTGCAGCCCATCTCTGGGTTCCTGTCCATCCGCCTCCTTGCATGTCCCTGGGTGTGTGTCAGCAACTCTCAGGTTGTGCAAGAAGCAACAGTGGAACTAATCTACATTTCTCGTCACTTACTGTCTAGCAACAAAGTGAACACTCATTTCAGTCCCAGCACAGTACTGGATTGCATGTATACTGACTTTTGGTCTTCATTAACTTAAGCTCTAGACTTGTTATAGGCATATTAAAATTCAATGACTATCCTAACATCAGTGCAATTACATCCTGAAATTTAATACAGTATTAATGCTATGTAGTTTTGGGGTTTTTTTTAGACCTCCCCCCTCCCCCCCCCCCGATATGAATTATAAAGAAGCTAAAAATAGTTTAAAACATTGTGGGATCTCAGAATGAAAACTGATAGAGCTGATAAATACGTTGAGCTGAACACTTATGACATTGAATCATGTTTTAAACTCTCCAGTCAGAGATTAAAACCAGTTTGCTCACCCTGAGGGAAGCTTATTCTTATTCTGGTGCTATTACCTTATGCTGCCTCTGTGTTTAGAAGAATAAATAAATTATTGCCTTGAAGAGTGTAACAACCATTTCCTAGGAGATTACAGTGGCCTGCAAGTAAAAGTAGCTCTTCTGTACCAGCTTCCTCCTAAACTCTCACCTGGGCTGCACCACCAGGACTTATGGGGTCCCTGCAAAGAAACTTCATTTAAAACCGCATTTCTCAGCTACAACAAATAAACTCTTTAAATAGAAACTTCTGCTTACCTTGCCTGCTGTGCTCATGTTGACCGGTGTGTCAGCTACGAATCTTGCCACCACTGGTCTCTTGCACCAAGAGTTCAGTCAGCTGCAAAGCACAAGTCCTGTCCAATAAGCTGGACGGTGGTCTTGTGAAGTCCTCCTCCAAGTGCATTGCTCTGACCTTTGACCAGGCCTCCCAGTTCAGAGTCCCACCCCTTAGTCAGCCAAAGCACTAGAAATAAGTGACCCATCTGCTGAACCTCTGTCTTTACAGAACTTCTGTCTTCTTGGCTCCTTTGACATGCCCTTTGCCACTTTTTTTTGCATCTCACCAGTGGTTGCCCTCAGCATCACGGGAAGAATGCATAAGTGCTTAAGAAGTGCATAAGAAGCTGTTCCCTCTTTCCAGATGCCCGAGAAGCTGCCCTCCAAACCCAGTGGCCCTGCAGGAGCAAGAAAAGGGGAGACTGGCTCCTCAATTCACAGGAGCAGGGACACAGTGAGAACATGAAGGCTTTGCTGAACTACTTTGGTGATGCTGATGAGAGCTCAGCTGGTCTATTAAAGCATGCTCTTGTGCAAGCTGCTTAAAAAACCTACACCAGCTGTGGCTGTACCTGCTCCTCAATCCTTAGTTTTACAGTCTGGCCACTCAGTGACCTGTTGGAATGGCTTTCAGTGAACAGTGACTAAGGACAATGTGCTGATGGGAAAACAAAAATCAGTAAGTCAGCAAGAAGGGCTGCGAGAGGATGAATGTTTCTTACCATGTGTAACACCCCGCTCCATTTGCAAGTGATTGA
This sequence comes from Patagioenas fasciata, assembly GCF_037038585.1. Taxonomy (NCBI): domain Eukaryota; kingdom Metazoa; phylum Chordata; class Aves; order Columbiformes; family Columbidae; genus Patagioenas; species Patagioenas fasciata. Next base: position 76,981,458 of record NC_092523.1, on the reverse strand, counting down.
TTGCCTGACCCATTGGTTCCATCAACCCCCTCACATGCCCACATACTTACCCTCTCCTGGCACCATGTCCTGGAGCGAGGCCTTGGGTGGAGGAGCCACTGAACGGCTTTGCTGTGGATTTCAAGCCTCATCTATTTTCAAGTTATGCCCAGCATTCTGAAATTCAGATTTTTCCTTCAGAAACAAGCAAAAAAGAGATAAAATACTGCATATAACCTGACTAGTAATTACTAAGTATAGCATTCTCTCAGTGTCACCTGTACAACTGTAATTAATTTAAGAAGGGGTACAGGGACGAGGAAGCAGGGAGAAACGTGGTAGATGAATGTAACCTCAGGCAGGTACTTCAGGGACAATGGGGCATTCTAGTGGCCTCAGAGACACAACTCCAGCCTACCAAGGACATGAGCTGTGTTTGGCCAGGGCTAGAAGAACAGAGGTCAAGAGCCCCTACAAAACAAAGACCCACAGAGCAAAAAGGAGAGTTTGGCCTGAGGCTTCCCCTATGGAAAAAGGCAAACAGAGCCCACAGATGGTGACCTGTCTCCCATCTGGGCAATGGCAGACCTCAGGCTGTTCAGCCATACAGTTTGCTCTGCTCTTTTGAAATTAAGCTCCTCCCCCCATCACCCCCAGGCCCTTCCGTAGAATCATTCAGGTTGGAAAAGATGTTTAAGAGCGAGTCCAACCGTTAACCTAACACTGCCAAGTCTACCACTTAAACCAAGTCCCTAAGTGCCATGCCTACATACCTTTTAACCACCTCCAGGGATGGTGACTCAAACCTTCCCTGGGCAGCCTGTTCCAATGCCTGACAGCCCTTTTTGTGAAGAATTTTTTTCTTAATATCCAATCTAAACTTTCCCTGGCACAACCTGAGGCCATTTCCTCTTGTCCCATCACTTGTCACTTGGGAGCAGAGCCCAACCCCTCCATGCTCCAAGCTCCTTTCAGGCAGTTGCAGACAGCGATCAGGTCTCCCCTCAGCTCCTGTTCTCAGGCTGAACAGACCCAGCTCCCTCAGCCGCTCCTCATCACACTTGTGCTCCAGCGCCTCACCAGCTCTGTTGCAGGGGGTTGGTGCGACCCAAGCACACTGTCTCATGTTTCCTCACATGGGGCCAGCCTGCTCCTGAGCCTTTACGTCTTCTTGAAGAACGACCAGCCTTCCTGAGCTCCTTTACCCTTCCGAGCTGCCTCTGTCAACCAGCCTCCTGAACAGATCAAAATCTGCCCTCCAGAAACGCAAGGCAGCAGTTCTGCTGATCCCCCTCCTGACTTCTCCAAGAATCAAAAACTTCATTTTGTGATAGCTGTGCCCAAGACAGCCTCCAAACATCACATCATCCAGTGTAATGTACGTTATTAGAGTATAACAACATATTTTTGCCTTTTTATGGTCAGAATTAATCTCTCTTGCTGCTTCTTGAGAGTACAGAGTAACAGACACACAGAAATTTCACCTGCCAAGTCATCTCAAAGTTCATAGGGAAACTCATTTCATAAATGTATTGGTTTATGATAATGCTGCCAATAAGCTATGACTGCTCACGGTATAGCACATACAACATGTTGTGCTTACAAATCTTCTGAACTGCATAGTCTTTGTGGCACATCCAAGGCAGAGGAACCTCAGATAAACCCTGTGTTGGCCAAGCTCACACGTGGACACCGTGCCTCTAACCATGTGGATTTTATCTGATGGAAGTAACCAGTGATTTCTCCTGTGTGTTGCTAACAGTACCGAGCTGACAAAATATATTGTTTGATTATACAAAATTGGCCAGTTTAACTCGGGAAAGTGTAGGCAATAGCACTAAACTTATCAAGGTTAACATTTGTGAGGTGTGGGCCTCTTAAAAGATCAGTAGTGTGACACAAAAAGTCAACAAAAAAATAATATATATTAAAACAAACCCTCTCAATTCTCCTAGTAAGGCCTTCAAAGTAGAAGTGACGCTGAGACACTACCCTCTTCCCTCTTAGGGCAGTTCACCATGAAAAGAATCTTTCTTTATGCTTGGCTACATATTCCTTCTTACACAATTAAAACATGACGCATCATTTTTTAATCAGGTTTTTATCTTACTTTGTCCAAACGAACTGTGGCACTAATATTCTATCTCTGGTTATTTATTAACTTCGGCAGATCCCAGTGAAATGTAGCAATGGAGGTAGAACAGAAATAACACATTGGAGTTTTTAATGGCTGGTGACCTTGCACACAAAAGCTGAGAGCAGTGAACAAGGGCCTATTCATGCAACTCCAGGTCATCTTTACTTGGGGACTGTAACTTGGGCAAAGGACATGTGAAACATTGACCCTGCTCAGCAGATTTCTGACAGTTTGTGACAACAGGCGCTGGTAGTGAAAGGTGGTTCTTCAGAAATAAACACCAATGCCTTCCAAGAACACACAGCCAGTCAACTGCTCACAGAACAATGCCTTATTCATTTTAGTAAGCTGAAGAACAAAAGCCAAGGGTGGAAGTTGCCAATTAGATAAACACTGGTTCTGAAGGTTTGTAGCTTTAGAATAAGTATTAAAAGAATTTGAAGAGGAAAATAACGCCTAGGGAGAGTACTGAATCAAGTATGAAACCCTCTTTTTAAAATAATGCCTTTTATCTTCCTTTTAGGTCTCCGAAAAATCACAGCCAAGTGACAAAATACACGAGAAGAACAAAGTACATCTTACACTAATTGAAGTCAAAATGGAGCAAAAAAGAATGAGTATGAATCCACAATTTTACTATTTACTGGCTTCAGGAGTGCCAGTAGTAGATGCTGTTGTTCCAGCTAATAGAGCCACCTCTTGGAAGAGAAAAAATGAAGCTATACATTGCAAAGATGGGTCAAGGTTTAGTCAGCCTTACATTTGGAAGTCATACTGAAGTCCATCTCTACCTTTCAGAGCAACTGATCACAAGAAAAATGTGTCCTTACCCAAAGTTTATTTTAAAATTTCCATGGAGACTGAATGGCTACTCACCAGTAACACGAACCAATACCACAGTGCAGCAAACCTCTGATCTTCAGCATGGTTACCTCGTGAGCTGTGTGCTGGATCCACAACATATCCCTAGCAACAAAAAGTTGAATTTAAATCAAAGAAATGCTGAAACTCTTCAAGTTTCTCCAACCTTATCCTCAAGCACTACGAATTTTAGAAACGGCACCTTCAAGATCTCTTTCTTAACTGGAAAAACAAGGTTTGCACCTTGCACTTTGTCCTGTAGGCAGACAGTCATGGTCCCCAGGAAGCCATTTCATTGTCACAGTTTACTCAAAAATTAATGAAACAGCAATATTAAAGACTTCTACCTTGCAGTCACTTTCGAATTCTCTGAATTTCTTGAAGTGATAAAAGTGCTTTAAGAAACAAAATATACATCTTAATACATGCCTCGGGGTCCTGACGCTTTGTGGTGTTGTGTGACAACTCAGAATCAGCCCACACTTCATGCTACCTCTGTGCCTTTGTGATAACAGCCTCTTCTCTGCATGGGCCTTAAAACAAAGCAAATGGTAAGAGCCAATTTTGGGCAGCAGGATCAGAAGCTCACAGCTGCATGGAGCCTTTCTTAGAGCTTCTGCTGTCAGCTGCCTCCTCTTCTTGAAAACGTTCAACAGCACCTTAACCTGTAAGTTTTGTCATAATGACAGAGTCACACCAGTCACACTCCTTTTTTTCCCCTCCGTGTACAAAAAAACCTCCCCACATGGCTTCCACTTTTTGCTTTTCTCCAATTTCTTTCGGACAATGTCATATATTCCCGCTTCTAGTGAGTACAAAAAGAGGGGCTGCCCCATTTTTCTGCAAAGGGCCTTAAAATCATGACAAGAAACTTAATGTATTGACCTCAGAGTCAAAGCTTTTATCCTCCTCTTTGTTCCCAAGACGGCTTGCAAACCCAACAAAACCAACAAAAAATTAAATGAGTAGCAGTGACTTGCAGGTACAATGTCCTGAAATAGTTTGGCCTGGAGACCACAAGCTAAGGAACTGATATGGTGGGACCAAAAGTACTGATCCTGGTACACACTCACAGAAAAGTCATCTCTGATAGCTGGGCTTTCTGGATTACGAGCAGTGAAACTGAGACACCCAAAATACCCTCTGATGTAGTGACCGAGTCTATATAATAACACTTATAAGCTTGGAGGATTTCTAAGGAGACCTGAAAAGTGTTGCAACCTCGGTATAGCAGGAATCTTACTTTTGTGGGCGAAGCACCATTGGATCCATCTCTAGCAATAACCAGTGGCCACATCGCAATGTAGATTTCTAGAGTTTCTGCCTGTTACTAAATTCAAACAGCAATTGCATGGCTACATTTAAGATCCTAACCGGTACCTGCCCAAAAATGCATTTGCACTCTTACTCATTTAACCCCATGAACCCTACTTGATGATGACAATTTTACCTGTTGAGACTATGTAGCACTGCACTTGTAGTCTAGAAAAAAATCATCCCTAAAATCTTGTCCAAAAGTGTGAATTTTCTTGAACACAACACCCCAAGGTCAAGTGATTTTATAGTCCTATGCACAGCCTTTTTATTTTTTCTGTGTCCATATGCAAATATTAATTCTCTACAGAAGTCAGAATATTCTTCTCACGTTAAAGGGGAGTGCGAAAAACATAAAGGATGAACTGGAGGCACACAAGCTCTTCCTTCCGCTAACAACAGGTGAAAGGTGCGGCTGCCACGGCGATGTGCAGCTTGGCCATATCAACAGGAGCAGTTCTAGAGCCTCCCCGCATCACCAGAGCAGACCAGCTGGGCCACCCCTCGCTCGGCTACAGACCCCAACCCCCGGAAAGACGTGGGTCCCTGCCACAGGGAGAGCATTACCTGTGCAGCCAACAAAAAGGTGCTGCCGACCCAGCGTCCTGCCCAGAAGGAGATCACCTACAGCTCCTCAGGTAGCGAGACCTCGCTGTCCGTCACACCAACACTTACGCGCTTTCCAGGTACCGACTGAGAACTGGGGAATAAAACAAGAAACACCACAAGTTACATTTTTTTCTCGAGAGCCCGTTAGCACGGTCAGATATAAGACTACTCTAGATAACTGCTGTACACATTGTTCGTAAGTCTTTAAGTATTTTGAATACTGCAATAGTAACGTTTTTGGTGTGATTTTATCTACAATATAAAAATTACAGTGCTGCCTGGTAATACCTGCCAAATGTCCAATTGTTTGTGGTATCGCTGCATTTAACCTTATTGATTTAAATATTAACAATGTTGAAAGTTGCTATTTTGGTAAAGTAACACCCCTAACATCCCCAAAACATAGAGTACCAGCAATGACTGTATATAATTCTTTCAGGTTGCTAAATAACTTAGTGAGATTCTCCAAGTACGTTTCATAAAGCAGTTTAAATTAACAAAGAAAATCCACTAAGCAATTTAGTGAAGAAGAGCACCCTCCCGCACGAACGTCATTGTTAAAAACCTGCTAGATATAGTTCGTCATTTATAGGTAAGCAACATAAAAACATAAGTAGGATTATGTAGAAAATCAGAAGCCCCAGAAAAACAATAAAGTATTTTCTGTCCCTACAAGTTACTTTATAAACTGTTTTGAGTATGCATTTAATCTTAAACATAAAGAGAGAATATTTTATGGTATGTACTATATACTTAAAAAAATCATAGGGCTTTAGAAAAGCTAGTCATAAAAGTTGGCTGAGAAACACAAATGAAATCAGGATGTTACACAAAATATCCATTTTCATGATTTCGATTTTTCAATCAATCCGCTCCAACCAAAATCAGAAGACGTGTATTTTTACTTCAGATATCAGGAGATACAGGTATTTTAAATTGAAAAAAAAAATAAAAGCATGAGGTTGCCATAAGCTACAAACCATTTCTATGACCTGTAGCTTCCACTCTGCCTCCTCATGCACTGAAATATGATAATTCACAGACAACACGCACTGCCCATGCCTTGGCTGGTTTGCCAGGGCACTGGATGTTCTTAACACAAGGCCTTCAACTCTGGAATTTATCCTTTTTGTTTTCAGATGGGCAAGCCTCATCGTGTCTGTTGACTTTCTGTGCACATTGTGAAATCTGCCAGTGCACTTGAGCTTTTCCCCTGGTCAGGCATAGTTACGGAATAAAAATGTTACCCTGCAGAACATTAAGAGTTGCTTCAAAAGATGTCCTGTCCTTCCCCAGCCCTCTTTTCTCCACATAGGCTATATAATATGCTACAAACGCTTATTCCATTCTCAGCCCATCCAAGCTCTTACAGCCAGCAGCTCATACAGGTGAATTTCTTATGTTTGATGTACTTAATTCTGGATTACCAAGAAACAGATCAGCCAAATCCTCTGCGTGAAATGTGCAAGGTGCCTTCAATAAATTGCCATTCTTAGGATGTTTCTTCCCAGTCTTAGACATTATGGTATTGAGTATCCTAAGCAAGCGCCAGAGGCACAGAACACTCTGAACAGTAGTGACAGCCACTGTAAGAAAGGAAGAACAAAAGTTAATGGTAATATCAGCTACCAGTTTATTATTCAATCTAATCGAAAATCTGTAACAGATACCAAATATTAAGAGACATGGGACTGCCTCTCTACATACACAACCCTTAGTAAAGACAAATTCAAAAGCCCTGGATGTCTCCTTCGCCATTGTCACCTGTCCCTGCACTTCTTGTCACAAGTCAGAAGGCAATTCACTCCCCCTGCTTCGATATACTCTGTTACCACTAAAAGGTCTCAGATATGCACCACAATGAGCAGTTGAGCTCCAGAGCAGAAAAGGAAATAAAAACAGCTGGGAAGTGCCCACAAGCAGCATTAGTTGCCCAAGGTTAACTACTTAGGAATGGAGCAGCAGGTAACTTGCTTCCACCCTCTTGTGCTTAGAGCCTCTCCAAATTGTACATGGAAGAGATAAAAATAACAGGAAAAACAGTAACTGGAAGTTTCTACTACCTTTCATTCTGTGTGAGTTCTTGTTCTTTACTTCACCTCCAGCGTTTGGCCTCAGGCAATCAGCAGAAGAGCCTACCTGCTCTGCAGAAAGACACCCCACAAGAGAGTAAGGCAGGTTACACACAGATACCCATTTCGAGTTAGTGTATGAACCTCAGTTCAAGCACAACATGTGGGAGGACCAGCAGCACGCTCAGTCCAGCTGCTCGGTGGAAATGTACTACGACTCCAGGAACAACCCCCATCCTAAGATGGTCCGTCACATCAGAGGTGAGAACCATTGAGGGGCCACGCGCTTGGCCTGGACAACTGCCCTGGCAAGCGCAAAGAGAAACACGAGTGAAACAACTAAAACTCTTTCACCAAGACAATTGTTTGGGATTTATTTTAAGCTAAAATAGTTTCTTTCAAGCTAAAATAATTTCTTCCTCTTCTTTGCTCACAACTGTACTGTAAACACTGAAGACGGGTTGTCACTATGTTTTTCTCTATTGCACTCTCACCAAAATAACTCTTGTACATTTCCAGAAGCAATGTATTACACAATGCAGCATTTAATAAGAGTAACCTGGTGATTTAAAACCACCGTGCTGTGTGCTACACCTCACTGTGACTACTCTGCCTGCCCCTGAAAGGAATACAGCCAAAATCAGCATGCTGTCTGCATCAGCAGAAGGAACAGTACTGCTAGGGATGGGCTTTTGTTTCAGAAGCCGACCCTGAATGTTTGCACAAAGACATCTTTCTGGCAGCAGCTGAAAGAGAACTGTTGAAACACGGCCAGATTTACACTGCACAAGGCACAGAAGGGTCATGCAGGGAAAAATATCTCTACCAAGTTCTTTGGGGACTGTTAGAATAAGTAGATACTGCATCAGGGTTGGGATCGGTAGTTGATGAATCAGTGATATAACTTTTGTCATAAGGGAGGAAGGGTGATGCAGGACCAAACCAGTTCTGAATAAAACCGAATTTCTCGCCTCTCAGAAGGGATGCCTTTGAAGGAACAAGGCAGGACTCTTTCTATGTGTTCATATATATATAATGTCCCTAAAGGAAAAATGTAGAACACATACAAAACAAAGTACGTATTTGTGTTCGTATCCTTCTCTTTGTGTAGAACCTGGTAAAAAAGACAAGCTGACCACAAACAGCAAAGACCAAAGTCTTACACAGCTTAGCCAGATCAATATGGTGGTTATCTCTGAACTCTCAGCAAAGTAATGTTTAGCTGTAATTACTTTCTGCTTAATATTTTTCTTATGTCAGATACTATAAAGAATCAAGGTTCTGAAAACCCTCATCAGCTGTTTAATAGCACTGCTTCTTTGACATGTTAGATCCAATTTGACTTACGTTAATGATAAAAAATGGTGGTTGTTTATAACATTTCTTTTACCCTGGCTAAGAAAGGAGGATTCTAATTTTTCATTAAATGCTGTGACGCTTATTGTAAACCACATGTTTTTTAAGAGAGGCAAAAGAATGATACTTATCTCCTGATGGGCATTGCTAAATGAGTGTGCTCCACCTTACCTGGCCACTCTCCAGATTTTATCTGGAACATCATCACTGTTCAGGTCGTGGTTGAACACACCATCCTCTCTAATAGACTGCTCACAGCCCTCTGCCATCTATTCAAGTATGCCAAGTTTATTCACTATTTACACACCATTCCATAAGCCCTGTATTATGACCTGCAAAATGTACTGCATGTGTTTATCGCAGTAAAGACTGTATCCTTTGTTTTTTGCACAGGAATAAACAATGCCCTGATCTGTTTCGTAAGAACCAGCTTTTCAAGAGCAGACCCATCTGCTGGTGACACAGGCATCCCCAAGCAAGCAGCTCACCAAGAACGTGTACTAACTGGGAACGCTGCAAGCAACACATCTGCCAACCGCTGCCTCCCAAAGCTCGAGGGCTCTGTGCAGAGGGAGTTACGCACTCCAGAGTCCCTGACACGTGAGTACAGGCTCCAAACTGCCCTATGATACAGCAGAAGAAGAGGAACCCGAGCTGCTGAAGGTGCAGCTGGGTCTCAGCCAGAGCACTGTGTCATCCCAGATAAAGGGAACACAGGGCAATGAACATATATTTAAAGCGCAAGTATTTATTCCCTTCTATGTGTTAGTCATCACATCTTACAAGATTTCTCCTTACTATTTACCCTTGCATCTTTATAGCTTTTAGAGATTATATCCTCACTAGACACCTAATGATTTCACAATTATCAGCAATTATTACATCCATAAAAAATATTCCTCAGTAGTGGTTACACAGCACTATAAGCATATATCTATGAAATACTCTTTCTAGGATTTTCTTCCGATCTCTTAGGCAAATAATTGCATTATTGTACTATGTGAGGTAGTAAAAGGAAACAAAAAAAAAGAAATACACCCCTTAGAGATACCTAAAATACAGCTTGTGCATTTTTTTAATTAAATATGCCCCCCACCCTGATGTAACATAAGGTACATCTTATGTTTTTTTTTTTTCTACTTGATAAAACACTTTGCCTCTTAATTTCCAGAAGGACGTGTGCATGTTCCTGAAATGACTCAAAATACCCCTTCATTTGAAAAGGTAAGGGGAAAAAAAGCCACAGCTCTTTAGTTTGGCACTCTCTCACTTAACCTGAATTGACAGTTTCAGGCTGCAAAGGACAGCACAGAACCAAAAAGAGGAATGTGAGGATCCCCTGTGTAGGACACAAGAGCCTGGAGGAGACATCGTGTCAAGTAGGGTGATAATTAAAATGTAACCATATCACTTGCAGCTCTGTAATGTCATTGTGATTTGTTAGCAAGAAAAACAGTCCAACCCAATGAAAACAGGAAAACAAACCACTTTGTTTCAAACTGCTCAGGAAAAAGTCACAATATACAAGAAATAAGCACAGAAGTCTCCTGTCTCATAACACAAAGATTCTTTTGATTAGTTACTGCCAACAGCTTTACTTTTGCTGGCACTTTTTTGCAGTAGCAGCACACTGGGCTTTAGATCCAATTTTGCAGCTGTGTTCATGAATTCCAGCAGAGGATTCTTTCTGCAGTACCTCTCAAGCTGCAGGCTGTCTAGCTACTTGTCTTCCCTATCGCAACCGTACAAGACCTGAGGGCTAAAATAGTATTGCACTGCGCCCTCTTGAGAAAACGGGAACACCAGTATTGCTGCGCTGGTACTGGACAGCAGAGGGCACTACGAAGAAGTGTTACAGTAAACATGCTAAAAATGAGGACTCTCTTTTCTCCTAACTTTTCTATTTCAACTGGGTAGCTGAGGTCTGTCTAAATGTCGCTCTTTGGTTCCTGCGCTGGGTATAGTAAAGACCACGCTTTATTTTTACTGTTCCCTTATACACGCAGAACACAGTTCTTTGTATTTACTGTAGTCTGGCTGTAAAATAACTACATAGCAGACAGATACTGCTGTATAGCCACACTCACGAAACTGCAGTTTCTTAAGAGCTGTTAGCCGCCTTTTGTGCTTTCTCTGTACTTACCAACAGAACCTTCTGCCAATCACGTTTTGATTCCTGGGCTTTTAATAGACTGCACACGGAGAAGTGAAGAGTCTTGGCTCAGCAGCACACCACAAACCCATAATGGAAAAACAAACAGACTATAGAGGCCCAGATTTAATCCCTTCCTCATCTGATTTCTATTAGTAGCTACCCAGCAGCACTTTCGTTCTCATTCAATGTTACATATTGTGCCATGGATATCTGTTATTATTATCAGTGACTGCATATTAGAAGCTGTAAAAATTAACCCATAGGTGGTTATTTTCAACAGACTAACAGTTTTAGATGTGTTTTCTGCTGCATACCTTGCTGGTGACTAATGTAAGCACAGAATAAATCATAGAATGGTTGGGGTTGGAAGATCATCCAGTCCAACCCACCTGGTAAAGCAGGGTCACCAGAGCAGGTCACACAGGAAGGTGTCCAGGGGGGTTTGAATGTCTCCAGAGACTCCACAACCTCTCTGGGCAGCCTGGTCCAGGGCTCTGGCACCTCACAGTAAAGAAGTTTCTCCTCATATTCAGACAGAACGTCCTGTGCTTCAGTACATGCCCGTTGCCCTTCACCCTGTCATTGGGCACCACTGAAATGACAGTCATATACTTCACACTGCCTTTAATTGCTGCTTGAATGGAGTCCAGCCATTCCTTTACACATTGTTTTCTACTTTGCAAAAGCTTTCGAAAAAACAATTCCAAGTCTCTGCACAATTCGCAAATAAGACAGGGAATCCACATCACATCTCACATCCAGTCTTCGTGTCCATTCATCAACCTGGATTACAGTCCTCACATCCAGAACATGAATTCCAACCAGAGCTACCTGGATCAGGAAAGAAAAGTAAGACATGAGTGCTACAGTATATGGCTTCCTACAATGTTACACATTTTTATTGCTCTTGAGGACGGTGTGGGACTTTAGTGGTCAGATGTCCCTCCCACTGCTGCCCCAGTTTGGAATCTACTGACTTTTGAATTTAGCATTTCCTATTGAGTTCCTTCCATCTAACTGGGAGCTGCTATTGGTCGTCACTGGGGGAGCAATGCAGCTGGCACACAGGCTGGAACTTGTTCTCCAAAAAACAGCCTGCAAATATCATATGTCACACATGAGGGGCTTTATGTGTAGTAACTGCTGCTTAGGATTTCCTTCCTCTATCTCTCAAGTGCTGTGTACACAGCACTAACTCAACATCATCTTTTGCAGACTGGCATCCTTAGCTCACACTGTGGCAAAATGGATGGGACATCTTAGGCTGGGCAATTTGCACAGCTGGAAAACTACACACTCATGCAGCCAGAGCTAAACTATAACAAATGTGTAAACTGTCACCAATCAGCTGCTCTTCCTTCATGGTAACTATCATATACATCTTCCAGGTGCTGGGAAAACTCAGCAAAATTTTGCAGACAGATTCGCTTACCAAGATCCAAAAATGGTTCGCAACTGCAAGTGAAAAAGGTAACAAACATCTGCATCGGTTTCTGAAAAGCACATACACTTGTACATTTGTGTAAAGCCCTGGAATTCTCATAGACCTGAACTGAGTGGGGTTGCTGAGGTGAAAGGAACAGGATGCAGTGAAGTGTGCTTGGCCCAGCTGTGGCTGTGCTGATCCATGAGGTGACAGCACACAGAAACTGGTCACTCACACCTCAGCACACTAGAGCTCTGGGTTGCTGGGGGAAGGCAGAAAGCAAATGGAAGATGTCTCTCTTATGTCCTTTGAGATAAGGGAGCTCCCAAATTCACCCCTAAACATCCAGATGAGCAAGTGGGAACTTTAATAAAATTTCTACTATCTTCACATTTCAGAGAAAGAGGACATATTCAGGTTGATTTATTCAGAACCAACTGACAAAGGCATGCTGAATTCTAAGGAAGGTACAGCAGAGACCGTGAGGAGCCCGAGTCTGCAAAAGCCTTTTTCTCCTCTTCGGAGAAGTCCAGAAGGGATAAGGAGTCAGTCCAGGTAAAATCTGCAGTGAGGTTGCTAGGATTAGGGATAAGCTCAACCTCATAATCACAAAGTTTTGGTTTCTCCTCCCATGAAAAATGCAACTTTGTAATTGAAGTTTATCATGTACACCCTTAATAAAAAATGCTCCTCACTACAAACAACTCCACACTCTTCAATACAAATGTAGTTATTATAGGAACATCACAAAGTTTTAGGAGCACTTGAAAACTCTTTGAGAAAAGGGGGTGCTGTCCTGTATACTGCAGTGCACAGTTTATACTAGTTGTACAGACAGAAATTCTTTCTTTTTCACTCAGGTCTTCCACAAGAGAATCTGTGGCCAGTCAAAACACAAAAACTGTGAGTAATGGACATTGTAAATGTTAAGACACAGTAATGAAACAGCACAGAGACTGTGAATATTCAGAAGATCTAACTTTTATCTTTGCAGTAAGACCCAAATTAGAACCATAGAATTCAGTGACAATATGACAAACTACATCTGAACTCTGAATTTATAATAAGTTGTCTAAAAGTTAGATACCAAAGACACACTATTCTTGCAGCCACTCAATTGGTTTCTCTTGATATGACATTCATATAAATCTTCTCCTTACTGGTGCAACTCAGAAATACAGCAAGGGGAGGGACATGTGTACAACTGCATCTGCCTCTTGCTAGAAAGAACATACATAGCAGCAAGAGGTACTGATTTAATCTCTTCACGAGAATCTGCTCCTGTAAGTTATACACAAGCTGAAACTCCATCTGCTGATCAACTCTGGGATTTGTCCCTCACTCTTTGCAGGCTAAATCAGGCTGCCTCAGATTTTTTCAGCTACCACTTTTGCATCCTCTACCCAGTCAGGGCAAGACACCAACTGGTACTCCCAAGAAACACCACTGTCACCTCTTTGTATCCCTTCTGAAGCACACAGAGGAAACAAAAGTCAGTCCCAGAGTACTTTATCGTTTTAACAAAGCCAGTCATGCCAGCTCTAATGCTACCAGCATTTACTATTGTTTGTAACTCTATGGGAGGTGTGGGTGAAGAGTAATCTTACATAAGAACAAGAAGGAAAAAGAAGAAGCCTCCAAAGCAACGACCTCTGCTTTTCGAAGTGGTGTCCAGGGAGGCTTCCTTGCTAGAGTCCATGCGCTTCCATACTCCCAGCTGCAAAACCAGTCTAACATAATGCTAAGCTTGGCCTGATAATATAAAGCTTTCTTTTTCAAAATGTTTTCCAGCAAAGGAGAAACAGTGTCTTTTGCTCTCAACACAGAAACAGAGGTCTAGTGCTAGCAGCCCCACGGCTCCCAGGGAAGAACCGCAACTGAGAAAGCAATATGGAAACAAGAGACCATCCTGCTTCACAGTCTGTCGGAAGTCTCACCTGTGCCACAGCCACCCAGAGGCAACACAAACCCCGTTTCCACTGGAGCCCCCTGTTCAGAGCCACTGAATCATCTCCCAGTCCCCTTCACATAAATACGTAATCTTAGCACTTATATTATAAAGATTTCTGTTCAGAATCTCCATGAAAATAATTTCATGCTTCTTATATTTAGTCCTCAAGTGATTCAACCAAACCAGGCTGTGTAGGTACACGAGAAGTGAGTTAAATGAAAAAAATAGGACAGAGGCAACACTTCTTGGCATCAGATTCATCTTTTTGTGTGACTCAGCCAGGCCTGCACAAAGAGCTCCTGCATGCAGACTTGACTGTGTGGTCACAGATATACTGGGGTAAAAAGAGGGGCCCACACACACACAGTCTGCAGAGATGCATGTCAAGCCCGAGGCACCGGGAGAAAAAAAGACCTTGGATTTTCAAAATCTGGCTTGCAAAGTGACTGCAGATGTCTGCCTTGCAGCAAGCTACAATTTGCTTCCATAGCTCTCGTTATTAGCAGAGAAGCACCACAAATTGTAGTATCCAATGCTGGGGGGGACGGGACATGGACGGCACACCACCAAACGAACACTAAAACCACCATGCAAACAGCAAGCCATTGAAAGAGGCCAACAACGACAGAGACGCATCTGGCCCTTTTTCAGGCCTTGTGAGTGAACTGTGAAAGCAGAATGATTAGGGTTTATCTGTTTTAAACATACCTCTGTCAATTTATGCTCACAAAACCAAAGGAAGGTGATAAACCGACCCTACTTCCTTTTATTTTCCAGAGCAAGACTATTCAGTGCAGACAGGCTCATTCAAAACTTCTGGTTGTTTGAGGGGGAAGGAGAAAAATTCTGTTAGCACAATGTTAAGGGAAGAGAAGCTTAGCTCAGAGCAGAGCTCAATGTACTATTTCCAAAAGCCCTGTCTTCAAATCATGCCTACAATAATAACCACCAGCTCCGTTCCCATTTCCCGCTGCAGAAGAGGAGTATCCCAAGACCTGGGGGGCAAACCCAGCTTTGCTGTTGCCCAGTCAAGTTTTCATCCTAAGCTTAAGTTGTGCATGTCCTCTGACTCCTTACTTCGTCCTGCCTGTTTCATCTGTGATCTGGATTCTCTAGCAGGAGGAGCTGAAGCAGATTTTACAGCCACATCAGGGTGCAGCAGAGATGGAAAAACTCTTAAGACCACTCTGGTGAGGCAGCTTGTAATGTCCTGTAATGAAATTAGATGCCACATCTCTGAACTATCATTTGTCCCTACCCCCAACAGCTGGGAGTCTGCAGTCTTTAGGATCGGTCTGCCGTTACTGAGAAGGTTTGGATAGCACACCAATTTAAACAGGCACGCAGCCATGTCAAGTATTTCTAAATGCTTTGTGAAGCGCCCAGGTTGAAAACCAATATTTGTCTGCAAGTATTTACTTACTGCTCTTCAGAGAGGTTACCCTGTCACTGCAGATCTGGCCCATTTAATAAATACGTAAAATCTTTGCACTGTTCAATGAACACACAAATAAGTATGAGTTATATGCTTTATCATTATAGCTAAATATGGGTACGTTTTCAGAACTTCCAGAAAAACACCCTGGACTTGAGCTCAGGTAGTTGTACAGCATTTAAAACAATTGCAGCAAGCAGTTAAGAAAAAGAATAAAAAGCACTAGAATAACATTGAGTATTATCAACTCTACTGTATAACTTATGCACAGCAGGTGAGTAAAGAAACACATTGTTTCTATCTGACATGGAAGGAAGGACAAACACACTAACAGCATCTTCCAGAAGAAAAAAAATCGCGTCACACACCTGGACTAAACAATTTAATCAGGGTTGAACTGTCTTCTCCAACCCACCGTGCACCAGTTATATATTAAACAACAGCAAAAAATATCTAACATGTATTCCCTGCACCACGATAGATTAAAAATACTGAAAAGCCAAATGCCAGATGCCTAGAGGTCCCTCACTACAATTAAATGAACATGAAAGCCACACTCCCGTAATTTCTCACCAATGCCATGATACAGATTCCCGGTCACTTGACCACTTTCGAACAGCTGTCCACTGCTGCAGAGGTAGGAGGTGCTACTCGGGAAGTCCATGTCCTGCTTCACAGGGGCAACCAGGAACACTCAGGGGCGGGGAGGAAAAAAAAAGACACAGCAGGCGAAATTCAGAGTATGTATTTCAGGACTGGGGTGAAATTTCTCAGTTTTCTCACTGCAAAAAGATGCTGGAAAGACAGGAGGTCTGCCTTCTGGGTCTGCCATGAGCTGTGGCATCCTGGCAGGGACTGGAGGTGTCACAAATTGCACAAGCTCACTTGCCTTCACAAGCTACTCTCTCAGACTCTCACAAATGAGTTTCAGTTTCTCGCACTTGATCTGATGCTGGAGTGATTTTCATGTTCTCCAACCAATTCAACTGTTTTCATCAATAACTTTACACTGAACTCATTGCAAGAATGGCCCTTCAGGGTGTCTCACACCATCATTTCTCCCTGAGAACTTCCACACCTGTGCCTGAAAGCAAATCACCACTCTACTCTCGTATGATTGTGTCTAGTGCTGGTGATTCCACCAATGAACAGCCAAGTATCTCAAGCTCTTAGAAAAGAGTTTGGAGTCTCATCAGTACAAGTCCACTTCTGCCAAGAAGAGCCTTTTCTAGATGGTTGCAGAACTGTAGGATATTGAAAGGCTGAGGACTGCAGCAGTAGTCAGAGGGCTGTGCCCATCAAAACCCCACCAGTCATCACATCCTGAGGACATAGCTCGTGGCAACAGGCACGCTTCAGCCTCGTATCACCTGATCAGGTTAGCAGAAAAGATAAACAGCAGCAATGCCGACTACTGGTTAAGGAAGCAGTGAGTACAAGCTGGTTGAGACCAGATGATTGGGAGAAGCAACGCAGATGAACAGGCAACAGCTACTCACCAAGCTGCTGTGACCTGGTGGAGTTAGCACTAGGACCTTCCAAGAGCAACAAACCAGACCATCCTTTTATTCTATTTCTCCATAGACAGGTAAGCTTTAGATTTGCAACAGTTTGACTTGAAAAAACAAGTGCACACACATGGGGGTGCGTGTTTATCTAATTTAACTGGAAAAGATGTAAGACAGGCTCAGGCTGTGCTTTAAGGCACAAAACAATCCCCTAAGATGCTTTTGGCTTCTTTCAGAACATCTCCAAAGCCCCCAGTTTGTCTGTGCAACCTGCTCTTGCAATCTCAATCCTGAGTAAATGAGGCACATGTATGAAATAGTCTTAAGAAAACCTTAAAGAGACTGAAGAGTCTTAGTTCAGGTTTAATAGGTGCTATGTGCATTAACACGCAGAACCTCAGCTGTAAAGATGTAACTCCTTGTAATTTCACTGCTTTAAACATTTCTATCAGAGAATCAGTGTAATACATGGTGGGTATACTTACGCTGCACTTTTTGTTACAGAAATCAAAACAGCAATACTTTTATAAGAAGGCTGATCTAGTTTCTTGAACAAAAGCAATCATGTTCTTGTAAAGCCTAACAAAAAACCCCCACGTTACTTGAGCAACAAACCACAATCCATACTTTTACCAGAAGCAGCTTTTCTACAGTTACTTGGAAAGTATAGAGAGAAGTGCAGTGAGTGCCTAACGTCATAACCAGTTAGTTGCCAACCCTTTACAGGCCTCAGGGACCTGCAGGGATCCCACTTCTAGTTTCCATTTGAAAGCAGTCGCAACAGAGGGAGGAATAAAAATGGATACAAGCCAAATCATACAGGATCAGCCCTCTGATTTCAGTTCAGCAAAGATTAGTTATGATGACATGTTCTTACACTATTCAGCCAACCTATGTGAAAGCTGCACTTGCTCCAAAACTGCTTGCAAAAGCACTTAAGTTAGTTAGAAACAAGTTGAGTCAGAACATCCAATAGCCAAGACAGACTATGAGTTTTTTTTTTAAAAGGAAAAATATTTGGCAGAAAATACATGGAGGATCATATGATAAAACAGGTACACAGAAACTGAGCAAGTGACTTGTCAGAAAGAGTTCCTGCCTCCCGGTATTGTTCTGAGGCTGTGTGATAAATTTTGCTAAGAGGATCGAGGAGTAATCAAAACAGACTGTGCCACCTCAACTCAACATGCACCACGTGCCAACCAAGGCACACGATTTGCACTTGTGCAGACATCCATCCTACTCAAGCCGAAGTAAGCGTTGGCTTAACTCCACAGTCGTATTTCATTTACTGACCCCAGCTGACTAAACGCGGTACAGGAATCAGTGTGGCTCAGCTGATAAAGGCCGTTCGGTTGCTTGTGACTGTCTGCTGAGATGCTCAGAAAAAACAGATTTATTTGTTTTTGAGTGTCATGGACACTTTGCAACAGGCACTAGCAGTAGCAGGTTTTGAGGTCACAGGAACGCTTGTCATTAACTGCTTTTAAGAAACCTTAGAGCAGAAATGAAGAATGCATACATTAAAATAGTAACTACCAATGCTCTTGGGTAATACACCCAACTTGGTATCTTATTAAAAAAAAACATAGCTTCCTTGGGAAACAACATAAATTCTGCATTTGCCATTAATTTATTATTTAAAAAAAAAAGCTATTAATATGGAAGTTTCAGGGTAAAAACCTGCATTTATCTTTACCCTTTGTGTCCACAAACAGCTCTGGGCCAACTATGGAACTATTGAGCACTGAGACAATTCAGTATCACAAGGGCAGCAGATGGTCTTTGAAGTGTAACTACTGCACATCGCAGTTTTATCCCATGAACCGTGTGTCTCTTCTTTCCCATCTTTTCATTCTGAAGCCTCACTGCTGTCTGACTCATTGTCTTGATCTTCCTTTCCAGACGGAGCATGTTTGGACGGGTCATTGGCTTCTCCCAAAGGAACAGCCCCCTTCCGCTGCGGCAAGACACTGAAAAAGGCCTCCTTCCAGTCTCTCTTCTCCAGGTATGCAAGGATGATCTCAAACACTGCAACATCAAGAAAGACCATCAGCTCTCTTGCAGGGAGAGAAGTGAACTGCTGATAGGAACACAGCCCCAAATCCATCTTTACAGAGGTTTACGTGCACTCAGTTGTGGCATCGTCAGAGTAAAGCCGATAAAGTACAGGCAGAAGCAGACGAGGCAATTCTGCTACTGCTGCGGTCTAAAGCCAAGCGCACTGAGTGTGTGGTTGTCAGGCAAACCCTCTGTTCTCTCAGTTACTGCAGCAGTGCTTTTCTGCAGTGGCCAGTTTGAATCAACTTCTTTCAGAGACAAATGTCCCCCAGTACTTCAGCTCTCACCAGTGTCTTCTGTACAGGCACTAATGCTTTCCCACGTTGGACGGGAATACTGCTGTGGATGTATTTCAACAATGACTTCATCTCCTTCCCTAATATACAGACAGCCCAAAGTCTTCCTAAAACCTATTATAATTAGCTTTGTTTTTCATTTCCATCTGAGATTATGGTAAAAATCCTTATTATTCTCCAATTCTGTGACGCTCTCTTGCTTTCTCTATTATGTTAACCATCCAGTCACCTTCCTGCTCCTATTTCAGCTCCTAAAACTTTCCCTAATTGACAATAGCTCCAAATTGCATTACATACAAAATGAATTGGCAAATTCTTATTTAGAAAAATCCCAGGCTATCCAAAGCACCTCTCAACACAGATTGTGGCTCAACAGCAGCAGAGAAGGCACGAGGGGACCCTACAGCTTGTAAGCCAGACTTGGATGACAAATCTAGGACAGAAGGATGGCTTTTCAAGCTTGGGGCTACAGGAATAGTGCTAACAGCACCAAAGAATGCACCCAGCACATGTGTTCTTGATGCCAAGCGACAGCACATGAGAAAGGATCAAAGGAGCTGTGGAGGGGAAAAAAAACCAACCTCCCAGAGGGTTAGGCAGGCGCTCAGAAAGGGAGAAGCAGCATGGAGCTCAGAGTCAAGTTACAGAAGTGTCACTTTACTAGAGGTTTCCTGGATCCAGGTTTACTGAACAGCCAGCTGCTCTCTGTGACACTGCTGCTGAAGAGCTGGCCATTTCACCAAGCAGGTTATTCACCTGAAACGTACTGTGAAGGTATGAGCTCTCAAAGGACTATATTAATAGCACTGTATGGTACTGCAGAAAGCATCTGCGGCAAAAATGCTGGCTTAAGAGACAACAAAAGTATAAGGAGCACATTTCTCCTCCTTTGCTTTGGAACTTCCTTTATCTGCACAGTAGAATCAGAACTGATGGAGAGTGGCTTCCACAGGAGAAGAAAGGTGTCTAAGATGGGCTGCAATAGCTACAAAAATATTAGGCAAGGACAAAAAAAAGGCAGCGAGAACACTTGGTAGACATCATTGCAGACTGGACTGGAGCAATATGGTCCTGTGACATACACTACAAAGCATCAGCCATGGGATACAAACCGGAACAGCAGGAAACAAACTCTCTCAGCTACCACTGCCGTTGTGTTTTGCATACAGTGTTTTACATGAATCTCAAATCTTCCAAGTTTTAAAATGCCAGATCCAGCTTAAAAAAAACCCCATCACCTTATGGCTTTTCAGTTTTCTAGCATCAAATACTTCACACATATGTGTGTTCCTCATGCCATTTTAACATGGCAATGCAGCCACCGAACAACCTGTGGAAATATATAGAGACTCAATCCCAAGAGAGAAAGATAATTAAGTAAAAAGAAACAAGCGAATTCCACTGCTAAAAATGCAGTCAATCTGCCACCACCAGAGGGCCCATTTAATTAAAGCGCTTCAAAGACTGACAAGGCAGTTCAGAAATAGTTTCTTCTTCTATAGGACTGTGCAAATTCACACCTATCAAAAGTAGTTCCACAGGGACCAGGCATATCCCAGAGTCTCATTTGTTGAGCCCATCCTGTGTTCTCCAAGCTTCATCTGCTGCTGAGGGTGGGAACCCAGAGCAAAACAGAAAGGGTGAGCAATTACACAAAGCAGTGAGGTGGATGTACTCACAGCAATATACAAACACCTCAGTGCAAATCTCCTTCTCACCTACACAAAATGTGTAGTATGAGATCTGAGAGGCATCTTGATTCTGTCCACCTTACTCATGCTGAGTAGCACCTCTTATGAAAGCTGTCTTTTTGGGTTTAGGTTGTAAGCTATTAGGGTTACAATACACCAGAGCCTTAATTACAAATATTAAATGTACTTCTCCTTTTGGTGGTGGTGGAGTTGGTTTTATTTTCCTGCCCCAAAACCTTAAGCAAAATACTGATATAGTACAATTTTACACTGAGGGTGGTAAAGCACTGGAACAGGTTGTTGGCCAGAGAGGTGGTGGATGCCCCATCCCTGGAGACATCCCAGGCCAGGCTGGACAGGGCTTTGAGCAACGTGAGCTGGTGAAGATGTCCCTGCTCATTGCATGGGGTTGGACTAGATGAGGTCCCTTCCAACCCAAACTATTCTATTATTCTACAATAATCTTTACCTTGAAAAGGGTCTATCTATTAAGAGCCTTTCAAACACAGTTTGAAAGTGTTTTAGAAGGGCAAGGGAAGACAAGCTCACACAAAATGAAATCTTGCCAAACTGCAGTGAAATCAGGTGCATAAAAGTCTGGCACAAGAAACATATGCAAGACCATAAAGCAGATAAATGAAAGCCTCAATGTGATCCAATTTACACCCAGTGCTCAAACATGTACAAGACAGCCTGCAGAAATGTTGACACTAGAGGTCAGTATAAGATTACTGCAGAAAAAATCCAGCAGAAAGCTACAGCTATCATAACTTGTGATGAATAACACAAGTTCTATTCCTGCATTTATAAAGCAACATTTAAATATCAAGTTTTAGAAGTGTGTAAAATCTTACATATACGTGGGTTTTGACACGTTTTAATACCAATGATACACTATATTCTCCACATTTAAATAATCTGTATTATCATGCAAACACATACCTCATCAGTCAATTACATTTAAAAAAAATAAAGTTAGCATCAAACAATGAGTTACATAATAAAATAAACTTTAAATAAAGCAAGGTAAGATCAAATAAAAGAAGCTGTAGTGGAGCAAAAGAAAGACTTGGACACCATGTCAAAAATTTCCATAAAGGTCTGAGTAGGCTGCATTTTGCAGGTATTTTTGTTTAATGACGCTAAAATACAATCTAATAATAAACTAAAAAGTTTTAAAAGAGTGGGATTCAAGACTTGGTTAAGTAATTGTATACTTCAATCAGAACCAGGAAACCAGGTAAAAATACAGTTATGAAAGCTCAACACATGGAGTACTGCAGATACCAAATGAGGCGAGTCTACAGGTACCTAAGTAGTTACTGCTAAACTAAGCTGTCCAAAGAGGTGAAAACACGTCATATGTTTATCCTCCCCTGGGACAATACATGAGATAGTTCCCAACATTTTACTCACTTATACATTAAGCCTGGAAACAAGACTAGGATGGTAAGAATGCTAAAAATACTCATGAGACAAGCCAACAGAACAGGAGGTGCAATTCTCAGTGGCTAGGACACCATCCATTACCTTCAACCATATCTAAAATGTTTAAAAGGCAGAGCAATTACTGCATCCCAAAGGCAACTAGATTCAAGAAATAGCAACATAATAAAACAATAATTAGGTATCTGGACAACAGTGCACATTTTAAGGGTTCAGATTCTGAATATCACAGGTATATTCTGTAATAACATCATTATTGTGTGATTTAAAACTTACCATGATTGACAGCTAATACTTTGCGACTGTTCATCTTGACGAAGTTTCCAAGTGGGAGCTGTGCGTGACCAATTCCCTGCTCTACAGCTTTTTTGTAAGTAATTCCCTGTAGGAAAGACAGCAGAACAATTGGACTAAGAATGACCATTTCAGATCAGCCCATACACATTACTACAAGTATCGTTTTCTGGCAAGAGTCTTGCCAGTGCTGCCATGATGTTGCTTTAGAAGATATTTACAAAAAGAAATTTACCCCAGTTGGACAAGGGCTTCAAGGGCTACCTTTGGAAAAATTCGTACTTTGGATATACCTCAGATTGTGATGTATGGTCAAAAAGTATGTAAATAAAACTTGTTCGTGCAGCTGCAGCTCTAGAATGTGTCAGCCAGAGCCCGTTTTAAAGGTGTATTTATGCTTAAGTACAAAGTTACTCAGATTGCAGAAAGTGGATATTTTTTTGAGAGAAAAGGATAAAAAAAAAAATTGCTTGCTTTTTTTAAACCTGGCAAGTCCTGTGCCCAAGATGGGAAAAAACAAAACAAAACCACATGAAACGCCCCACCTTTAAAAATGTGTAAACAATTAATACCATGACTACATAAAGGATCTGCTTTAACTCCCCCCTAGGCTTTAACTGTGGACTAAGCGTTGAAGTACCATTTGGTAAGGCTTAAGATCCATCTCTTTTTTTAGCATCACATTGAAATTTCAGTGTCACCAGAAATTACATAGGAGGGCCTTTGAAGAAAAGCAGTAACAGTGCTTTAATTTCCCAGCTGCATTCTCTATGACATTCCAGGTCCACACAGCACGATCCCATGTACAGGTATGGAACCAGATCCCCAGGCATGTTTGTTACTCAGCCAAGTTCTCCTGCCAAGCAAACTTATTAAAAAAGGACACCCAAGTTTCAAGCGCTGTTCTTTATCTATATTTGGGCACGTGCACATACAAGTGCATGCACACACACACAAGTGCATGAACAGAAACCAAACCCCTCTGTCTGCAAATACAGCCCTCAGTAAGCTGAGCAGTGTTATGAATTCCATTCCTATATTTAAAATCAAAAGATAAAATCCTAAAAAGTTCAGCATGTCTGCACTTGGGAACACAAGCCGCTGCTACCGCAAGTTGGGTTTTTTTCCCATTTATTCAAAAAATTTTTGAAGTATTTTTTTAATAAGTTTTCTTGTTATTTATTTTTGTCAGTTTACACATGAACAGCATTAGTGTCAAATATGTGCCAAACAAAAATAATCTGTAAAGAAACACATCCACAGTTTACCTTGTGGTGATTGTGATCCACCAGTCCTCCAATCACATAGGCTTTCTTCTCATCAAGCTCACTGAGAACGTCCGGGGAATCTGAGGTAAGATATACCAGGTCTTCTTTCTTTATTAGCTCACTGTAGTGCTCTGTTCTAATTTGGATATCCTCAAAAAAAAAGGTAGCCAACAGAAGGTACATTCAACTGATGAATTTCTGGACAAGCTTTACAGACCCAAGATGGAACTAGCAAACATAAATCCAACAGTATGCAGTCATTCAACACACCTCCTTCGTGTTTAAGTACATAAGCATATTGCAGATTGACCTCTGCATAAATAATCCACAGCCTCTACAGCACTCACTCATAAAAAATCAGGAAGTTTTCTGAAACCCCAAAATCACTTTACAAATCCTTAAAAATCCTGTGATTTTATTCAATTGTTACCACATTTCTGGTAGGTGTCCAAATAATTTTCAAATCCACCTTTCCAAAAAAAGTGAAACCAGAAGTAAACAGTTAAGATTAACTGGCTTGATACAAGAGGTTTATGCTCTGCTTTTGCAAAGCAGCTACCGTACAAGACATGCTGAAAGTAGAACAGTTCATTTACGCAAAGTGCTCTTCATTTGAAGCTGTTGGAATACTGGTTTAACAGGGACTCGCAAGGGAAACCAACATGAGTTTGACCATAAACCAAGCTACTTCTCTAAAGAACACTTCAGTGTTGAGAGGCAACATAATGGAAATGAAGGTGCATGCAAGAGAATCACCTCATGAATTCAAAGTCTTACTCTTCCCCAAGAAAAGAAGAGCGCTTGTCACGACAGAGAACTGCCAGAACTGCCTAAATCAAGTAGGCTCGCTCAGTCTATCAGAGAATGGAATCTATTCAATGAAATCAGGTGAAAATGGGCATATGTGCGGTTTTTCAAGCAAAAATCAAATCTAGATTCAAGACAAGCTATTTTGGCTTATGTAAGTTAAATTAATTAAAAGCACAAAGAGCCAAGCTATTACTAAAATGCTATTGCTCTGATGTCTTAGGAAAACCCATGTGGAAAAAGCACAGGTCCTTCACAGCTAACGACCTTGTTGGCAACTATTTACATGATTTCTTTTTTCTTTTTAAAGAAACAGTAAATTATTCACCTTCCAGTTCACCCATCCTTTGTCATTTTCATTCATGTTTCTTTTCAACTGTCCTCCATGGCTGGTCAAGTAAAACTTCAAAAAGAACAAACAACAGGTACAAAGCACTGAAATGTTAATATGTCAATCTGTTTCTTCTCTGTAGAAGACTTTTTCTACTCTTAACTACTAACAAACTCTTAATTATTTTTTATTTGAAAATGGTACTAATACCATATTTATACAGTTAGTGATACATTTAAAAGACAAATAGGCACTTATGCATTTTTTTTTAATCTGTCACAGATAAACTGACTATCAACAGTATTTTACTGACACACCAGTATCTGGCACTCATACATACATTTTCATAAATATGGGGATTTTTATAACGTGGGTTGAAAAAATAAATCTATTACAATAAAAGTAATTTTCTTACTAAAAAGAGGCACCTTAAATATATTTTTTTTCTACTACAGTTCTGACCACTTGGGTCACAGCTGCCTTTCTCCCATGCTTTGTACATGGGAATACAGTCAGTGCTCAGTTTGCTTAAACGTACCTGCACAGGATGAAATGCTTTGCGGTTTTCTGCATAACATCTCTGAATTTGCTTGTGGAGCTTCTTAACATCCTGTATACAACACAATTTGTTTTTACATAGTCCTTCAGACAGACCACCACAAAATGCTTTACCATGAGCCAGTCAGAAGCTAAAGAGAGAAAAAGGAAGCTTTTAACTGGCAAAAGTGACTACTGAGAGAGTGTGGACATCAGACCCCGAAACAGCCATTTCAAAGTGTTATGCTGACAAGGAAACACACGCGTCTTCCACAAGAGTGTGTTTAGACACCTCCATGAATGTGGTTGATTTGCATCATTCCAGGAAACAAACCAATCAATCAAAAAAGATCACTTGGGATTTAATTATATGTAATAACATCCTCAAAATTAATCTGAGAAATCAAGCAGATTTATCACTTTGACAATACTCAGGGAAAATGCTAAGAAAATTAAAGATGCATAATTAACCTGAAGACCCCCAGAACAATGCAACTAATTTAGTGGCTGGCTCTGGCATTTTGATCTGATAATTTGGACAACAGTTAACTAGTACTATTTAATGTGCAGCGGACTTAGTTTTCGTAAGGTAATTTACATAGCTTTATTCTCAGTGACCCAAACGCAGTGTTTTGTAAATACAACTGATTCCCATTTTAAGATGAAACATCATTATATTGCTCCAAATCACGTAATGCTTTGAGAATGTTTCTATATCTCCAAAGGACTGAACCTAAACTAGGCTTTATAACTACAATATTGCAATGCGAGCTTTTACAGACACTAGAGAAACCCCATCGCTAAAGTCCACAACCATCTTCACTCAGAACGCTTCACCCTTCCTAAACACCTCCAGAAGTGCCAGATTTTACATCAGGCCTAACAAGGGCTCTGCCTGACCATGGAAGGAAACACTTTTTACAAAAGCAGCAGCTCAGCAGGAAACATCCAGTCAGCATCTCTGAAACTATCAAGGGGGTCTCTTCTGGGGCACTGCTGAAGGGCTCCTCAGGGACCTAAGTTCCAAAATGCCAACTGGAGCTTCCCCAAAATTTTGCACTAGCCTGCATCAGTGCTATACATGCTCTGCATTAGACTCAAGAAGCAGCCAGACCATTACACTCAAGAACTGGCCAGACAGGCTTTGCAAAAGCTCAAATTGAAGCAGTCTGGCAGGGCAGCGAAGTCCCTGCCAGGAGCAGACAGGCTCACAGCAACACGGAAGGGAGAGGTCTGCCCCAGAAACCACAGGCTGCACTCTTACAGATTAACGTACCTTCCTCGTAGAGTTAAAGCTGTTTTGATCTCAAAACACCACACAAAGCATCTTGACCAGTGGCTGGGTATCACACTGATCTTTCTCATATTTACCTATCCTGCGATCACCTCACCTGTTCCTTCATCCATTCTAAAATCTTAAAGAGATGGGGCAGTGTCCTCCTGTCCCAACTGCCTCACACGTGACTGAGAGAAAAAGCTCAGTATCCTCATAATAATCAAAATCATCATTTCCACAGATACTTACTAACACGGTTCAGACCCTCAAACCCACTTTGAAAGAGAAAGTACCTAGATGTGGCATTTGCAGCCCCCTCTAGCAAAAGCATTTTGAGGTAGAAGT
Organism: Patagioenas fasciata; assembly: GCF_037038585.1. Classification (NCBI taxonomy): domain Eukaryota; kingdom Metazoa; phylum Chordata; class Aves; order Columbiformes; family Columbidae; genus Patagioenas; species Patagioenas fasciata. The sequence goes on along the minus strand of NC_092523.1, from coordinate 76,954,303 downwards.
GCATCTAACTTCACAGTGAAAGCATGGCACAAACTTTCTATATTCCTGGTTTTGGAATCAAACAACTTACAGCATCTCCATAAACAAAATATTTGGCAAACTTATATAAGGGTACATTCTAAATCCTAAAAAATTCAGCAAGTGACGTAAGCAGGTCTGGGAGTCATCACGGTCTGAAACACACTAATTGTCCTCTGCAAGTTTCTCTCTGTTTTTTGTGCTCTGACATTGTATCAACACCATCACTGGAGAACCCTTCCACATTTGTATGTGATGGGTAAGTTTCTTTTACCTTTAGCACCATCAGGTCATCAAAGCTGCAGTCCACAATGAGGCGAAGTGTACTAGGAACAACTTCCCTTCGCATACGCTTTCTGTCATTCCCTTCGTTATTGGAGTCCAATTTTGACTGACGTTCTAGTTTTCTCTTCTGGCGTTTTTCTTTTCGTTTCTGCCTACATAAACAAAAAACCAAATAAATCTTCAAAAAGCAGTGCCAAATCTGCTGAGGTACATGTTAGGCACATAAATGCAAGCTTCTGTGATCAAAGGTGTCTGTCCCACGACTGTGGTAGTTTAAACTTATCCTATTGCTTGCATCTCTGCTAGGCTTGTCCCAGCACAAAACACACACCCTGTCTTTGTGAAGTTCTGTATATACCTATGAAAGACAGACATCGGACACAAATTCAATGAAGTGGGAGTCACAGTGGATTTAATGGATTTAAGGGTGCTCCCAGTCAGGTCTCATAACAGAAGCAATCAAAACGATCACCAAAATTGCAGTATCAGAATGTGAAAGGCAATTTACCTCCTGTTTCACTGCAGTTTTTCAAAAGGCTTCTGAAGCAATTGTTTCTTCTCCCTGTTCCCCTGATGGAAGTGGGCAGTGGGAGATCAAATTTCACAGACAAGACACCTTAACAGCCACTGCCTTGGAAGGTACACTTCACGTCCAACAGGACTAGGATAAACCATGACCATTTGCAGATCTGCTTTCTCTCAACAACCTAGTGATACAGAAGCTGACCATCTTCCAAAACTATTTAACAGATTATAAGTCACCATAACTTATAGCACACCATTTAATGTCTCAAAATAATTTATTTTTATTCACTGCCTTTGTAAGATTCACCAAGTTTGACAGCATCAGGGAAAGAGGGCGCAGCCCACCCAGAAAGGAACAAGGCCACACATTATTTCTGCCTTTTGACAAGCCATAGACGTGTGAGTATGAATCCCTCCTCATATCCTCTTCAAGTTGAGGAACATTTCTAGTATGAAGCGAGGATGCTTACCTTTATAGCTTCTTCATAGGTAGATGGAGTAGCCTGTGACTACTGCTTTAAACCTGGCATGGAAAAAAACTCATTCAACTTCCTTGATTTGCTAAAGCAACCTATGTGCAATTCTGCTGACAAATCTTTATTATTAGCACCAAATACCACACATGATCCTAGGAAACCATACCTGCGTAGATCTTTCTGTTCTTCCCACTGTTTCTGCTTCAATAGCTTCTTCCTTTGCCTCTTAGACATGGGCTCCAGGCATTCTTCTTTGTCTGAGCTGGCCTCCCGTCCTTCTACTGGGTTGTCACTTGACTTCAACTTCTCTTCTACATCAGGAATTTCAGGGGACATGGTATTTTCCGCTGGTACCTCTGGACTTTCTGTTGGTGTTTCTGACGACATTAGCTCTGGGCTGGGTTTACTGACTTGTTTCTTAACACGTGATAAATATTTATTCAAAAGCAAGCTCTTCTCTCACCAATTCTGTAAGAAACAAAACAGCATAAGTGTTATTAACAAGAAGTTCAATTAGAACAAATATCACTCTACATCTACCATAAACCTGAATAAAGAAAAAATAATAAATAAGAGATGGTCTTTTTTTGTTTGAAGTTAGATAAGTGCCTCTGCAAACAGTAATATATATAATACTAGTAAGATTAGGACCTGTATTCGGATCACATCTAAAACTCTGCTGGCTACACCTGCAGCTATTTAACGGTTTCCAATTCAAAACTTGTTGAAAACACAACTGCACAAAAGTAGGAAATCATACTGGATTAAACATCAAAGAAAAAACATTAGCAGTACTATTACGTGTACACAAACTATTCTCAAATACACACACAGAAAAAATTTAAAAGGTATCTTGCAATATAGCTATGGCAGCATGTTAGAGAAATATAAAGTGACTAAAGACATCATAGGGGGGAAAAAAAGTGTGAGTAAGCTGCACACCTGCAAATCAATGTTTATGTCTTCTGAGAATCAAAGACACTGGCCAAACACTGACACTGGCCACTGTCAGGAGATGGATAGACTGAACTGTTACTCAGCAAAGCAGTCTGCATTCAAATCACTTACAATTATACCCTTTCCTTTTCAATGACAAGTAGTATTTTTTCCACAGCAGTAGCGCTGCTGCGCTCAACAGTCACAGTTTTCTAAAGATAACTGCTTCACTGGAGGATCACGGAATGCCCTGAGTTGGGAGGGTCCCACAGGAATCATCAAGTCCAACTCCTGCCCCTGCACTGACAACCCCACAGGTCACACCGTGTGCCTGAGGACGTTGTCCAGTCTCTTCTTGAACACTGTCAGGTTGGGGCTGTGACACCTCCCCGGGAGCCTGTTCAGTGTCCAGCACCTCTGGGTGGAGAACCTTTTCCTCATGCCCAACCTAAACCTCCCCTGGCACATCTTCTGCCATTCCCTGGGTTCTGTCGTTGGTCACTAAAGAGAAGAGTTCGGCACCTGCTCCCCTTGTGATGAAGCTGTAACCGCCATGAGGTGTCACCTCAGTCTCCTCCAGGCTGAACAAACCCAGTGACTTCAGCCCCTCAACCCTCCAAACCCTTCACCTCTTCTGGACGCTGCATCCACAGAGCCCACATGCAGAAAAAAACAATCCTCTGGCTCCTTCAGTAACAGAAAAGCCAGGAAACACAGAAAACAGAGGAAAACCAGACGCGTTTTAGCCGACGCACCGGATTCCCCTGTGTGGGGGCATCAGGACACAAGGCCCAGGGACTCGGGCCCAGGCCCCGCACAGCCCGGCTGCTGTACGTACATCTGTGCGTGTATATATAGACACGTATCCATACACACACACACAGCTATATATACACGCGTATCTATGTATACACACGTTATATAGAGAGAAACACACGCGTTATTTCTGCTCACGCGCCGAAGTACCTCATAACTCAACGGGAGCGGGGAGGAAAGGCCGTGACCCCCGCGCAGGCGGCACCGACAGCCGGGGGTGACCAGCGGTGTGAGGAGGCGGCCATTCCCCCCCCTCCCTGTGAGGAAACCCGAGCGCCCCCTCGTCCCTTCCCGCCCCGGGGGGACCGGGGGTGTAACGTACCGCGAGCCGCCCCACGCGCCAGGAGGGGCGGGACGAGACGAGCAGCACAGCGCGTGCGCAGCGCCGCGACTGCAAATCCCGGCGAGCAACGGGCGGCGGTCACGTGGCGCCAGCGGGCACCGCCCCGAGATGCAAATGGCGGGCGATGGGCAGAGGCGGCTGCGCTGTGCGCCGGTCCCTGGGCCGGCTGCGGTCCCGACGGCACCGGCTTCCAGTCTAATACAGAAAACACAAAAAAGGTACAATAGTAACAAATGCACGTGAGTTCCAGAAGGACAGGGAACTGCTGGAGAGAGTCCAGCGCAGGGAAACAAAGATGCTGAAGGGAGTGGAGCATCTCCCGTGTGAGGAAAGGCTGAGGGAGCTGGGGCTCTGGAGCTTGGAGGAGACTGAGGGGTGACCTCATTAATGGTTGTAAATATGGAAAGGGCGAGTGTCATGAGGATGGAGCCAGGCTCTTCTTGGTGACAACCAGTGATAGGACAAGGGGTAATGGGTTCAAACTGGAACACAAGAGGTTCCACTTAAATATGAGAAAAAACTTCACAGTGAGGGTGCCAGAGCCTGGCCCAGGCTGCCCAGGGGGGTTGTGGAGTCTCCTTCTCTGCAGACATTCAAACCCGCCTGGACACCTTCCTGTGGAACCTCATCTGGGTGTTCCTGCTCCATGGGGGGATTGAACTGGATGAGCTTTCCAGGTCCCTTCCAATACCTGACATTCTGCGATGTTTCCCTGTGTGATTTGCCCCTTGTTTCCCAGGGGTTCATCCCGCCGTGGCGCACACCCAGCTCTCCTGCAGTGCCTGGTGTAGCTCTGGGGCTGGTGACACTCTCGGCAAATCGCTCTTTCTTATTGGTGACATTAAGAACTGCATCGATGCTCTGCTTCTTTTTGCATCATGTCAGAGCTCTACTGTTGCTCGCAGGTGTGAAAGCTGCTCCAAAAATATTGGCGATGCAGAAACTTTTACACTTGCTGCTGGAGGTCATTCAGCAGTTTGAAGACTTTAATCTTTTACCATTCTTGATGCCAAGATGCACGTTTTCTGATACGGACAGGGATGCCCCCTCCCTGCCACCTCAGACCTGCTGCGGTAGGTCCTGCAGTATATGATGGATGTGGTGCAGGGGTTTATTTCTCAACCTGTTCTGAAAGTCAGTAAAATAAATCATTTTAACTGTGTGCTGCAGGATGCATTTAGCTTCTTATCAGACTTGGGTTGTTTGTATAGTTTACAGTGGAAAATAAGGTGTATGCCAGTGGTGAATCACATCTGCAGCCTTCTTAGAATCACAGTCATTTTGGTTGGAACAGACTCTCAGGATCAGCAAGTCCAACCATAACCCAACTCCAGCACTAACCCATGTCCCTAAGAAACTCGTCTACAAGCCTTTTAAACCCCTCCAGGGATGGTGACTCCACCACTGCCCTGGGCAGCCTGTTCCAATGCCTGACAACAGTTTCTGGGAAGACTTTTTTCCTAATATCCAATCTAAACCTCCCCTGGTGCAACTTGGGGCCATTTCCTCTTGTCCCATCACTTGTCACTTGGGAGCAGAGCCCAACCCCTCCATGCTCCAAGCTCCTTTCAGGCAGTTGCAGACAGCGATCAGGTCTCCCCTCAGCTCCTGTTCTCAGGCTGAACCCCCCAGCTCCCTCAGCCGCTCCTCATCACACTTGTGCTCCAGCCCCTCACCAGCTCCGTTCCCTCCTCTGCACTCTCTCCAGCACCTCAATGTCCTTCTTGTGATGAGGGGCCCAAAACTGAACACTGAAGGTCAGTCATGGTTTGGGTGGGTTTCTCCTTTGTGCAGCTGCCATCACCGTGGTGGCAGGGCGGGTGAGGAGGAAAAAGTCAGAAAATCTTATTTTTATCAGATGGTTTTGATGACACTACCGAGTTCACACAGAGGCCAGCAATGTATTTTTAAGTGGTGACATTGCTCAGAGCAGATTTCTAGCTCCAAAGGTCCCGCAGCAATGCTGTGTTCCCTCTGCCCCCTAAAAAGGGGTACGCGCCTTCACGCTTCATCTTTTTAAAGACCACCGCCAATTAGCTTTTTGAACATTAGTGTCAATACTCAACGAAGGGCAATGTTCTTTTGCCTTCGGATGACTTCATGTAGGAATGCTGCCCTGGTACAAGAGTCAGTTCTGGAGACCGGGATTATATTATATGAGAGAAGTATATTTTGGGCAGCCAAAATATGTAGATATCTGTTCGCCCCTGGTTAATGAGGCACACAAAGTTAGCAAACATACGAGTGCTTGCTACCATAATACCCTTTTCATCTGCATCAATGTTTATCTCAAGTTTCATTAGTTCCAGATATACACACTCTTTCAGTTTTAGTGCTGGTTTCAGGTTTACTACAGCTATGTTAAAGTCACAAAACTGTGGTGTCACTATAGTAAGACACTGACCTTTAACTGCTGTTGGTATTTAGTATTTGCTGTAATATTTTGTTTCATTCGTGGTTCCTATGCCCTGCATTACCTTTAAAATAGCTAGATTTGCATTTGCTTTTGCTAGCATCTATTTAAAACCTCACACGTTACTATTAATATCTAGCCTTGCATGCCAGCATCGCACAAGTCTGAATGCACCACTGTCCCTAGGAAGAATATTTTCCTTTGGGCATTAAAAGACTGCAGATCAGTTACTGATAGAAGCCCCTTTGTTTGGTTGCTTTTTTTAAGAAGTAAAAAGGCATCTAACAAATTCACATAATATTCAGATGTGCTTTTTCTTAGAATGAAGAAACTGCTTATGCATTTTGATTTTTAAATCTGTTTTCCTTATATTGCATGTTCCAAAGCAGTAGCGTTGCTCAGTGTTGTCCTCAAACGCCGACACAGGGTAATGCAATGTTTTCTGAAGTCTGCCAAGTGGTGACAAAGCAAAATTAAGCCCTGAGGAGTCGCAAATGTTGAGAAAGAGCCACCTAACTGCATTTCACTATTTTGATAGGTCGTTCCAAATGGTGAGTTCCCCCCAGCAATAGAACAAACTTGGCACCCCATGGCTTAAAGCTGCATATTAAAGCATTTTGTACGAGCAGCTCTGCAGGTCAAGGGGCAGAGCATTGAAAGAGGATAGAAGATACTCCGTGGAGCTTAGGTGTGGACACAGACGTCACTTTCTGTGGGCGAGTGACAGACACAACTCACGTTTAGGCAGTAGCTTGGCTGGGCATCTCTGTCCCCCATGGCAGAAATGGGGGTGTCTTATTCACCCAAACAGTGGGAGCTGGGGCCCACCGGCACCAGCTGCAGGGCAAAAATGGACTTGGGTGCTTTGGTGCATACAGCTGAAAGTTTGAGTCAAAAATTGAGGTCTTTGTTGACCTCAGAAGATGTGAGGAAATCTCATTAGTTTTATTAGGTCATATAAAGATATGAGCCTTATAGTTTGGACTCTGGAGAATGTGCAGCAACAGTAATACTTTGACCCCGGTACATAACGCCAGCATGGCATGAGGTGTATGTTAGGGGCTGATCCTGCAACCTCTGCGTGTAATGGACTTTGGTGGGCACATTTCTTTCATTGGTGTAATTTGACTTCAAGGAAGTCACTGCTGATTTTCTCCGGCCATAACTGAGGTGAGGCTCATTTGAAGAATATACCGAGTATCTGTTATGGGTATGTATATTGGTATACATATGTATATACACATGGGAATGTATATCCATCTTTTCTCTATGTAATGGTTACATCCATAGTTCTGTAACTGACACTACTACAGAGCTGTCCAAAGAGATACACTGATTTGCCTTAACAGGGAGTCTGGCCTCTGACATTCTAGTGTCTAAGAGAGTCCTTTTTAAAAAAACCCCTTTATTTCAAGGAAGAAATAAATTTCCTATGTCCTAAGATTATAAGAAGAAGACAATCGCTTTTCTCCAGATGTCAGACCAACAGCTGGGGTGTTTGTAGCTCACAGTCTTGTTAAAACAGCCTCTGGAAGTGGAGTGAAGGAGAGCGGTGATGGCTCACAGATGTGCCTTCTCTACAAGGAGGACCAAGTTCTCCCTCCTTGCAGAACCAGGGAGGCTCCGTATGCCAGGGGAGATGGTGCCCACTCGCAGGCTGTGACACCCAGGATATCCCAAAGAATGTGGGGGCGGGACGTGACCTGCTGCCCCACTGTCACCTGAGGGACAAGGATGTCCTCTAGAGAGCCCTGTGGCCACGAGTCTTAGTGCAAGATAACTTGGGATTTACTCTTGGATCAAATGGGGAAGCACTTGGTTTAGTCAGCCATGGGCTTCTCAGGGAAGGTGGTGAAGCGAGCATTGAGAAAAAAGGAAAATAGGGGTGAAAAGGTGGGCTTGGTTTGCCCTGCTCTCAGACCCAAGCAGGTATTCTTCACCGAGGTAGGACAGAATGGCTGGTTTATCTCATCTTTTCAGTCTCAACCTCTGCCACTGCAATGATGTAACATGGGGGGCTGAGGCTGCTGCAAGAGAGTTAATTTGGTATGATAAAATATAGAAGGAACTGATTGCACATGAGTCTCTGTAACAAAGTAGCATCACCTTTTGGGATGACACTGATAAATCCCATGTACTTCTGCTTCCAGGAAGATCCTTAAAAAGCATCTGCCTCCGGGGTTGGTCACAGAGTTGAAACAAGACAGTGGAGAGAGTGGTCAGGATCTGGCCCCTGGCAGCAACAGACCCGATTGCTCTTTCATTCAGGCAGAGGAGGAGTGGCAGGATCTCCTGATCCTGCAGGACGGGAGGTGGGCTCCCCCGCTCAGAAGCATGGCCATGTGGGCTCCGTATTCAAAAATGAAAGCCGAGGGGATCGATAAAATGGGGTAGAAACCACCAGTAACCTTAGTTCTTAATAATTAACTGGAAGTCCTTTGATGAACTTAGTACCTGAGTGTGGAATTTGGAATCTGACCTTTACTACATCTAGATAAACAGTGTGACCGGCCCGGCGGCTCTCTCTGCGGGCACCCCTCACACTTCATGCTGCAGGCAGGAGCTCGGGGGAGTCCAGCATGATTCTTCTTACCGTGCTGTTCCTTTGCATCATCTCCACCTACTCAGCCTCTGTTAAAGGTAGGTCTGTACCGGGCTTGGTTCAGCTTTTGGCTCAGCAAAAACATAACCAGCGTGTGTACGCAGATCTATTTTGCATCAAAAATTATCATCTTTACTCGTCCATCCTTGAGTAATTCAAAATACATTTAGGAATTGCAATGATTTAAGCGCTTGCAGCATTCATGTCGGCAGGGGGGATGGAGAAGACAATGTTTTCAGGTGTACAGGGCCAGCGGTGTGAGCCAGGAGACCTGGGATCTTCACCTTGCTTAGTCAGGACATGCTGTGGGGGCACCGACTTGAAAGGGACTGTTCGCATGCTCAGAAGTTAAACACAACAAAGTGCTCTGGTGGAGCAGAGCCAGAAGTGCTCAGGGCTCTCCAGTTGACTCAGCTACCACTGGAGTCAGTAACAAGCATCCCATTAATTTCATGGGGAGCTCGCTCTGCAGTAAGGCATGAAAACCTGGATGTCTGCACAATCCCTGGGAGCAGGGCTTTGCTCAGGTGTCCTGACAAAGGTCAAGGGTATAAAATCTGGAGACTGCTCGCTTCTGCGGTGCCAGTGTATGAAGCAAGGAAAGGTGTCTTTAGTAGACGCCCTTCATGTACAACCTGATATCAAATTTAGAGGAGCAGCAACCTTAAAGCATAGGCATACACCCAGTTTTTAGTTTAATGAGGATGTCCTAATCATGATGAAGGCAGGGGGGCACACCATCCTAAGTGAAACTTTAAAAAGGCTGTAGAAGTGCTCTCATGGTTGCTACAGGAGATCCAGGACACTATCTGTGTAACCACAGAGAAGGAACCTTTTTCTCCCTACCTCCATACCCCCTTAGGACAGGAGTGACAAAGCAGAGAAGTTTGCAGGCAGTTCCTCTGCCCGTGAGTGCATTTCACGAGACTGCCAAGTAATGTTTACAGCTGGATATCAACGTGCCACATTTCTGGTGTCTGCCCTTCTCAGCTTCTCCTTAATATCAATTAAGCAAAGCTCCTTCTTAATGTGAAGTTGCTTATCACTTTACATCCCCAGGGTACTGAGCAAGCATTTTCTCATTAATTACTCCTCCCTTCAGCTCTGTCAGGTCTTGTCTCTCTCTTGTGCAGAGAGATTGAGAGCTAAATTACTAACCCAAATGCCACTTAGTGCCTCAGTGGCAAAGCTGGGATCAGGATGCGTGTTTTCCCTTTCCACCAGGCCATGCTGCCTTTGGGAAATATTGAAGGAATATTCTTTTCTTTTAAGTCAGCCAGATCAGCACACATGAAACTTCCCTACTGCAGTTCCGCTTGAAAAATGTTTTCAAAGAAGCTGATGGGTTTTGGTTTTTAAAGCTATCTGGTATCAGAAACAGTGGCAAATATAATTTATGAAGGTAGAGCCAGCAAGTAGTTAGAGACGCACATGCTGTGCATGCCATATGTATTAATAAAAGGCACAGGACTTGACAGCTGTCTCTACTCATGCAGTGTAACCTTCTGTATTATACAGTATCATGATTTAATTATAGACTTGGCATGCTACCCTTAATGACAGACACTTAACATTACTAGTCAAACTATGTGCCATACACTCCACCTTGAAAGCAGGCACTTCTGACCCCAAGAGAGCATGGCCGATTGCAGACTTTGTGTCCATCTTTCCTCCCTTTTCCATCAGTGGGACATTTGCCATCAGCTGAAATGGCAATGGCTAAATGGGCAGCAAGGATCCCAGAATAAAAAGGAAAGAGCTTCTAAAGGCAGGCTTGTTGGTTTTGTTTTGTAAGAAAAGTTTCTACGAGAAAGGCGCAGGAATAATCCTTTTTAAATAGTACTGGTGTTTTCTTCATGAAAGATGGCAACAAAATTTAATTATGCTGTTTTGAATACTGGTTCTGGGCAGTGACACCGTGTCTCTGTCCCTTGGCCACCAATATCCCCCTCGCCTCTCAAACTGACCACACTCTCCAGTTGCCTCTCTTGGTTTCCCCATTGCCTTCAGTACCACCTCATCCTGCTGCTTCTCATTGTGATCCACTGACACCAGTTTTGCAAGTAAAGGTGTCTTCTGCCGTGGCTCCCGCAGTATTTTCCACGTATGCAGTGGTGAAAGCTTTCAGAACCTAAAGTTCTTCTAGCTCCCAGAAATGCTTTGCAATTACTAATCTCTCCCATGACGCTTGCAAGTAGCTGCTGTGTCACTTGCTCCTCTGTTTCCTTCAGGAGGGAATGGCTCTTCTGTTTGTGGGGACAAGCAAATGCTAAAAGGGAGGAAGAGGGAAGGAATTCTTGTAAAAGGACAAAAAAGGTCTATGGGTTGCGCTGTGGGAAAAGGATAGGTGAAAGGCGCTTTTGAATGAAAAGAGAGAGGGAGCAAAACCACAAACATCCACCTTAACTAATTAGACACGTCTCTCAGCACCCAGATCATTTTTCTTGGCCATGCTTTCCCCCCACCTTTTATCTTTAGATGGAACTGTGTCACCTTCTGTGTTTAGAAAGCACCTAGTGGGCGGCATTTGTAAAATCTCAGTCAATACCAAATCACAAGCACTGCCGCTTCTGCTGCAAATGAAGGACGTTTTGAACCAGGGAGCACTGCAAGGAACTGGGGTGTCCCTGAAGGGCTCAGGCACTGAGCACCCTCTGCTCTCAAGGGCGATGTAGCTTCAAAGTCGACAAGAGTAAGGGGAATTGGGGGAATGGCTGGGAAATTCTCAGTAAACCCAAAGGAAGGGTTGTATGCCTCTTAGTGACGCTTTTTGAAGCAGACACACAGGACATGCAACACCAGGAAAACTCCGTGCCAGCATTAATGCTTCAGCCTCTCTGCAAAGCAATCAACAGTCGCAGATTTGAGCTCTCACGTGCAAACAAGCCGTTCCCCTGCGATTACCAAACCTGGTGTAAAGCTGGTGTGAGGCGTGAGTCAGCTCAGTTCTGGGCAGCTTTGCCAGTTCAGACAAGTTGCAGCCCGAACTTGGTGGGGTCACCGCTTTCCTCAGGGAAAGGTTCTTTGAAGCTGAGCTTAACCTACTGCTATGACATCCGAGTGACCGGGGGAAGGAAGCAAGCAAAACCGTAAGAAAAGGGCTTTGTGGACTCTTTGAGCACTGCAGAATATACCTGTTCAGCTGTGTTCAAACTACACTGCGCATCTACCCAACTGGGATTTAAAATCTGAGAGTGAAGCAAGAGAAGATTTTGGGTTTCCTTTTTACCAGCGCAGTGATTTGAAATTTACTTAGCAGAGTCAAATAAAACATGGAGGGACGTGACATAAATCAAGATAGCCTGTTGATTCTCTGAAAGGGACTTTGGACACACTGATTACCTTATAGCGTGCTTAAGAACCTGTCTGACATGTTTCGATAGATTTTTTTCTTATTCTTTTTCCCCCCTGTACTTGTCATAAGACTGAGATGCATCTCCCACAGGAGAGAACTTTGCTTTTCTTAGATTAACTCTGTTGTGAAGCTTTTGTTTCTGCTCCACACACCCTGAACTCCATGAAGAAATTCCCATTGGATTCAGCGGTGCAGCACTGGGGTGTGAGAGGCCAGTGCCGTGCTGCTCACACACAGCACCTAAGGTCACTGTGTGTGTGTTTGCTTTGCAGATGTAACAGCACTTTGAGTACAGGCAGCTTCTCCTCCCTTCCCTTCCCTCTACAAACCGACTTAATCAGTTTTCCTTGTGTGGAAGAGACCTTTGTAGCCACTCGCACCAGAGGTGGGAAGCCCTTGAAAGCAGTGAAAAGGGATGTGTGCCCTTCATGACAAAATAGTTAAAGGCTATTCAAGAAGAAATTGGTTTCCTTAGCTGTTTTTATACTACTGGTTGCATTTACACCAACAAGAGCGCAACTGAATCTCTAAGGAAGGAACAGTCTCTCTGAATTGTTGTTAGTGCCGATAGAAATGGCACCATAAATGGACTATCCAAGTTGCATTTATGCTAGAATTTGGCTTTTTACATCCCTTAAAATACATCAATTAAATCAGCAGAGGCACAGCTATGGGGACAATTATTTAAAGAACAAGCATTTAACTATTTAATCTAAAAAATATTTTCCCAATGTCTTCATTACATTCATGTCACCCCTGGCCAAGGCTCTCAATGGAAAGATTTCCAATAAACATGCAAGAGGTGCAGAGAACAATTTCTGTTGGCTCCAGCATATTACAGCAGTGCATTTCAAATTGCTAAGCACACAAATTGCATGATTAATTACAGTGGTTTGAGTTCCAAATAATTTTGGATTAATTTCTAATGCTAACATACCCAGGTAAAGAACTTGACTCTCTTTATTTAAGCGTAGAGCTCGAACACAGGACTTTGTGGATGTTCTTATTGTAAGTATAAGAGATCAGTGTCAACTTAAACAAAAGAACCCCAGCTGATGTAGTGGGACAGCCTCTATAACGAAGGGTGGCAGGAGCAGACCTATAGATCTTCTGTTGGCAATTACAATTTTAATTTTTCTGAAGGTGTTTTTTAGAGAAAATGACATATTATATCAGTTAGTCAATTCTAAACCACTAAGTCTGGTTTTTTGCTTTCCAAACAGGGCACACTACTGGACCCAGCTTAAATAATGACAAGCTATATAAATTTGCCTACTCAGCTGAAGTGTATGTTGATCAGGTGAAAGCATCACTACAGAAAAGTGCAGGCTACCGGATTTCTTCTGCTGTGGATGTCAACCTCTTATGGAGAAATCCTGACAATGATGGTGACCAGTTGGTCAAAGTTACGGTAATTAATGCCATCTGATAACTTTAAACATGCCAAATCTTTTCTGTATTTATCTAACCGCTAATGGAATCTCAATGAACTTGTTTTCAAAAGATGATCTAAATCTTTTATTCTTCTCTAGTCTCAGCAACTAAAACCAGCTTCCTTGATAAGCTGATCCCTGTAGAATAAGACTTCACAAGAATATATCTAACATCATAAGCCAGAACTTCAGAATATCTCCTATATTTTGAAATAGCTTCGTATAGCTTCTATAGCTTTAAACAACTGGTGTGCAGCCACCTACATCAGGTTGTCTGAAGTCCTTGGTTCTAGCTGCAAATCATGTAATTTTTAAATACAAACCAGTTTTTCTGTTTAGCTTTATGGTGAGTTTTTCTGCCACTTATTTTCCTAGCAGTGAGTGCTGGTTTTTTTTGAAAACATAGACATAGTAATTGTGGAAGATTAATGATGAGAACTAGAAATTAAGAAATAAAAAAAGATATATTAGGTGATTTAGTCTATCCAGCCTAATCCAGGCCCATGCTAGACTGGTCTCTACATGCATTTTCTTTGTTTTTACTTTGCTAGATAAGAGATGTTCAAGTTGAAAATGTGAATGAACGTCCAGCTGATAAAAACATCTTCAAAGGAAAAAGCACAGAGAAGATAATCGGGAAAGAATATCTGGACGCTCTACAGAGACCCATGGTTCTTGAATTAGTTCGTGGAAAAGTAAGACCCCGTCTTTCAACATTCAGTCCCTGAGGAAACCTCAGACAAAGCTTTTCTTACAGGCTTGGAGAATTTACCAACTCACTATCCTCTCAGTGTTCTTGATATGCCATCGAGTCTTCTCTTTCTATACAAGATAAGATAGTTTAGAGCAGACTGTAATTTACCTGTAGAAGGGACCCTTCCAGCCCAAGACTCTTGTGTGTTGAGAACACCATCCAGGATCGATGTAAACAGCAGATTGGCCACAAACCTATGGGTACAGATGCAAATATGCACACAATTGCTGTGTAAGTTTTGTGCTGTTGACTTCAGTGACACCGGGATTTTATCCAAGATCTGAAAGCAGAAAAGGAGATACAGTCTGTCATGAGGGGGCTTATACTGAGTCTGTGAGGAACAGTGTTAATCACTTTAAACCCTTAGCAAATACTTCAGCGTGACTGCTTTTCCCACCTCTCTGATGTGCTTATTTACTTCAGTATCACCTACAGTTTCAGTGCTCCCAAGTTAATGAGCTTAATGCTGAAACAGCATTTTGTATTGTTGCCCTACTGGGAACTGTCTCCAAAACTCAGAAGAGAAGGGACAGTGAGCAGGAGTGTCTGTGCATGCCTGGGTTTTATAGCTTGCCCTGAGACACCGACAAAGCACAATCCCACTGCAGGGGCCCCAACTGTAGCTCTGACCACCAGTTTTGCTCAAAAGGGATTCAAGTAAATCCATCTCCCCCTCTTTTTCCCTGCAGAACCGCTCACTCGTCCCCTTGTGCTCAGCCTACAACTCTGGCCAGGGAGCAGCGAGGCTGGAGCCGTGGTTGCTTCTGCCTCCTTCTCCACACTTCTTCACCCTCTCGTTGCCTGTTGCACGGGGTCCCCAGCCCCAGCAATGCACAGCGAGGAAGGCTGAAGGTCACACTCCCTTTTCTCTCCTGCGGAGCGGAGTGAGAGCTGTGACACTTTATCCCGGCAGGATCTTTCCCTCCGGCTGTAAATAGGCACTGAGCACATACCCTGGCCGCCAGCTCAGCCTGCTGAACCGCAGCTGCTCCCCGACCTGGCTCAGTCGCTTTCAGACTCAGCCTTGTCATCAGTTTTACACAACATAAAAAGAAACGGGACAGCACTGGCTCCCAACTGTACACTTCCCTATTGAGGTCAGAGGTATCAGAAGAACACGGTCAAAATACATCTGCTCCTACTGCATTAAGCAGTTCACACGCTAAGACTGAGATGTAGAACTAAAAACTTGAGCTGCTTCTCAGGTAGTAGGGTCTGCACCCTCCATTCCTGATTTCTCTGTGATGTGATACTTTCATCCCTGGTACAGTGATTTCACTTTTCGGGATTACCCCAAGATAACACACTGATTGTAATTACAGTTCCTGAAAAAAAAGTGCACTTTTAAAGCACCTCGAATGCAAAGTGGAGGTGCAAAGTCTTGTTACCAGAGGAGAGGCTCAAGCACGACAGTTGACCCTGTACAAAGGTTGTGATGTGTTTGACACGTCATTTAAATCATTCTAACTGCGATTTATCTATGATTCATTCTGTGTTTTTGTAATCTGTGATTAAAGGGCAACAGATACTATGTGCATGTGGGGAGGGATTATCTGAGGATTATGCAGAAAAATGAGTCCCTTGTGAATTTATGTAAAGTTTCCCATTTCCAATTAACAGGCAGGAAAGATGCTCACTGGGCTGAAACCATATTTAGGTACAGCTAAAGCCTGAAACATGTTTGCAGTGTTATTGGCAGGCCCTGCAAACCCTGCAGTTTGCTTAAATAGGTCCAAATTCAGTTTCCCAATCAAGAAAAAATAAAGGGAGTTTTTCTAGGAGGTATCCTCACGACTCCTTTCTCACTTAACCAGATTTGTTACATAGTTGGCTTTCATTCCTACAGGTCAAAAACTTCTACTCCTATCAAAATGAACCTGTTTTTACTCAGAACATCAAGAGAGGGCTGGCCAGCCTTTTCCAGCTACAGCTGCACTCCGGTACTGCCCAAGAGGTACGGTGCTGCAAGATAATCGTCATCAGAGAAACAGGCTCATTGTACTGATGTTTAAAGTCAGTTGATTCCTAAACTCAGTTCAATGGATTAGGCTGTTTTAAATCAAACCCGGTATCTACACAAAGTTAGCAATGGTTTAGCCACATCCATTTAACCTGCGTTATATTGTTAAATTTTTACAACTGTCCACGTGGGCAAAGCTGGAATTTAACTCAAATTCTTAAGTGTGGCGCCTGCTGCTATGCGTTTCCTGACTTTTTTTGTTTAAACAAACATTGTTACTTTCCTTTATAGTTTCTAATGAAAAGTACCTCTGCCTATCCAAAGCAGGTAGTTAGAAACACCGATACCTTCACAACTGGTAAATAAGCCCAAACAGTGCGGCATCTCATGGAAAAGATGGTTCATCTTTGAAGGTGTTCTAGGGCCCCATAGATAAATTCAAGCAATTGTCCTAACTTAACCCTTTTTTTTCCAAGGTGGACGTATCTGGTAAATGCAATACTACTTACCATGCGCGGCAAGATCATGTGACTAAAATAAAAGCCTTGGACTCCTGTGAAATAGAAAAACAAGGATTTACCAGCCACAACCAGGTATGATTTCTGTAACAAAACAAAATCTGTTCTGCCTATTTAAAAATATAGCTTTAGTAGCTATTACTAATTTTCTCCAAGGTCCTTTCTGGCATTACAGAAAGCAAATTTTCCATGTACATTTTGTAGTATTACTAGCAGAAATTTGATATGGAGTACCCCTGCAGAATGGATTCTCCTCTGGCACAAACCACCTTGGCTCAGCTGGCATTAAGTGCAGCACACCAATTCTCATCATTTTTGAGTCTCATCCATAATATATTTTAATTTCTATGCAGATTTACAGCACTTTTATCCTGGCTGTACCGAATTTTTAAATCAATGCAAGGCTGCTTATTTTTTCTGAGGAAAACACTATATACAATCACAGCCATAGTGACAATTGTCACCTTCTTCCCAGCTCCTAGGTCACAGCATTTAATGCACACAATAAACGCTGGGCGAGATGCTGACTCCTGAATGGAGCCCTATCAGACTTGCTTGGAAGGTCAAAGCCCTTTATGGTCCATCACTACTACTAAATGTTCTTCCAAGTGGTTTGTAGGCTTAGCTTGAGGTGTTGCCAACACACAGGAACTTTCCTCATCTGGCTCTGTTTCACTATGAGTTTTGCCCCGATGTGAGCTCTTTTCCTATGCTGTTGTTATTGATCGGCCCTTTTTCTGCTTTATTTTTAAATTATTTTCAGATTTTAGATGTCAGTACAAAAGCCACATCTGCCACAATATATGTGCTGGAAGACAGTTTCATTAAATCCATTAAGGCAGAAGAAAATATTGTTTTGCTTCTGAATTATCGACGAAAAACAAGTTCCAAAATAGTTTCAAAGTAAGTTGGGTAATTTGACTGTCATTGATAGTAGCAGGGTTAGTGGTTCAAGTCAGGTCAAATATATGTCTTATACCATCAAGATCTAAGGCTCTAAGCTCTCCAGGTAAGGATTTAGGTGTCTTTTGTATCCATATGGTACCTAGTCCAATTTTGATTAAGGTCTCTACCATACTGCGAATAATAATGACATTCGTAAGAAATTAAAGAGAAACAGCTGGAATTGACCAATATATTTTAAACAACACATTACTTCTGCAGGTGTTCCATTTCTGTGTCTTTTCACTTCTTAATACTTCAAATGGATCTCCATTTCTCTTCATTTCTAGTATATGAAAGTTCAGAAGTATAGAATACAAAATCTGCTACACAGAAAGGAAAGAACCATGAACTGAAAGTCTGGAGATACTCATACAAGATAAATGATTCAGGCACCTCCTTAGTATTATGATATTTAAAAACTGTACATTCAAATCTCACTTTCCAGATGTTATGAACAAATACATGAAACCTTTGAGAATGTATATGGTTACTGAAGGCTGTTTACCAGGTACTATAAAACTTTAGGAAGTCTATTATTTAGTTATTTTATACTACATACCTCTTAGCAGTAATTCTGCTGGTATTAGATACTTCTGTTATCTTAAAAAAAAGACATAGACTTACCATGTTCTGAACATTTTAAAATAAGACTTTGATAAGTCTGTGTTCTCTGGTTTTGCTGACCACGTCTTCCCTGTATGGTCACACAGGCAGAGACTGGAACTCAAGTCAGTACAAGCTGGCCCAGGGTTGATCGCTGAGAAGCAAGCGGCCAACGTTGTGAAGAACTTGGACTCCAGTTACATTGCCATGTCACTGGTAGCAGAGCCAGTCAAATCCAAATGCAAGAAGTGTCCTTCGGTAAGTAAGCATGGGCTCCTCGGACATCGGGCTGGTTAGTTGAACAGAACAAGTGTGGAGGAAGTTTCTGTCCAAGCAGCCCACTAGAAGAGGTCTAACATAGCAATATAACATCACTGTAGTGATGCAAAGGTGCTCCACCACAGGGGCGTTTTAAATCTGCCTCTGAAAGTACCAACGTTTTTGCTCCCTTCCAAAGTTTGAGTGCCGTATTTCTCAAGACAACTAGAAAATACAAGACCCTTTTGTTATAGCTCATCTTGGCCAACCTTGAGTTGCTAGGAGCTTATTTCTTCTGGGTGATGGAGTGGGAAATGACTTGAAGATGTCTGGCTGGTGTTTATCAACAATTCTGTCATAGAGGAGAAATTAAAGGTAGTTAGCTATTCCGTAGGCAGGCTAAACATTTTTTAGTAATGTATCTAGCCTCTTCTTACTGCCTGACCCTGAAAGCCGTATTTTATCTAAAATACTTTATAGGTATTTTATAAGTATAAAATGGGACCGCAGTCTTCTTGCCAAGTCCACTACTGTTCTCATTTTTGCCCTGGAAAAAAAACAAAACCAAAACCAACAACAAAACCTTGGTTTTTATATTTAAGACATCTGAAGACTACTAAGAGCTTGGTACTGTAAATGCACCATCTTTTGTTTTAGTGATACTATTCATCATAAACTAATATAAATTGCTACAGTGATTGTTAGCAAACAGTTTTAATGCTATTACCATGGTGGAATGAATTTAGCAGACAATGGGAATATTAATTTAAAGATTATTATTCTGTGTCAGTTTTTGATAAGCAAGATAGGCTTCTATTCAGCACACATGATTTTAATCCTCCAGAGATACTCCTTATGAGCAGAAATACCTTACTATATTAGAACTTGTGGTAGTTACTTGGAAGTAGCATTGCACTGTAATAATTTATCTTGTCTAATGCTTATTGAGCTGCAGAGAAGAAGAAAAAAAGAAGTCTTAATAGTTATAATTTCCACACCAAGATAATAAACATAGGGTATGATTCCAGAGCACCGCCTGGGGACTGAGCTATGTCATTATAAACCTAATGGCACGATGAGAATGAAGTCCTGCTTTCTCACTGTATTTTACAGTAACTGCTATGAAAAGATGGGGGTCTATAAACAGAACACTGTATCCAAAGCAGCAACATAACATTTGGTGCTTATATATCATGATATACATTAATGCCATGCTGACATGTTATGCCCTGCAGTTTTACATTTTCAAAACCCTTTAAAAATCATAACAGGTCTTATCTCTATCTCTATGAATTTGCTAAAATAACCATTGCTATTTGCTGAAATAACCATTACTATCCCCACCTCACAGATGGCAGCTCCTGTGCGGTTATGGCTAACATTTACACTTAAATTTAGACCTAGATTTCTGTGTGTAGATACCATAACGGATGCTCTTTTCAGAGATCATGGTTCTTATACTTTTTGTGCTCATGGTTCCCACAGGAACAGTTTCTTGCCCCTTCTGAAATTGAGGTGGGTTTGTTCTGCCTCATGCAGCCAATGTTTGTAGGTTGGTAGAGCAGCTGTCAGGCACTGACACTCAAAACCAACTCCTGCTTGGTTTAGGACCTCTTGATTTGGCTTGAATTTTCCTAGCGTGCCCACAAGACCTCAGGTCTGATCTCTCTGTCAGAGAGACAGATTTGTTTCTGAGTTGCCATGTGGAAATGCGTGTGTCTGTGCCTGAATCCTTGGGCTATTTAGTCCAAACTGCCTGACATCCACTTCAGGAGAATGAGGCCCCTCACAAAAGTCAGCTGTGAATGTTGTTTTCCAAAGTCACGATCACTACAGGAGATGGCAGCTGTTCCTTGAGCCAGTGGAATGGCTGGAGCACCCCCTAAAGAAGACAACTTGGTCTCTTTTGCTTGAGGTGGCTCCAGCTCATATCTCCCACCTTGCTCATCTCTAAGCTAAGCCCACCCAGCTGGGCTCTGCACAGGGCAAAATACAGGATTAATGAGGTTAGAGATTTTTGCCAGGCTATGGCACAACTTCAACAGGGGGAATAGAAAGTGCCCCATATGTTTATCCAATTTCAGCTTATAATAGCCACACTGACCTTGGTGCTAAGCACTAATCACCAGTTGAGGTTAACAGACCCATCTGTGCCTCGGAACACCAGCTCCTCCCAGCTGGTCATTAATCCTCAGGAAATATCGTATGTCTCAATCATTGTTGCCTAATTATTGTTTGTTACAGTTGATGGAAGTTGCCCTCTGTACTGCTGAATGATACTTCTATTTGCCAGCAGGTTCAAGTGTGATTGCCTAATACAAAACCCATGAAAAGGGGAAGTATTTTCCAAAAGGTCAAATGGGTGCTAGTGTTATTTCCCACTCAGGAAAACTGCAGTAAACACTGCTGCAAAGAACAGCTGAGTTTCCACCAAGGAATGTTCTTGATAATTTGAGATAATAGAGGCAAAGACAAGTGAGATACAAAAGGTCAGAATACCTGCAGCAGTTTCTTATGGGAGTGTAGCTGGAAGGACAGATAAATGTGCTTTGGTACCACGTTGGCTCAGTCAGGTCAAAAATGTGGTGTGCTGAATATATAGAGCAACAACATAGGAAGAAGCCGACACCTGTTCTAATACCGTCTTACCTGTCATTTGGTACAAAAATCGCAAATCCCTCCCCGTCTTATGCAGGTTTATGGATAAGAAATGGAAATTACTTATGGGACATTTATGACTGTTCCACACTAACCGCTGAAAAATTACCATCTTTTAAGAAAACAGGATGAAACTGTGGATTGGAGATTGTGCATCTCCCACTTTAAAAAAACTGACTTAGGAGAAAATCAGAACAGAACGCAAGCACCATATTCACCAGAAAAGCACAGTAAATTTGCTAGAGAAGAGAATTCACCTTATTCCAGTTACAGTATAAATAATAATGTTTTGTTAAAAAATAGTTTGCATTTAAGATAATATACATTAGTAGGAAAATACTGAAGTGTTTGAAGAGAGACAGCTATAGAAAAGTTTAAAAGATATTTGTGCTGGGATATCATAAATTAAATAATACTTAACTAAAGGATCAGCAATCTATTGGATTTCAGCTAATTTAAGCAATAGCTGCTCCACATACCTGTACTTATTAAGTCTGATTTTGAGAACTGAAGCCACAATCTGAGAGATTTGACATAATGTGCATTATTCTGCAGCTTTCTGAACACTGGAAGAGCATCAGAGAACATATGAACCCCGAAAAACTTTCCAAAGCTGAAGCGGCGAAAAGCTTTTTGTCCTTTATTCAGAGCATCAGAAAAGCTACGAAAGAGGAGATACTGCAGATTATTAGAAGTGAAAATAAAGAGCTTCTGTAAGTCATCATGAACAAGCTTTCAAAAGGTTTAAGTTACTTAAAGCTGCAGAAGGGCAAATTGCATGGAAACAGATTAAGTTCTTCTGGTGATGTCCTAGCAATGCAAAGCCAGTGTTGTCTACAGGAAAAGGATTTTTCTTTCTTTTTTCTTTTGGTAAAGCTGTGTTTCTTTTTGTAGTGCCATATATTTGCAGCACATTGTTCAGCCACCAAGGTTGTATCTGCAATGCAAGGCAAACATGCTTTGTAGCTTACCTAAAGGTTCTCATCCCCATTGCTTGTTTGGAAACCCTCTTTAACTTGTTCTTGACTTGCCCATTTGTTTCCTTCAAATGGAAACACAGCAAAGTGGTACATAGTTCATCCCTGGATATTGTCCTAATATTATAGTTTGGATATGAACAACATGCACACCTAGGCTTGGAAGTTGGAAAGCATTTCAGAATCAGGACCTTTCAAATAAATTACAGCAGTTGTTAACAATAGAGATAAAACTGAGAGTAACTCAGGTAGTGTAGAAGCCCGTTCTCTAGTTGCCATTGTGTATGTAGAAATAAAACACTTCTTTCCATTTACAACCTTGTCCTGTAAACTATGAGACATTCTGGTTTAGTTCTGCTTTTTAATACGTTTTTGTCCTATATTTACATAAATTTGAGTATTACTATCCATGGATATGATTAATTTCTGCAGTTCATTTACCATTTTGAAGCAGAGGAATTCAGGGACACAGTTTTTTCCAATGAGAGTAATAATTTCTGTCTCTTACTTGCAACGAACAGATCTTTCAGCACATTAGCTACTTTCTTTCTGTATGCAGCAAAGTCTTTCCAGTATTTTCTAGCTCATTACAACGATATGTTCATTTCCATTTCTTTGTAGTCCGCAGATAGTGGATGCTGTAACCTCCGCTCAGACCCCAGCATCACTCGAGGCCATACTGGATTTTCTTGACTTTAAGGATGCAAGCACTTCTGTCCTGCAGGAGCGATTCCTGTATGCCTGTGGATTTGCTTCTCACCCCAGTGAAATGCTCCTGAAATCCTTAACTGTAAGTCAAAGGGCAAAATAAATACAATGGACTTAATACTCTTGAGCCTCATCCCTGTCAAGGTGGGAGAGAAATCTACTACTGAGAAAACAAACAGCATTCTGAGTGTTAGCAAAACAATTTGAGGATGAAAAGCCTTATCAAAGTCCTGTAACCATTAAAAAAAGATATAGCTTCAAAATGAATCTACTGTTTGAAGTGCTGAATGTAACTCAAGGGAAAAACAGCAATCAGTTTTGATATTTAATGACAGAGCAGTGCTCTGCTGAGCCTGAGTGGGGTCACCGCTGCCTTTGCAATGCACCAATGGTCACAACAAATGAGGGAGGGTATTCAGCCCCTTACAGACTGTGGCTCGTCATATTTAGACAAAGAGACTAACAGCGTTGCTTTTGCATAACAGGATAAGTTCAAGGGTGATATCGCGAACGAAGAAATCAGAGAAACTATTGTCATTGTCATGGGAGCGCTCATCAGAAAGCTGTGTGACAGAGAAGGCTGCAAGCTTCCAGTGAGTATCTGCTGTGCGCTGCTGGCCACGTCCTGGGCCACAACACACGGGAGGGATCCCTGCTGATGTTACTGGGAGAGTGCGAGACACAGGCAGCATATTCCCCCATTTTAAAGTAAGCCCATAAACTCCTATGTTTGATAGGGTTAGGATTTTTCTTTAATAATAATAATGACATCTACTTTGTCAGCTTTAGGCTTTAATCTTGGCTTCAATCTAGACTTTTAATATGTGGATTTCTCCTCATTTTCCCTTGTTTGACAGAATTTTTTCTCACTGCCCGATCTGTCAGCAGAAGCAGGACTTTTGCTTACTTGTCCAAAAGCTTTGCATGACCTCAGAGAAACACTGAAAGACTCAGGATCTATTTAATATCTGCAATCACCTTAGGTTATTTCAGCTCTGTGAAGAAAATTCATTGGTCCAAGTACTCAGTTCTGCCCCAAATGTGCATAGGAGGAAGGCTATCACCTTCATCGTGGACTGACTGGTGACAGAGGAGGAGGATGATCAGACAAGGCACTGCTGCTTGCTGGATCTGTGCTGTTCAGGCTTGCAGCACACTGCTGAAAAGACACAGGGCCATTAGGAATCCCTTTTTCCTTCCCCTCTTAATTACCAGACATTCATAACGTTACGTTATGAAGCACTGAAGAACACTTCACTTGTCATTTTTTGTGGGGACATATTGGCTCCACAAGTAAGACCTCTGAAGTCCTTGAATCAGGGCAGGAGAAGTAATCAAATGATAGATGTATGGACCAAGTGTCACTGTGCCTATAGCCACTTTGGTTATGCTTGAAGGAAGCCAGTGACGTACAGTTTACAAATGACAGTTTTTGCTAACCCTATGCAACGATTCTTTGAAACAAAACCATGCTGCAACGCAGCTCTGTCCCTCCTGCTTCCGCAAGGGCAAAAGGTGGGTTTATGATCACCATTTAAACATGCTCTTGATTTTGTTTAGGCTGTTACAGAAGCCAAAAGATTGATTCTAAGTAGACTGGAGAAGGCAAAGAAAGGTGACAACGTGAGGATGTACCTGCTGGCACTGAAGAACGCCCTCCTTCCCGAAGCAATTCCAGTGCTTCTGAAGTATGCGGAGTCAGAAGAAGGGCCCATCAGCACTACTGCTGTCACCGCCTTACAGAGATACGACCCTTCTTTTCTCACCAAAGAGGTAAGAAAATACACTGCCCAAGAAAAGAAGTGCAGAGACTGTATTAAATATAAAGTATAAATTCATAGAGTTGATTTGTCAGTCCCAATCTTTTTAAAGATGCTTCTCCAAGAGTAAGAGCACACATACAAACCAGTGGAACGTGAGGTCCTGCCATGAACACGCTGGAGGCCGTTCTGTCACTGGGGCCACACGGTCCCCATGGACTTACCTGTAACAAAGATGTGTCACAACCTTCTCAGGAACATGATGCCACCACAGGCACTATCTAGAAAATTAAAATTGCAAGATTTATTGGGTTTTTTATATATATCTTCCCTTGGCAGTGAAGAAAATCTCACTCTTGATCTTATCACTGCCACAGTATTTTGATCATAGTGGTCCCACTTATTTCCAGCCCCACTGTGAAAATCGGCGTGGAAGGCTGTATTTGGACTGTGGCAGAGAGAACATAACAGATACCCAACTTGCTCATGTGGTCACTGAGATATACATGTCTTGTACATTCCGAAAGGACCATGAAAAACAGGGTGCTGAAAATATATCCTTATGTATGAGCCTTAGCTATGGAGCTTGCTTAAGCTGATATTATAAACAAGATTCCAGTCTGTACTTTGCCCAGTCATCTGTGTGAGCGCTGACTGAATAGTCTGTTTCCTGACCAGGTGAAGGAAACAATGAACAGGATATACCACCAGAGTCGTAAAGTCCACGAGAAGACAGTGCGAACTGCTGCAGCTGCTGTCATCCTAAACAGTAACCCATCCCACATGGAGGTGAAAAACATCCTGCTCTCCATAGGTGAACTGCCTCTGGAAATGACCAAGTACATGCTCTCCATGATCCAAGATATACTTCAGTTCGAAATGCCTTCAAGGTACATTAAATTCAGTATAAATAAATACAGCTCATCCTTACTCCTTTGCAGAAACCCAAAGGATACACAGGTTCTCATGAAATACTACTATAAAGTTTAAGGAGAGTATAAAAGGACGCCTGACTTTTGTATCACTTTTAAGTGCTGTTATTTCAGAATAAACCTCTGCATTTCAATGGCATTCATTTAATAGTTAGTCACATTTTCAGAGGTACAAATAAGAATTAGGTATTTAACTTGCATTACTGCACTAAGTGTCGTCTGTTGGTTTTAATTCTCTCAGTGGGGCCCTTACTTTTCTATTTTAAGAACCAGTGAACCAGAAAAATTTTAAACATCATGGGACTAGAATAAAAATAATGAAAATATCTCTTCTCAACACCACTAATTTTCAAGCAAGACCTTTGCTTGCCTTTCTACCTATGATTCCAGGCAGTAGCTGCAACTGGAAAAAAGTCTCTGGGTTAGGGCAGATTTTAAGTGGGAAAACGTGAGGGTTTTGAAGACCCTCTTTTCTACTGGGAAATTCACCCTCTCTCAAATTGAGCATTTCTACAGACCAGTAATACATTTAGTACTGTAATGCTTTTGTGTCTCTGTGTTTTCGTTTGTTTGTTTGTTTGTTTTGAAATACCACAGCAAAATAGTTCGGCAAGTTCTGAAGGACATGCGTGCTCATAACTATGAACGCTTCTCCAAGCCAGGCTCCTCTTCTGCCTACTCTGGTTATGTTACACGTATGTAACCATGAAACTGCCTTTTAACCCTGTTTGTGTTCCCAAACATTTGATTCATCCACTAGTTTAGTCACAGGTACCTTCTTTCTTTCTTAATTAAGGTGGTCCTGATGTATCATCCACATATGGCCTTGACATCCTCTATTCAGGCTCTGGCATTTTAAGAAGAAGTAACATGAACATCCGTATTTTTGACAGAAATTCTGAACTTCATGCCATCCAGGTAACTGCCACATGGTACATAAAAATTAAGCCAGTATGTGCCAGTATTTACAGCTTCTATATCAATTCAACTAGTGCTTAAGACCATAAGGTTTGCTGCACTGGGCAGAGAACAAGCCAATAATGGGAAAAAGAAATCCACAACAGCCAATGTTTGCCCTAACTGAAAATACAGGTGCTTATTTCCATATCATCTATCAAGTTCTGTCTCTGGCCAAAGCCTATCCTGTTTATCTGATGTAAGCAGTAAAAGCTATGCAAGTTTGTAAAATAAAGTCCTGTATTTCAGGTATAACGTAGTATGGAAATAAAAGGAGTAGATCAAATGTACGCAGATACCTTCAATATTATAACCCTCCTAAGTTTCTGCAGGACAAAAACTGCACAGTGCAACATCTTTGGGTTTTCTTCCCAAATGTCTGTGGAAAATAGTCATATGAATAAAGGAAAATTTGTTTGAAGGAGAAGTAGGCTCAGGATTGTGAGCTGCGTATGGGCAAATTCTGTCTGCATCAAAAAGGAAGAAAAACATTGTGAGATTAGTTTAGTTTCCATTTTTCTAGCTGCTCTACCTAGTTCCCTTAAGCCTTAACCTCATGCTTTTCATCTACAACTTAATAAATTAGACTCTTAGACATTAAGAAAATGTGTAGGGTTGTTAACAGCCTGGATCAGGCAGAGTTTTTTAATTGATTCTGTATCACTGTTGCCTCTCAGGTGGTGATTGAAGCTCAAGGTCTAGAGTCCATAATAGCTGCGACTCCCGATGAAGGCGAGGAGAACCTGGACTCCTTTGCTGGCATGTCAGCCATTCTGTTCGATGTGCAGCTCAGGCCAGTTACATTTTTTGAAGGGTACGGTGATTTAATGTCTAAAATGTTCTCAGCAACTGGAGATCTCATTAGCGTGGTGAAAGGACTTATCCTCCTGACAGATTACTCACAGGTACTAATAGCACACTGTTTGCTTCTTTTTCTGTCTCTTGACCACAGATGCTCCCTCCCCCACACCATTATTGTAGGATATCTTATTTTCTTTCTTTTCAATGCTGATAAGCCTGACCAATGTTACGCAGGCTTCTCATACTCTGGGAGCAATAGAATGTCACAGGTATCAAACAACAGAATGAAATTACATGAAAAGTAACCAAGAACAAAGATGAGAACAGATATTATTGTAGAAAATTAGGTAACACTGAATAAAGGCAAATCCAACTGAGTTTCCTACAGAAAACTCATATTGCTATCAGCCATGACCTCCCTCCCACAGTTTCTTGCAATGCAGTATTGTCCCATGTGACCACCCAAGTTTTCTTCTTCACAAGTTGTCCAGAGACCTTATATCCAATTAGGCAATAACTGTCAGGTAGTGAATGAATGAATCACAGGGCACTCAAGCTTTCCCAGATAACTCACCTTCAAGCAACAACGCTTAGAGCTCCGAATTTCAAATGTTTGTTGCTAGGCAAAACTGGGAATTAAAATGAGGATTAC
The DNA here is from genome assembly GCF_037038585.1 of Patagioenas fasciata. Lineage (NCBI taxonomy): Eukaryota > Metazoa > Chordata > Aves > Columbiformes > Columbidae > Patagioenas > Patagioenas fasciata. The sequence goes on along the minus strand of NC_092523.1, from coordinate 76,926,618 downwards.
GCAGTTTATATGCAACTGTCACCCCAAAATGGCCTGTTAATTTTATGCTTAAATATAGACTCATATACAAATATAAACAGCTACATAATGTATTATTGGAGGAATAAAAATCTAGATGTCTCTCTGAAAGTGCAGGGCCAGCATTTGGTTTGATATTTTTGTTCTTCCCAAGCAGGGATCTCCTCAGAAATTGTGGGTTTAACAACAACAGTCAGGTCATGAAACATCTGCAGGCTCGAACTTTACTTTTCACTTTTCCCTTTTAATTCTTGGCAAAAGAAAATGCCAATAGCAGATGATGAGAAAATCCACTCTGATCAAAATTACACAGAAAGACTCCCTGCACATGACAGCTCTCCCCATCCTGAACCCAACTCAGCCTCTTTATAATGGTATATAAGCCTAGCAGGCTTCCCATGTAGTGTACAAATTGGTGAAGCTCCTTGGGCCTCAAGCAGTGGACGCAACTAAAAGTGTGTATTCACAACCAAAAAGGCACTTGCTCTTACCTCTGCACCCCACAAAGGCAAACAGTTGTTTAAAGCGCTGTTGAGCACGGCTTTAGGCAGAGCTGCCTTTTAAACACACCACATCTTTCTAAGAATGGTTTTACTGCTATGTTCCAGGTCAACAGCAACATCAACACGGTTTGGGCACTTCCACATAACCCAGTTAAGCTTCATTAGAAGTGCTTTCACTTGTCAAGTTACTGAATTGTGATTCAAACTCTACCAAAAAACACTGTTAGAATGGAAGTGTGAATGGCATAACACTGGAACTGAGGAAAAACAGTGCAAGAGAGCCGTAATTAATCAAGCTTCTCAATAGTTGAGTACTACCTCCATTTTCCCTGGCCAGCATGCACTGGCCTTTCCCAGAACTTAAGCCTCTTTACAAATTCATAGCATAGACAACCAAGCCAAACGTGGGTTTATCTTCTGTCAAAGAAGAAAAGCAGGCATGGGAAACAGTGCCCGTTCTGTGATACCAGGCGAAAACCAAACATGAGATACACCCAGCGCAGCTGAGATTCAACACCAAAAGGATGGCTTGGAAGCCAAGACTGGAGCTTAAAAATGGGGCAAATGAATTGTCAGCAAAGAGCTTATGAAATATTTGAGTTGCAATTTTTGCATTGGTACAGCCCAATTTTGAGAAAAGTGATTCTTAAATACTAGAAAAGTTCTGCTCCCCTATTGCTGTTTGAAAGGATCATTTTGCACAGAGAAATCAAAGCTGAGTTACACTCAAAGTGCTGTCAAATCTACCAAGAAGCTCCCCCGCCTTGAAAATAGCTTCCTTTAATTAACAACTGCAGTAATCACAACAGCCACATTTTCAAGAAGTGATTTCCAAGTTAATAATATTGCTTCTAAAGCTTAAACTCCCACCCACCACGTGTAACTATTTTCTTGCATAACTCCACAAACTGAAATCAGAGTGTATTTTACAGCCATTGCCAGTTCTCAAAGTGGTGTTTGAGGGCTAAGAATAACTGTCCAGAAGTTACAATTCCCTCTGTAAAATAAACAGCTCTCATGAAACTGTTTTGGAGACTCCTAAATCACCTGCATTAAAGTTCAGCAGTGTTAATATTTCTCCTAGGCAACACACCTGCCAGAAGCACAGAGAAATCAAATACTGTATTAATAGTTCAGAGAAAGCATTTGGAAGCCAGAGCCCAGTGGAAGATGGCCAGTTCCCAAAGAAGTCCCTGGTTCAGCTGTCTCTGTGTTACATTACAGTAGTACTGTCAGTGCAGTACATAAAGAAACTCTTTTTACTGATAGCATGTTTCAGCATTTTAAACAGTGACAAACTACCCATTCTGAACTTTCAGATCACATTTGCCACTGCAGGTGACACACAAAGCTTAAAATAGGAAGGGAAAGCAAAATACTGCTCCTGAGGAGGCTGGGTCAGTGTGATTTACACCTCCCATCAGCCTGCACTGGATTTGCACACCAGGCCAAGGACAGGACTGAGCGCTAAATAAGGAAATAGATGAGCTAGTAAAACACAAGACAAGTGCTCCTTAGCTTCTCTGCTGGTTTATGTGACCAACCTGCCTTAGTTCTAGGTAGCCTTTAGATCCTTGAGCTGTGCAGCCATTGGAAACCAAGCCTACTCTAATATTATTAGGTGCAATTTGACAATGCATCTAAAAATATCCGCTCCTCTGGTTGCATGTACATGTCTCTGCCAGAGCGTATACTGTTACCTTCTTGCTTGTTAACAGCTACCCACCAATGCAGTCCCAATTAAAAGCAAAATAAAAGAAAGTAAAACAAGCTTTACCTCCACACCTAAACAGACCAACAAGGAAAGTATTCCTTGCCTCATTGCAGTCAGTAGAAACACTCCCTTTGATTTCAGAAAGACCACAATTCCAACACATGATTTTTACTTGAGTGAAAACAAGAAATCAGAGCACAATTTAACCCCACTTGCTGCAGGCGTGCTGGATTTATAACCACAGCCAGCCCACTGCATTCTTACATTAAATCTCAAGCCCTCTTCAGCAGCAACTGACTACCAAGTTGGTTCTTCCAAAGACATTGTTTCACAGATCGTTTCTTTACCCTAAAAGATGAAGTAATCATACACAGCCACCATAATTATCCAGGTCTTCACTTACGGCAGGATAACTTTAAGGCTTTGAGTAAAAACATCCCCAAATGTTGCTCCTTGCCATAGGGATTAGGAAACCAGACTGTCTCTGCTTGCTTCTTTCTTAAATCTTGCGACAGCATTAGCTGGAACCACTGTGCTTTTAAGGTGCGTAGACACCAAAAAGGGGGAGGAAATTGGTTATTCACGTGTCCTACAAATGCCTGCAGCATTACAGGTGCCGAGAATACCACAGTCACAGAAACTCGGGAGGAGGGAGAAAACCCCCTGAGAAAGAGGAGGGAGCATCCCGTACAAAAGGGGCATGATAAAAATAAACTTTCCCCAAATTAATGGTTCTTTTAAAAGAATGAAGTAATCCGCTAGTTCTTAGGGAAGCAGGACAACTATATAAAGTGAGTTAGATTGCCAAGCTGAGCGAACCTTAAAATCTTGGCTGTGTGTCAAAAGTAATGAGCTGCCATGACCCTGAGCTACATTATCACTTCCGAAACAGACTCCACATGACGCGTTTCCAGTCCAGCCGCAAAGGTTTCAAGAGACTACGAGCACGCTTGATGGTTGATGTAAAATGCACTAAATGCAACTTCACAGTGGCAATTAAGGTGTATTAGCTTATGGGTTTGGCCCACATTGCTCCAGTGAGGAGCTTAATCTGACTTTCAGAAAAGCCCCCTATTCCTTTTTGTTTCTGCAAAATGACAAGTGGTGTGACGGCAGCGCAAGGGGGGTGAGGGAACCCCCGAGGTGTGTGGTCAGTAACGGGGTTACCTGTGCTTTCTGATGGCTCCAGGAGATCCAGCTGCAGTCCGGGCCGAGGGCCAGCATGGAGTTCCTGGGTGGCCTGGCCATCGACATCTCGGGAGGGATGGAGTTCAGCCTGTGGTACAGGGAATCCAAAACCAACATCAAGAACCGGTGAGATACTCCCAGCGTGTGCTATAGCTCAGGCTCCTGAGCCCCAGCAGTCCCAATTAGAAGAATTTAAATATTAAAGACCCTAAATAACAGTTAACGAACATTGGAGAACATTTGTACTTCTCTTTTCCTTTCCACCTGGGTAATACCAGATCCCACTGATCTCATCTGAATTTATATACATTTACCTGAAGAACAGGGCAGCTTTTATATACGGATGGTATGACTAATTTATTTTCCTCTTAATGTGCTTTGAATTAATTGTAATGCCTGCATTTATTTGCAGGGTAGCTATGTTTACAGTTGGCAACACTGAGGTGGATTCCTTCTTTGTGAAAACTGGTATGGAAACCACTTTGGAAGTAGAAACGACATTAGACTTCATCTCCACGGTGCAGTTTTCACAGTACCCATTTCTAGTCTGTATGCAGATGGACAGAGCTGAGTCTCCATTCAGGTAAGATATAAGAACATACAATTTATGAGGTGTCCTTCCAGCCGGCTGTTGAATCTGGAACTTGTGGTGTTCACAGCCATGAGAGATTAACAACAAATTTCAGCCTAACACTGTCAGGCGCAGCACAGGCTGTTACACACACCAAACTCTCTGCTAACCCATTCTTCTCTGTCCCTCACCCCTGAGGGTCAGAAAGAACCTTTTTGAAGATCACAACTTGCTCTGAATGTGCACTTCAGTCCAATTTTCTAATTTAGTTTTGCAAGTAAACTAACTGAAGGGGCAAGACACTGGTCCCCTTGTGTATGGTCAGTTCTGACGGCGACCTGAGCCTTTGCCCGCTGTAGTTCTCTCTTACCCTCTTGCAAGAGGAAGTTTGTAGACATAAACCTGCTGAAGTTGAAAGTTTTCTTCATCTGCTATTTACTAACGTCAACAAAAGTACCCGGTGTGTAAAGTTCTTGCAACCGTCATGTTCTATCATAATTTATTAAGGCACCAACTTTCCTGAAAGCTAAACAAGGTTTAAACAAAGTGCAAATAAGGTTAAAAAGATGCTTTCTGGTAGGCAAAGAGCAGTAATTGCATTGCCATGTGAGAAGCCAGATTTACTAGGCCCTTCTAATCCCTATTTGCTAAGACCTAAGGGTGATAACATTTGCAGAGCCTGTGCCAGATATCCGTTCAGACTTTTCTGCTCCAAAAGATGCAAAGTCTGAGGGGAATTAAAGAGCTCCAGGATCTCCAGGAAATCCTTGGAAAACAGCATCTGTTATTCTGCAGATACTAAACTACCTTCTGATTATACCTACACATTGTGGAAGTGTAACCTCATCTGTATGTAAAGCGTTTCTCTCTAGTCCCATACACAGGGTATGGATTTTGCATACATTTGTTAATCCCAGACCCCCACATCGTGTCTTTACAGGCACTATGTGACCAAGTACGAAAGCCTGCCGTCCGGCAGACGCTACACTGCGCGGAGGGGCAAAGCAGAACTGTTGGCAGGTAACGAATACCCTCTCCATCAAGAAAACTCCAACATGTGCAGGAAGGTCTTCGGCGCAAAGTCTGATTCATCCAGCAACTGGTTTTAAAAGAAGCACCCGAGCTTTTCCTGAATCCGAGGCTCCCTCAATGACTCGAGGCTTGTATGTACCATCCGAACGGGGAGCTTGATCTTGCACTACTGCGGTTGATGGGAAATTTGCCATTGATTTCAACAGGCCAGGATCAAACTCTCAGTGCGTGCACAGTGTTTACATATTAACCTATATTTAAGACTTTTGTAAAAAAATAAAGCTAAAGCAAATAAAGACCAATTTGGTAGGATTCCACGCGCTCCCTTAAGGGTGGTGCCAGCTCTTTATTTTTGCTTTTTTGTGCCAAAAGCAAAAATAATCCCTCGTTTTTCTTTCTTGGGGAGTACAGAAGTCCAGGTTTTTGACGTGCAGTAAGAACAATTATGATGTATAAAGAATGATTATTTATGAATGTATTTTGAAGTATTTGCATATTGTAGGCCTATGATCAATCCTCATTCAAATATCCCAGTCCAGTTAACATCTAAACAGGACCATGAATTCCTGCTTACTCAGTATTGCCTGTTTACAAAAAAACAGGTTTTATTTTACATGATTTTAAAGGATTTTCCCCTTTTTTAAGCAGTCAGAGTGTGACTATTTTTATTATTTATCTTTTGGGGTTTTTTATTAGCTGCTACAGTTAAATACAATTCATTAAAAACGCAGGGTGACATTTCCAGAAGTACTTACAGTTGCCTTAATTCTGTTCCCATTGAAATCAATGGTATAATTTCTGTAGTTATCACCAAGAGTAGTGTTAAGCCAACACTGGTTGCTCTTCAACGTTGCCTCCCAAAAATCTGTGTCCTTGTGTGTCATCAAGGCAGGTCTATTTCTATAAATGAGCACCCACTAGGGCAATTCTGAACCATGATAAAGGAAAAGGTCCTGAAATAAACCCGCTTCGAATGCACAGCCTAGCAAAGCCTGTGCAGAGCCCAAGCATTTTCCTCTAGGTAAGTTAGGCACATACTTCAAGGCAAAAAAATAATCACTACTCATACAAGTCCTCCAATTAAAATGACTTATGCCCTTCTGCATGTTCAAGTGGTATCTTTATAGTAACTGTAAAGGAAAATATACATTTTACATTTACAACAGCATTGCAGATTAAGAAAGAATATACCTCATCCTGGCTCAGCTGATCTCTGACATGATCTGATTTAATTTTTATAGGACAAGGTGGGTGAGTGCTGGTCACAAACAAGTAAAATAAAAAGCCAGGAATAATTGGTGGGGTTTGGTTTTGTTTTGTTTTTAAAAAACACCAGGCAGGAAAAACTCATAGATTATCAAGGCAAAAAAAAAAAAAGTATTACAAGAATAAACTAATTCCAAATTATTTTGTGTTATTAAAAAACAAGAGCGCAGAAATCTGCAAAAATCAAACTATCAATGGGATGAAACACTTTTCTTGTTTTACCTGACAATGCTGCCACACTTCTAGTCGAAGCATAAATAAACAGGTGAAAATACAGCGGGGAAAAAACTGGTTTGTTTTCAGTCTTGGTTTGTGTCCGTTACCTTCTGTGTTGGGAAAACCTCTTGTTGGGGAAGGAATGGTATTGAGAGGGGCAAGAGGAACCATTTAATTCACCAACACATCGGAACCAATAACATGAACCGGACACTTACTTGTGCTGGGCTCCTCCTCTAGTCTGCAAGATGTAACAAAAATAGGGTCAGAGTGAAGTATTCACACACCTAGAAATAGGGAGTCTCCTCTTGTAGTGATCTGACACTCTGGAGATAGAAGGTGGACAAAGAGTGGCCTCTGACTTCACAACCCAAAATCAGAATGAAAAGGTTCTAGACAGCGCAGTTTGTATCCTTATGATCTGCGTCTGATACCAGCAGACCCACTGCAAGGGTTACCCTTCTCAAGTTTAGCAAATCTAAGAACCTTCAGGATGTGCACCTGTAAAACGGGGCCCTTTGGTACATAAAACCAATGTAACATCAGTGCTCGCTTCTTAAAAAGTATAACATAAAATATTTTCCAATTATGAAAGATAATCTGGCTATTGCCAAGTATCTGGCCAACGACACCACGTGTGCTTCTCTTTCACATGAAACGCACAAGTCTGTTTAATATAAATACGTCAAGTCTCACAGAGATACTGCTCTGTGTAATTTGCTTTTTTATTTACTCATCAAGCCCTGGCACAGCTTGTTAAGGAAAATCACGTACCCATCTGCACTACGTAAAACCGGTCTTTCAAACCGGGACAACCAGCTTGTAAGGGTAATTTTGGGGCTTTGACAACATCCCTGGAAACTAAATCAAATAGAGCCCCCATGTTGCTCCTTCAGAAGCGATAGGTGGCCCCAGCAGCTGGACATAATGGGGATTCCAGGAGGGGTTAAGTCCAACAGCTGGGCAATGGAAGGCCACGGCTTCCCTGCGTGGGCTCCATAGCTACGGAAACAACAAGACCAACAATCTTCTAAAAATAAGGTGAAATTAATACATCACTTAAGCCCGCGTTTGAAATGAAAACACACGTGGGGTTACAACCAAAGCAAACACTATGAGCGTTTATCAAATCAGTGCGGATCAATCAGAGGGGCTGGAATGAGATGGGCTTTAAGGTCCCCTCCAACCCAAACCATTCTGTGATTCCATGATCTATGAAATACACAACATACATCTTTAAAAATGGCTATTATGCAGACTTTTAAATAATCAGCAATGGTAGCAATTAAACAATATTTCATACGTGAAGTTTAAAGGAGCAAACAAATGCTCAGTTGTTTCTAATTGGAAGCCATAGAAAGAGCAGTACAGTGATAATTCAGCTGAGTCCAAAAAGCAACCCACTTGCAAAAGAGATGTTTAAACTTTTGCCTTAAACTTTGGAGGTGTGCTAATTTTAAAAAGTATTTTTAATATACTCTTCAAAAAATATTCTAATTACAGGACTCATTTTCTCACCCCCTCCTAAGCATATTCTGGTACAGAAAGCACAGGGGAATATAAAGATCAACAGTGTGGAAGGCAGAGCTTCTCATCAGGTTGTGAATTAAGCCATCCATGCAGTACAGGTTAGCAGATACGGGGACTAAACATCATTATTTTTGTAACACTTGACCATAAATAACTGCTGGTAAATGCATTCTTCCCTACCAATAACAAATGCAAACTGGAGCTGCATGGGTGTGAATCAGCGTGATCTCGGAACAGCCTGATATCATGCTGACAGCATCTCCCTTCCTTTTGTTGGTGGGAAAAAGATCATAATTTTAATTCTTTTAATAAAATTAACCGATACTTGGTGAAATGTTCTAGGGTTAACACACGTGCAACAACTTGTAAAATACTCAGCCCAGATTTCCAGTGAAAAAGTCACTTATAAAGTCAACTCTGACTTATTGAGAGTATCTGAGAGGGAATATCTGGCCACACAGCACAGAAGGAACTGCAGTGCTTGAGTACGGCTACATTTTAGGAGCCACGAGCCCATGTAACACATGCTGCAATTGCACCTTAGAACACAGGAGGATTTGTTCAAAATAGCAAAATCAACAGAAGCCCTGGTTGAGCAAGGTTTTTAGGCCCATTTTCAACTCAAACTGTGTGACTCGTCCACCAGAGGTCAATGGAAAGCGGGGCAGTGGCAGAGCGGGGCTGGCACCGTTCTGCGGCATCGGGTTCTGGTTTGGTAACCAGACGGTAAGGACTTCAAAAATAAAACCGCTGGATAGGCAAAGGACACGGTTTGGGTTTGGCAAGCGGATTACTTGTTCTCAATAGCAACAATGCAAGATGACAGTGATTCTGAAATAGGTGCCTCTTTTAAAAAAAAAAAAATAGAAAGAAGGAAGAGAAAGAAGAGAAAGAAGAGAAAGAAGAGAAAGAAGAGAAAGAAGAGAAAGAAGAGAAAGAAGAGAAAGAAAAATGAAAGGGAAAGAAGGAAGGGGAGAAAAGGAGAAGGAGAGAAGGAGAAGGAGAGAAGGAGAAGGAGAGAAGGAGAAGGAGAGAAGGAGAGAAGGAGAAAAGGAGAAGGAGAGAAGGAGAAAAGGAGAAGGAGAGAAGGAGAAAAGGAGAAGGAGAGAAGGAGAAAAGGAGAAGGAGAAAAGGAGAAGGAGAAAAGGAGAAGGAGAAAAGGAGAAGGAGAAAAGGAGAAGGAAAAGGAGAAGGAAAAGGAGAAGGAAAAGGAGGAAAAAGAGGAGGAGAAAAAAAAGAAAAAGAAAGAAAGAAACAAGAAACAAGGAAAAGGAAGAAAAGATAAAAAGAAAAATAAGAAAAAAGTGCTCTTTCATCCTGCATAGCTTGCTTAGATCTGGCATTTGCTGCTCATTTGCCTTCTGACAAAAAATGCTGCATTTCTTCCTTTTGGTCTCATCATTTCTATCAGTGATGTTTTAAAGACTACTGAGAAGCTCATAAGATTTCCTCCCCCAGCCTTTGAAAATCCCAGACATATTTCACCTGACTTCTGAGTTTAATTTACGGTATCATAAGAAACGCTCTCCTTTCCATTTCAGTGGATCCACGTTGCACGAGGCTCCTTGCTGTTGGACAAACACTGGCTGCAAGAGCGGGACCCTTAGGGAAAGGTTACAGTTCAGTCTCAGCATCTTTACATTCGGCCTCTCTTTTGTAGAGGTTTTGGCTTCAAAGGTCCATCTACCATGAGAAAACATCAGTGCTAAGCCTGTATAGCTGTGCTCTCCCCAGTTCATTCCCCCCTTTCCCCAGTTCTTCCCTTCAACATCGATTCTCACTCCTCTTTCAAGGCTTTGGGGTCTGCCAGTTAATCTGTATCTCTGTATAGAAATCACTAACTATACATTGTCACTCATGATATGTCCTAAATGCAATGCTAGAGGACACATTTCAAAGAATCCAGAACAGTGTAACCAAGTCTTGGTGTGATACTGTAAATTCACAGTAGAAGTCTTCAGATCGTATTACTTGCAGATAAATAATGAGGTGAGAATCTCTTTTCCTTTAAGCACCTAGGGCATGTGATCAAAGGGAAGATGATTATAATGCGCCCCTTGCATACTGAACACTGAGAAGTAAAGGTTCTTTCAAACTGCAATACTAATATTTCAGTTTTTAAATCCATTTTGTGAGTTTTTGGTGTCTGACTTGTGCTTTTTCAAGCATTTAGACCTGACTTAACATCAGAAAGGTACTCAAGCTCCATTAGGGTAGAAGGAACACATGAAAGCAGCAAAGGGTTTTTCCTAGCAATAATTCGAGAAGTACTGCTAACCACTAAAGAAGTAATCCTATTTTTGGCTGTATCAAAATATTAGACAATGAAAATAACATAGAGAATGAGCAGAAAAGAAGTTATTCACCCCATCGATTGCTCTCTCTGAACACATTACAACAGATAAAGACGCAGTTCTTTAGATACCCAAACCCATATAGCAAACTCAGTCCACCGAAACTGAGCTCTTTTTGCATTTAAAAAACATTATAATGAAAGAGAGTCAAACAAAGCGATGCCCCCAAATTCCCTTTGTCCTAAGAGGGAGTGAGATCAGGTCAGAAAGAGACTTACGACACTGGGACAAACTCGGGGACACTCTGCGGGGCTTTGGATCTGATCTCTGGTGATTTCTTCTGTTAGCCTAACACATTGAACCAAGTAACGTCACCACTTGTTCTGCACGACAGTGAAGGGAAGTTCGTAAACACACGACAAGCAGGGAACTGCAGGCGTAACTTGCAGTGTGTCTTTTACTGAAAAATACATTTTTTAATTTATCATAACATTCAAAAAAAACCCCAACAAAACGAAAAAAAAACCTCAACGTAATACAAATGCTAACTTATTCAGCTACAACCTTTGGTACTCAGCGGTGTCAGACAGTCCGTTCCCGTGTGGCCGTGCCGGAGCGTTCCCGACGTGCAACACACTGCTAGTGTAATTCCAGTGCTGCCTTCCGTCTCCCCGCATCCCGCAGCGGGGTCACCTCGGCTCCGCGCTTGCCACAGCGTCGTCTACATTGAGAGCAGCTCCAAGAGTCCATTTTTCTCCAGTTATGTGTCTTTTTAATTAGTTTTCCCCCCACACACAGTCATGGCCACAATGCGTTCACGGCATTCTCCCTTTTGCCTCGTAGCCCACCGCTCTCTCATCAGACACACCACCCACATCCTCTTAACAATCGTTATTCTTACTTCACATTTGCAGTTTTAAATATCTTTACACTGATAAGCCGTCCCCTTAAAAAAAAAAAGGGAGAAAAAGGAAAGGAGAAAAAAACAACCAGAAAAAGGGGGGAAAAAACACAAGCCTTTTCAAAGTAGTGTATGTGTTCAGGTAGCCACAAGTTAATTGTAGTTTATAAGCCTAAGGAACGACATTTTGGCCATCAACATTAGAGAGTAAAGGCAGCTTTGATTGCAGACAAGAGAAAAACAACAAACCACCACACAACCCATAAATACATTTTAAATCATTCATCAAGTGAATCAACCAAGGATTAAATTTAACTAAGCGAAACCGACCCTGCTGCGAAAGCCCAGGACGACATTGGTGCATCACTCCCGTCCCGCTCACACTTTGAAGTGGATCCTGACCTCAAATGCACGGGCTGGCTGCTGCAGACCCCAAAACCCAATGGCAGGGCTGGGAGGGAACTCGAGTGCGGCGTAGGCTTGTGCCCTATGGCGAAACATATAATACTAGCAGCTTGTGCACCCCGACACGGAGGGCTTGACTCTGACCCAAGATACGTGGTTACACATCACCCCGTCAGCTGGAGAAATTCACCGCTGGGTATATACATGGAGGAGCACCATAGAACGGGTTTTTTTTTGTGGACACCTTTCGTGGCGCTATCTGCTGGGTCCGGCTAGGCTTGAGCCCAGAGCTCTGGTTATATATATGTGTGTACATATATATATATATGTATAAACTAAAGAACTCGGGACTCATCTCTGCAAGGCAGGCAGCGCTCTGGGCCAAGTTCAGCAAAACCTTGTGTTGATGGGTGAAAAGAAAGAGAAAAAGATAAAGGAAGAAGGAAGGAAAGGAGGGAGGGAGGGAGGGAGGGAGGGAGGGAGGGAGGGAGGGAGGGAGGGAGGAAGGAAGGAAGGAAGGAAGGAAGGAAGGAAGGAAGGAAGGAAGGAAGGAAGGAAGGAAGGAAGGAAGGAAGGAAGGAAGGAAGGAAGGAAGGAAGGGAGGGAGGAAGGAAGGGAGGGAGGAGGGGAGGGAGGGAGGAGGAAAGGGAGGGAGGAGGAAAGGGAGGGAGGAGGAAAGGAAGGGAGGGAGGGAGGAAAGGAAGGGAGGAGGAAAGGAAGGGAGGAGGAAAGGAAGGGAGGGAGGGAGGAAAGGAAGGGAGGAGGAAAGGAAGGGAGGAGGAAAGGAAGGGAGGAGGAAAGGAAGGGAGGAGGAAAGGAAGGGAGGAGGAAAGGAAGGGAGGGAGGGAGGAAAGGAGGGAGGGAAGGAGGGAAGGAGGGAGGAAAGGAGGGAAGGAGGGAGGAAAGGAGGGAAGGAGGGAGGAAAGGAGGGAAGGAGGGAGGAAAGGAGGGAGGGAAGGAGGGAGGGAAGGAAGGGAGGGAGGAAGGGAGGGAGGGAGGGAGGGAAGGAAGGGAGGGAAGGAAGGGAGGGAGGGAGGGAGGGAGGGAGGGAGGGAGGGAAGGAGGGAGGGAAGGAGGGAGGGAAGGAGGGAGGGAGGGAGGGAGGGAGGGAAGGAAGGAGGAAGGGAGGGAGGAAAGGAGGGAGGGAGGGAGGGAGGAAGGGAGGGAGGGAGGGAGGGAGGAAGGGAGGGAGGGAGGGAGGGAGGAAAGGAGGGAGGAAAGGAGGGAGGAAAGGAGGGAGGAAAGGAGGGAGGAAAGGAGGGAGGAAGGAGGGAGGAAGGAGGAAGGGAGGGAGGGAGGAAAGGAGGGAGGAAGGAGGAAAGGAGGGAGGAAGGAGGAAAGGAGGGAGGAAGGAGGGAGGGAGGGAGGGAGGGAGGGAGGAGAAAAAAGAATAAAGAAAAAAAAACCCAAACAACCCAAAAGAAACTGCACTTCCTCTGGCATTTGCAGTTAGAGATGCACACGAAGGCTTTGCTGGGCTGGATCCGTGAAGTGAAGCTCTGAAACTGACCCCTTGATGCGAACATGGGGGCTCGTTCGTAATAGACAAAATCAAGCAACCACCGTTTGACATGAGACTTTGACGTTCCACTGAAGAAATCTCCCCTGAGCAAATAAAGAGCTGTTGGTATTGCCTCGTTTCGTTGCTTTCATCTCCACAGGCAGTTTAAAAAAAAACCCTGCATTTTTTTCCTCCAACAAATAAATGTTGAAACATTGGGCACTTGTTTTCTACGCATTTTTTTTCCCCTTTCAAGTACAGCGGGTGAAACTGTAAACCCTGAGTTTGTGTGTGCAAACCTATATCTTGTAAACTGCAACGTGAAACTGCGCTCCGAGCACCGATATAGGAATAGATAGGACAGGAACATTGTTAAACGTGGATGCTAGTATTATACCGTACGTACCATACATGTGTATGTCACAGGGATGAGCTACTCTGGTACCTGCACTGTCCTGCAGTCCGAAATAGCGTCCTGTTTAACGCTGATACTCCAGTTGTGATGTCTACAGACTCATCAACCACGAAAATGGTGAAGAAGCATTAGTTTTCTTCAAGAGGCATTCAACCTGAATCCTGATAACATAAAGTGTAGACTGTGCAACCGAAGAGCATTAATTTTACATGTTATAAGCTCTAGCTGAGCGAGCCGAGCTCTTTTAAAAGGGTTAGAATAGTATTTTTTCATTGGTTTTCCACAACGATGAAGATAAACGAGAAGACATAAATCACTCGCTATCTGTACACCTGCAGTGCATTTCATCCTGAGGACAACGTCTATTTGTGCCTGTAAACACATAAATTGCGTTGAAATACAATCTCGCACGTATGGTTCAAGACAGTTGTAGCTGAGGTTTCTTTATCTTGAGAGTTACTAATGGAAATGAAGACCTGGGGTTTTCTTTACGAATGGAAAACCCTGAAACTTCCTTGGAAACCTTGAGAACAGACCGAGGAAAACCCTGCCTGTGAGCAAATGGTTAAACACAGACTTCGGGGGTTTGCATTTAAGTTTTATGCTGAATAATTTAGGCTCGGCCTTATATTTATTGGCTGCCCAAAGTGTCGCACTAAACTGCAATTTTGGGCAGGGAACACTATTGTAGTTTAGTTTTACTGTCATGATAACAATTTTATTTTGCTGAGACAAATCGGTTGCCGGCAACAAGAGAATCAGTTTAAGTAGAGTTGGATGTATATGTCACTGCATTTTGAATAATCTTATATTTTCTTGTTCAAAAGAGAAATATTTTCTTAGAAAATACAGACGTTGCCCTCAGATAAACCTGCCAAACAACAGACTAAAGGAATTACTATATATAATTGGGGCTGTAACACTGAAAAACTCCTCTCACATGGGAATCACTATGATTATGTTTTGAGCAATGTTTGCAATATAAGGAAGAACAGTCTGCCATCTCAAAGAAAAATAAATGCTGCCCTCTCCTTTAGAACCAGGATCTTAAAATATTACATTCAATTTCTGGCCTTTTGGTATTTAAACACGGCCATAGTTAAGGCAACTTGTGATGTTCAACACACTACAGAGAAGCAAACGGAAAATGAAAGCAATCGAGTGCGCTTCCTGACATTTACATGATCCGTTTTGAACCACGCCAAGAATCAAACACCGAAGATAACCCTGACGCTACAGATCTCGTACAAAATAGACATCTGATGGCAAAATTGGCACCGAAACCGATGGGGAAGACCCTCCTTTCCTGCGATTTACAGACCGCAGCCACCACCACAGAGGCGATGCCCAAAGCTTCAACACAAAACCAGCTTGGCGGAAAATAAAGCAGTGATTCAGCGTGGCTGGCACAATGAGGTGCACGCGTACTCCAAAACCGGGGGGTGTGCAGGAGAAAATGAGAAACTTACACGCTTGGTTTGTAAGGTGAAGCAAAAAGAAATGAAAAAAAGCTGTAGAAGCAGTTTTTAGGATGAATGTTTAGAGTTACCGAGTGTATTTCAGATTAAAGGAGTGCGATTCTTCTTCCATATCCCTGCGAAAACAGACAGAAAAGCATCATTAATACAAAGTAGATTCTTAGAGAGCAATCTTTATTAGTCTGGGGAAACGTGTAGTATCTCCTTCATTATCACACTATTCTTGCTATTAATTTCCTAAGCTAGTGCCAAGAATGAAACAATAGCACTGGACTTTTAAGACTGAGTCAGTGGCTGGGCAGCCTTGTTTTATGAGCAGAATCGATCCTTGCTGCTTAAGGTGTGAAACGTGCGGTGCCTTACAACCCCAAACTGCTCCTGGGGAACCCCACGCACACAGGTAGAAAGAGGGCAAAGCGATCCATCCGGGATTTAAGCGATCCATCTGGGATTTAAGCGATCCATCCAGAAGTGAAAGACCTGAGCACTTCACTTACCAAGGCATATGTAAGGAGAACAACCCATAACCACGTGCTCCAAGATTTGTGGCGTTAAACACTGGCCCAGCAAAGCATCCTCAGCAAGAAGGGTAATTAAGCTCACGCTTAACTTTCACTGGGGAAAGGTTAAGCACTATAAACATTTCCTAAGTAGCTATGCATTTGAACAGGTAGGAAGAAACACAACCAGTAAGTATTTTTGCATACTTTAGTGACGGAATTGCTCATATTTGATTTATCCTACCTAAAAATAAATGGCCCACTTATTCCTGTAGCTCTAAGGTGGCATTTAGGCGCACATTTGAACAGAGCAAGGAAAAACATCCTTCTAGGACTGGCAGTGCAATATATTATGGTTACTTTTGACTTTGCTACATGTTATATTCTAATTTCTTTACCTAACACAAAGTAGAAATTACAGAATCACAGAATCACACATGTCAGGCTCTGTCACCCTCACTGAGAAGAAGTTTCTCCTCAAATTTAAGTGGAACCTCTTGTGTTCCAGATTGAACCCATTGCCCCTTGTCCTATCATTGGTTGTCACTGAGAAGAGCCTGGCTCCATCCTCATGACACTCACCCTTTACATATCTGTAAACATTAGTGAGGTCACCCCTCAGTCTCCCCAGAGTATAACGTGGAAATAGATACAAAAGTTAAAGAAACCCAACATTTTCAGTCATTCCACTCACTACAGGTTGGCGCTGCCCAGGTTTGCATGCGGGCAGATTGGCAAGGTGACTAAAAATGAAAATTAGCATCCTTTTTGCTTTCCATGTGAAGGAAGAAGAGCAGCAGGCAAGAACAGCATTGCTAAAAGCTCACCAGCTACTGTGAGTGAAGAAGAGGGAGAAAAGCGACCTGGTGGTGTCTCTCAGAAACAGGTGCACATCCCCTAATATTTGCTGCGTAACAAAAATTTAAGAATTGCACACAAATCACACCTTGGATTTTGCCAGAACCCAAATTGATACGGTCTATTTTATCTCATTTATCCATTTGATCTCATTGATTATGCAGAAGAGAGCACCAGCCACAAAAAGAAGCACTGGGAGAGGAGAAGCAGGGGCCGATGTGCAGTATGTAAAGAAGTACAGGAGTGGAAAGAAAGACCATTCATTCCGTTTATTTTGGCAAGTGAGAAAATGAGACCCGAAAAGGACAGTATTTTATTCAAAACTCGCGCTCGTGTGATGAAATCTTGCTGTTTTCAAATCCATTTTAGGATCTGCATAGCATTGCTGCAATCAAAAAAAACCCTGATCTGAAAGCAGTTGGAATGGAAAATGACCAGTAGTTCACCCTCTGATGTATATGAAATTATATTCCAGCCCTACTTAGGGGATAAAAAGCTACCCCAAGTAAATGCATTTAATTAGGAAGAAAAAGATATAAGAGATATAGGAAAAGAAGAGAAAACACACAAAAAAGCAGATAACAAGAGAAAAAATCCACAGGGACATGGAAGTTGTGTAGAGGAATGAAAATGCTAAGTAGGTACAAGGACAGAAAAGGATAAGAGGACATTTTGGGCCCCTCATCACAAGAAGGACATTGAGGTGCTGGAGAGAGTGCAGAGGAGGGAACGGAGCTGGTGAGGGGCTGGAGCACAAGTGCGATGAGGAGCGGCTGAGGGAGCTGGGGCTGTTCAGCCTGGAGAACAGGAGCTGAGGGGAGACCTGATCGCTGTCTGCAACTGCCTGGAAGGAGCTTGGAGCATGGAGGGGTTGGGCTCTGCTCCCAAGTAACAAGTGATGGGACAAGAGGAAATGGCCCCAAGTTGCACCAGGGGAGGTTTAGATTGGATATTAGGAAAAAATTCTTCCCAGAAACTGTTGTCAGGCATTGGAACAGGCTGCCCAGGGCAGTGGTGGAGTCACCATCCCTGGAGGGGTTTTAAAGGCATTTAGACGAGGTTCTTAGGGACATGGGTTAGTGCTGGAGTTGGGTTATGGTTGGACTCAGTGATCCTGAGGGTCTCTTCCAACCAAAATGACTGTGATTCTAAGAAGGCTGCAGATCTGATTCACCCCTGGCATACACCTTATTTTCCACTGCGAACTATACAAACAACCCAAGTCTGATAAGAAGCTAAATGCATCCTGCAGCACACAGTTAAAATGATTTATTTTACTGACTTTCAGAACAGGTCAGAAATAAACCCCTGCACCACATCCATCATATACTGCAGGACCTACTGCAGCACGCCTGAGGCGGCAGGGAGGGGGCACCCCTGTCCATATCAGACAACGGGCACCTTGGCATCAAGAATGGTAAAAGATTAAAGTCTTCAAACTGCTGAATGACCTCCAGTAAAAAGTATAAAAGTTTCTGTATCGCCAATATTTTGGGGCAGCTTTCACACCTGTGAGCAACAGTAGAGCTCTGACATGATGCAAAAAGAAGCAGAGCATCGATGCAGTTCTTAATGTCACCAATAAGAAAGAGCGATTTGCTGAGAGAAATGGGAAATGAGGGGGAAATCACAACGGGAAATACGATGGTTTTCACTCTTAAAGAGTGAAATAAGATTGAGAAGATAGGTCTTTTTGTTTAAATAGTTGAGGTAAGATAGATATATCCTTTTTTAAAAGGGTAAGTGCCTAACTGAATCTCACAAACAACTGATTCCTTGTACTAGCAGTCTGAATCTGGCCTTGAGAGCACATGGAAAAATCAAACAGCTTTTGCCATTTTATCTAGATACTGTTCAGTTTAGTCTTCTGTTTTGAAGACTTTACTGACAAAATCAACTCAAGTAGCATAGCAGAGCTCAACTTAATTGGTACTTTGCCTGTCCTGAGTGACTCCATAAGGGTCAATGAAAACAACTTCATTTATATCCGTGGTAAAGGAATAGCACTTTCAAGAGAAAATATTTACAAACAGAGAAGAAGTAAGTGCATAAATCATTTCAGTAAGGTTTCAGTGAATAAATAATCTACTATGGCTCATAGATGATGCAAATTAGAAGAACTGCAGAAGCAAAGAAGGATAACCCAAACGCTGGAAGAAAATATTTACCCTCAAGCATGCAATGGAACTAAACTCAGCGCAAACTGGTGACAAACCCAGACCTCCACCTGTCACTGCTGTTCCTCTTCACCTCTTGATATACACCAAGAACAAACTCCATGAGTCTTTGGTAAGCCATGAAAGATCTCTATGCAACACTGCACTTGATAAAGAGGAGACGTGTTTTAATGCAAGAGGCAAAAGGAGCCACAACACCAATCCTGAAGGTGCTTTCTTAATTTCAGGTATTTTTAAATGAAGTATCATTGTTCCTTAGTTACTTTTCACAAGACTTTCTGCACCCTGGCTTTGATCCATGCCATGCACCCAGCACCATGCCCTCCTCCTTGCTCCAGACCAAGCACTCAATGCCCCCACACACATCCCCAAATTTGGAGGCCAGCCCTGAGCTCCAGCCTGGGTAACCAGACACTGGCGAGACTGCAGCGGGCCAAGCTCGGAGCAGCCGTGCAAAATCGCGATTTGCAGCGGTGCCCGCAGGCTGCACTGGAACCCTCCTGCGGCGCAGGCAGCTGCGGACACCCCTGCTCACAGCCCCACGGCATCGGGGGAACACGCCAGGGTCTACCTGATGGCAACCTGCTCCCTCTTCCCACCAACAAGAAGTACCCGAAATAAGGGTTTGCCTCCATCAGACCCCTCTCCTGCTCTTCCCAAGGATGAGGAGAAACAGGGGCTCAGAGCAAAAAGATGGGTGCTTACCTTCCCTTGCAGGGAAGAGATGAGAAGTGAGAATGAGGGGATGTGCTGCCAAGGTGGAGAAACTGGCTCATGGCTTGCAAGGTGCATCCAGAGGAGGTCCCTGGCTGCACTCAAAAGGCTGAGGGAGCTGGGGCTCTTTAGCTTGCAGAAGACTGAGGGGTGGCCTCATTAATGTTTATAAATATGTAAAGGGTGAGTGTCAGGAGGATGGAGCCAGGCTCTTCTCGGTGACAACCAATGATGGGACTAGGGGTAATGGGTACAAACTGGAGCAGAGGAGGTTCCACTTACATATGAGAAGAAGCTTCTTCTCAGTGAGGGTGGCAGAGCCTGGCCCAGGCTGCCCAGGGGGGTTGTGGAGTCTCCTTCTCTGCAGACATTCAAACCCGCCTGGACACCTCCCTGTGGAACCTCAGCTGGGTGTTCCTGCTCTGGTGGGGGGATCAGACTGGATGAGCTTTCCAGGTCCCTTCCAACCCCTGACATTCTGTGATTGTGTGAGACAGGGCTGTGCAAATACAGGCTGCATGACAAGGAACTAATATGTGCTTCTACTAAAACCAGCTCCTAGCCAAAAAAACGGGTTATTTACCTGCTCCAAGAGATACCAAACTACACCAACGGGTCTGTGTAATGTTTGCATTTCTTACACCTATATTTTAAGTCCTGGTGAGGGCCCACCTGTGGCCCCCAGGCCCATTACTTACCCCCCTCAAGAAGAAGCTGCGGCATAGCTCTAAATTGGCAGGTAACCTGGTTGGCCCTTAACTGTCACCGGCAACCGGCATGCCTAACAGCCTGCACTCACTCACCCACGCTCTTCACCGGTGCTCTACCACGAAGCGCATGGTGGTGCCATCGAAGGAGGGCGGCGCGACGATCCGTGGGCCGGTGGCTGGTGCCGTGATGCTGATGACCGGCTTCGCCTCGGCTGCCCCGCGTCCCGGTGGCGGTGGGCCCTTGCCGGTGGCCACGTAGTAGGGGCTCTCGGTGAAGGCCGCCTCTGCTGCTGCGGGGCTGCTGGGCTCAGCTGGGGCACTGGCATCGCTCCCCGGGTGGGATAGCGGCCGTGGCAGGGCACTGGCGGGCAGCATGGCAGCAGCGGGAAGGAGGCCAGGATAGAGCATGTATGTGGTGCCATAGGCTCCAGCATTGAGGGCCAGGGGCGAGAGAGGCAGCGGGACAGAGGCAATGGCTTGCTGCTGGGGCACTGGCACCTCCACGTACTGTCCGGTCTCAGGGTCAAAGAGGCGCCGCTTAAGGGGCTGCTGCACCGGCGTGTCCACCAGGTAGTACTGCCCGGTGCTCACGTCCAGCAGCACCTTCCGCTGCGTCTGCGGGAAGGGCTCGGCCGCTGTGGCCGCGGCGGACACGGAGGGCGAGAAGCAGAAGAGCGGCGGCGCGGTGCCGGGCAGGGCGGCGAAGGGCAGCGGCGGGCGGTACAGAGCAGCGGGCGGACCCTCGGCGGGCGGCGGGGCGGTGGCGGGTGGCTCCTCGGCGGGTGGGGGTCCGGGCGGGGGTCCGGGGCTGCCGGGGCGCTTGGAAGTACCGAAGGGCTGCAGGCTGCACAGCGCCGCCGCCGCCGTTGCTGCCGACACCTGGCTGGGGCGGACGCCGCCGGCCGCCGCCGACACCGGCACCGGGGATGGGGGAGAGCCGGGCTCGGCGGCCGCCTTCAGGGGCAGGGCCAGGTAGTTCCCGCAGTCCGGGCCGCGCTCCGCATCGCTGCCACCCGCAGGCAGCCGGGAGGAGCGCGGCGCCGCCTGGCCCCGCAGGCCTCCCTCGGAGGCGGCCTTGGCCGGCGCGGAGGCTCCAGCTCCGGCTCCTCGGAGAGTGAGGAGGGCGCGGGGGGCAGCGGCGGGCTCGGTGCGGGGGGGCGGGCCACGCTGCCGCTGCCGGGCTAGGCTCTCGAAGGCGGCCGCCTTGGCCGAGACCTTATCGGCGGCGTTGTTCGAGGGGCGGCGGGGCAGCCTCTCGCTGCTTGGCCCCTTGCCCGACGGCTCCTCCGCCTTATCCGCAGGCGGCGGCGGGGGGGGAGCGGCGGCGGTGGCGGGCAGGGTCGGCCGGGGCCCGACGCCCCGCTCCTGGCTGGCGATGAGGGAGAGGACGTGGCTGTCGGTGATGGGCAGCGGGTCGCTTTTGCGCTTCCACTCGCGCTTGTTGAAACTATACAGCTCCTCCATGCTCCGCACCGCCGCCGTCAGCTTCTCCAGCGCGTTTTGCACCGGCGCCGCCTTGCCCTCCTCCCGCGGGTCCTCCTCGGGCCCCCGGCCCCTCTCGGCGGGCGGCGGCGGGGGCTGGTGCCGCCAGGGCGCGGCGGATTTGGAGACGATCTTCAGCACGGCGGGCTGGCGCGGGTCACTCTTGTTGGGGGCGATGGTGGCCACTGGCAGCCTCCCCGAGGTGCGGTGCACCAGGACGGTGCCCTCCGGGGGACAGGCCGGTGCCCTGCCCGCCGCCTTGGCCCCCGCCTCGGTGGGCTTGGTGCTGGCTTGACCGACCGCCTGGCAGGTGATGACCACGGGGGAGAGGGACCTGGGAACGCCGGCGATGACGAGCTGCTGCCGGGGCTTCTGCTCGGAGCCGCCCTGGTCGGAGGCGACACTGCCCTTGTCGCTGCTGTTATCCCCCGAGTCGCAGCTGTAGGAGCTCTTGATGAGCTTCCGCACGTCGCGCACCTGGTGGAGCGGCCCCTGGGCTCTGTGCTTGCCCTCCCTCACGTCGCGTACCAGGAACTGCGGCACCTTGTCGGGGCCGTCGCCGGCTTTGAGCGGCTTGGGCTGCTGGCCCCTGCTCTCCTCGGGCGGCCGGCCCGCGATCTGCGGTGTCAGCAGCTGGGCGATGCTGAAGGCGGCGTCCCGGGGCTGCTGCAGGCTGCCCAGGCTGATCTTGATCTCGGGGGCTTTGGGTTTGGCGGCGGGGGGCGAGGACGAGGGGGCGGCGGCGGAGCACTTTGTCGCCTGCTTGCCCGGCTCCTTTTCCCGAGGAGTGTGTTGGATGGCGGGGACGAACAGGCGGGACATCTTGGTGGACTTGCCGGCAGAGATCTCGCCCAGGTTGGCCCGCCAGTCGTGCCTGGGAGAGAGCTTCAGCTTGCCGATGGGCGCCCTCTCCTCCTTCCTCTCCGCCTCCCGCTCCTTCCAGGACCTGAAGGCGCTGTTCTGGCTGCGGAGGAAGGTGGCCTTGATGGCCTCTGAGGCGCTGCGCTTCACCTCGCACATCTCCTCCGACAGCGCTTGGTCCAGGCTGCGGCTCCCTTCGCGGGGCGTCGACGCCTTGGAGGCCGGCGACCGGCCACCCTCGCCCGCCTCCTCCGCCGTGGCCGCGGTGCTGTCCGAGCCGCCTTCCGAGTGCCGGGAGCTCTGCCGCTGCACACCGCCGCCCTCCCGCAGCCGCTCCCGGCCGCCGCCGCCGGCGGGCTCCGGCTCCCGGCCGGTGCTCAGCCCCGTGAAGGTGGTGTCGATGATCTCGCCCCGCTCCATCTTGAACTCGTGCTCCAGCTGCATCTTCTTGGAGATGACATTTTTGAGGAGGCTGGAGGCGAACTTGGACATCTTGCTGGACCTCCCTCCAGCGCCTTCCGCCGCCGGCGGCTCCTTGCCACCCGCCTCGGGGGGCTGCCCGGCCTCGGGGGCATCGCCGAGGTCCAGCAGCGTCACCACCCGGGAGCCCGCCCGCAGCCGCCGCGGCGCCTCGATGTGGGCGATCTCCCCGTCGAGCTTGCTGACCACGAACTCGAGGGCTTTGCTCTGCGACCGGCCGGAGCGCAGCAGGCTGGGCTCTGCTCTCGGCCCCAGGCTGCCGCACTTGAGGTCCAGGTAGGTGGACCAGCGGTTGATGCCCAGGGCATTGTCGGGCAGGGAGGCGGAGGAGGCGCGGGAGCCGGGGTGCAGTGTGTCGAAATACGGGTACGCCAGGCTGCGGAAAGCCCTGGCCGTCAGGTTTCGCACTTCTTTGTCGGCATCGTCCAGCTCGCTGACGGCGCTGGAGGCACCGCTCGAGTGCTCCCCCGCCCTGGCGGCCCCGCACCGGGTCTGCAGCCGCGCGGGGACCGCGATGAATTTTTTCGCGTGGTCGCGGACCGCGTCCGGTTTTAAACTCTCATTGCGTTCAGGAGCCGCGGGTGCACGGAGGCTCATGTCGCCTTCATGCTTGGCAGGGTAAATAGTGTTTTGCTTTCCGCGCACGTTGCTAGACTCATTTATAGCCCGGGAAGAGGCTTTGATTGATAGGAGAAGCTGGGCGGCCGGGCTCCCGCCGGGGCGGCCGGGCTGCTTGGACCGGCTTTCTCCCGAGCTGGCGCGCTTGTCCCCGCCGGGGGTGTCGTGTTCGGAGGTAACGCTGACGATCTCGGTGCTGCTGGTGTTGTCGATGCTGTCCGTCTGGTTGTTCGGGTCGCTGGTGGTCGTGCTGAGGTAGCAGCTATTCTCCTCCTCCTCCTCCGTCGGCGTGTCCCCCGGGGTCTCGTCGCTCCCGAAAGAGGCGTAGTCCACGAAGGAATAGATCACGTTGTTGTCCTCGAAGTCCCAGCGGGCGGCCAGCCCCGCGTCAAAGTCCATGTCGTGGTCCACCTCGCTCAGCTGGATCTCCTGCGTGCTGATATAGTGCGCCTCGTCGCGGCCGCCGCCGGGGAGGATGCCCATGGGGGCGCCGGTGGGCGCCGCCTTGCGCCTCGCGTCCTCGTCCTCCTCGCTTTCGTAGCCGAAAGAGGACGAGGAGGTTTTGCCCTCTGTCGACACCGGGTCGCCCATTGCGGGAAAGGCGCCCGCCTTGCTCACCGGCGAAGGGCAGGAGGAGGAGGAGGACTCTGGGCAGCCCCCCGCCTCCGGCGGCTCGCCGCTCCCCGCTGCCCCCCGGGAGCCGGGGCCGGGGCCAGAGCCAGCGCCGCATCCCGCCGCCGCGCCCGGGGAGGGCGGGCGATCCCGCCCGCCGTCCGAGGATGCTGATCCCGGCGGCCCGCCGCTCTCTGAGCCGCCAACATCCCCGGTCCCGCCGGCTCCGCTCTCCGGTGCGGGACCGGCCGTTTGCTCCGCGCCACTAGCCGGGGCCAGGTCGGAGGGCTGGCTGCTCTCCTCCGGCCCCTGCGGCGAGCCACGGATCTCCACGTACGCCGCTTCCTCCTTCTCGATGGCCGCCTCCGGGCTCGGGCCCCGTTCCGCCGCCGCGCCCTCGGGGCCGGTTCGGGGGCCGGCGGGCGGCTGAGCGGGCGCGTCCATGCCGGAGCCGTCGGGGCGCGGCAGTGGCCCGAGGGGGCGGGCAGGCACGTGCCGGCCGGGCCGGGCAGCGCTGCGGGGACGGGGGGGCAGCGGGCCGCCTACCCCATGCCCTCCCCTTCCCTCCCCTCCTCCGCCCGGCCCGGGCGCGCATCACCGCCGGGGGGCGGAGGGGTCGGGCCGTGCTGGGCTCGGCTCCTCCCGCCCCGCAGCCAGCCCCGGGCCTGCGAGGGCCCGTTTGGTCGCCAGGAGGGGGTGGCCAGTGGCCCAGCAGAGGGTCTCTGGTCGCTCCGGCTTTTTCCGAGAAGGGTGGCACTTGGCCGGCCCCAGGCACGAACTATTCATAGAGGTGGCGTCACTTCGGCCGGTTGAACAAAATCCTATTTTAAACGTCTGTGTTTGCTGGAATAAAGGCGCCCGGCCACCCCTTGGAAGGGAAGAGCCGTCCCTGCCCGCAAAAACGCCGCTGCCGGCCAGCGGCACTGTCTGGAAGAGGCAGCTCACAAGGCTGAGCATGCAGGCTTGCCTACACCAAATGCACCCTTGTCTTACACGCAGCAGTGGCTAAGCAGCTTATTTCTTCCTTAAACCACCGCCTGTCAGCCCCATGTCCCCTCTCGCAAGAGGTGCAGTGCAGGGGTGCACCCCATGCCTTTGCTGCAGCCCAGAAAACACCAGCCAGCAGACTCAAGCTGCCTTTTTCCAGGAAACACTGTTTTAAACATAACCAGCACCTAAGACCTATTAATAGGCATTTCTATGGCACATCTGACCTTTGGTGGCCAAGGGCTTTACTGAGCAATCTCCAAGAAGACACACCAAACACTGCCCCAGAGCCACGGGAGGAAAAGTTGAGCTGTTAGGCACCAAGGAGGAGAAACAGAGAGAAGCAACCAATGTTGAGAAGCAGCAATCAGGTATACAATGGAGGTAACAGCCTAAATTTGCAGCTGCTGGGGCTGTCCTACATCCAGCATGCTTTTAATGAGAAACTAGGCACCACCTCTCAGGAGTACTAGGCCTACCCAGCCTTAATCATTCCTTAGCTCAAGTTCAACGTAGCTTCTACTCCCCCTGTACAGGCAGCAACTGTACAGTCCTCCCTGGGGCTGTGATAAATGGCACCAGCATTCCCTAAACACAACTTCACCAAGTTTTGTGTCACACACATTTTAAAATTTCGCCTCTGTCCCAAGTATCCATAACAAAAAACAGGCCATTACTGGAAAAAGGCAGTATTTCTAATGCCTTATGAAAGAGAGATCTTGGTTTTAATTGGCAATGGGAGAAGATTAGATCCTCAAATACAGTCCTTTCCAAACGCTTGGGATGCAGAGATAGATTGTAAACCCTGATAATTCATTTTACTTGGATAACCTTGTGAGCACCAGCAGTAGCAGCATCCCTGCCTTCTGTGCTTCTTCTCTTCTACCAGACGCCTACTCCCAAACAAGATCCCCACCCCACATTTTCGCTGCCCCCACCCTCTGATCCACCAAACCAGGGTCTCAGGTGTCAAGTCTCTCATTACATACTCTCCTCTATAATATTTGGTTTTCCTGCATTAATAACACAATAAATCAGATCTTTGCTCATGAAACCCGACAATTAAGTGTTGTGCTTTTTTTTAAAGTTGTAACAGTTGTCCACATATTCCTGCCAAGATCCCCAGACAAGATCCCCACCAAAACAAGCATTGAAACTTAACTCTTTACTTATTTCCACAATCTAGTTTCCAGCTATACTCCAGAGATGTTTTTTCCTTGGAAGCACTCAAATTTATGTTTATATCCTATCTATATCCTCACCACAGGGAATTTATGTTTACGATGAAAATAATACATACAGAAAATCACATCTCTTCTCTGCTTTTCCATTTACAGCTGGCCCTAGTGGCCTTGCCTGCCTTAGGCAGTCACATCAGCGTATTTCCCAGGGCACTGAGATGTCACCATGGTGCACAGAGCCACCCAAATCCTAACGCCCATTGAAAACAGTGAACCTGGAATATCCAGCTTAAGTGCTCTACTAATCACTGCACACGTGTTGGAGGAGGGGGGAAAAAACGAGACGGATTTCCTCCTCTTTTTTTAATCAGAAATTTCTGCCCGGACATGGTGCCAGCCCGTCAGAGATGCTTTGCTGCGAGTCTGGCCCAGAGCGAAGTGTAAAATTCCACCGGGGTTTAGCCTTAATTCCTTCTCCTCAGCCTTTCCTCTTAGCTACCTTAGTATCAGCTTTTGTTGAGCCTGTTTCAGAGGTGCCTAATAACCCCCATATATCGTATTCAAAGCTTGAGCTGCCTGTGACAGATCGGAGTTCTCCAACAGCTTTGCAAAGGTGTGGATGCTTCTTTTTCTACATCTATTACTGTTGCCAGACAAACCCTACAGCAAAAGTGACAGACCTGTTTGCTCCCAACCAAAGTACACAGGAAAACAGTGGCCTCATCACACATTCTTGAAAATAGCAGTTTCTTGCTCTACTCTAGCAAAGCATCTCTGTTCGATTAATAATCAGATCAGTATCATTTTACTTAATAATGTTGGAAATTGGTAACAAATGCATGTCATCCTTAAGCTCCTAGTAATATTCCATTGAGGCATTCATTAACAGCAGTTACTTTTTTGTGTTTTCCACCGTTACGTATCTCTCATTGAAACCACTGATGTCTACAATTTCTGCATTTAAATCTGTCACAAAGTGTAACTGAAGCTGTCCTGACAACTGTATAAAGTCTGTATGTTGAATACCTTTCATAACATAACAGGGACTCTACTTGTAAGCTCTTACTGTTAAAAATGACACCACACTGTTTAACCATATTCTGCCTTTTGCTAACATAAGGTTAGATCAGATGGGTAAAGGTGATGGGAAAAATTCAGACAGACTGCATTATCTGTGCACCTTAAAATACATCACTCAAAGGAAGCAGCAGGGAAGTGGGATTTAAAAGGGATTTGAGAAGAAGGACTTAAAAGCAGAATAAAGACCTGAAGGATGAGGTTAAGGAGACGGTAACTGTAGTCTGCATAGGAAACCATGCAGAAGAAGGCATAAGAGTTTTTTCCTTTACCTAGGACATGGACAGAAAAGTGAATAACTGGTAGAGGAATACCAGGGGGGAAGGATTTAGTTGAGCTTTCTCTGACTAGGGAAAGGGAAATTATTAATTTGTTAATTTACATTAACAAACATTAGCACCACCATACACATTGCAGTTCTTATGGTGCCGGGTCACAGTTTTTAAACACTGAAGTTGGAAAAAAAAAAATCACAGAGAAGTTAATAAAATCAGGCCGATACAGAAAGAAAAATTGAAATATTATTTGCACAGAGAAGACAGACATGGTTCCAATAACTAAAATGGGCTGCTGGAGAGGTTAGGCTTTTTGCATGGAAAGAAATGATGACTTTTGCAGAAAATAAGGAAACAGCAGAAGGGTTCTGCTGCATTCTGTGCACACAGCAAAAGGCTTCATTTTGCTATAGGTTCAGAGGGAGATGAAGACTGATACGGTCATAGGAAGAAGCTTTAATTTTGGCCAATTAGTCTCCTTTTAATAATATTTGAATACTGCTGGATTCAGTTTCTCTCTCAGCAGAGAGAGTGAGCTTTGTGGTAGACATTGTCTTTCTTGTCTTTGAAATCAAAGCAAATAAATACCTGGCAAGAGTTTAGATGTGTGTGTTAAGGAGAAATGAAAATCATAACCAGCACCCTGATTTGCTCTCAGGAATAGTGCTTGAGAAGGGGGAGGCAAAAGCCACTTTGGTAAAGTAAAATAGGACTCGTGGTTTAGCAATAAACAGCGAAGCCCAGCACACATTATAAATCTCTGAGTGCTACCAGACATACTGGAAGAAAATATAATACCCACGAATGCACTATGGTATGGAAACTTTCTAACGAGCCCAAGTAGAAACAAAATGAGGTTTTCAGAGGTTGCACTAACCCAGTATCTCTTCTGGGATTCAGCAAGGGCCTGGCTGACAAAGTCCTAAGTGAAACCCAACACCTGAAGAGGTCAATCCCTCCCCGCACAGAGAAGACCACGCCAGCCCAGGGGATCTTTCCTTTTCCACCCTGAGCCTGCTGGGGAGGTTGAGGGGCTCTTCTAAACCCTCAACCTGCAAATGTAAACCATATGCGGGTTCCTCCTTGGCAGACCCGTTTTGGTGAAAGTCAGGCCTTTCAAAGGAAAGAAACTCTGGAGCTGGGTGGGTTTCGGGACCTTAACCTGAGTGTTTGAGCTTGCAGGAGTCAAAGGCCTTGGCGCAGTGCTCCGAATGGGAGGCCACTTTTCCTTCCAGGATGAGATGGGATCATGTTCTGGCCATTGCCTTATGCTCTGCAGTGAGCTCCTGTGTAACTGAGCCCCTGTGAGAATCGGTGGCTCAAGTGCTTGTTAAATGACAAAAAAACCCCCACAACCCCGCAGCTCCCTCCGGCCCCGCTATAAGCAGCTCCCACTGGACGCCTTACAAGGTCTGCAGAAGATGCATATATTTTTAAAACAGATCCTCCCCCTCGCTACCCATCCTTCTCTTCCAGACCCCAAAATTTCATGCCAAAACAAACAGGCGTGAATGTAATCCCAGAACGAGCTTAGATTTCTTTGGTACTTTTCAGTCGTGCTGTAAATACAGTCTAAATATGAGTTAGTGTACTTATATGGGGAGTCTGCTACTCAGACTAAATAAATTAAATACTTGCTGAATTTTGCATATGTCAGGTTAAACAGTGTCTACAATGTCACTGATTCAAGAGAATATTCTGGTGGCTGTTACATGTAGACAGCAATAGCACATGCAAACTGCAGGAATAATAAGGAATGCAGGAATGAATAAGACTATTTATAAACACTTTATTGCCTTCATAAACATCCTGGCAGGTGCCTTTCCAGCCTGTCCTGACAAATGTCTGCTTGCAGAGACTTCACAGGTTCCCCAGGCCACCTCCCTGGTACATAGTTATCCATATACCATCAGAAGAGTCTTCCTCAGGTCTTTTTGAGTCCTTCTTGCTGCCACAGGTTGGAAGAAGAGATGATTTCCATGCCGCAAGTTTTTGCATATTTAAGGGTGACTAGTGTTTTTCCCTCACTCTCCATCTTTTCGTTAGGTGTAATAGCCCTAATTCACTTTACCTGTGGGACATACCTGCTAGATCTCCCATCACTGCTCCTCAGACTTTCTTTGGCAAGTCTCTGTGTGTGGCACAAAGAAGTGACCACGAGACACAAGGTGGAACCTCACCCCTGGTGAGAACAGGGGAAGGATGACTGTGTCCTGCTCATAGACCCCTGAGTAACATCTGCTGTCGTTGGCATGACCGTGTCCTTCAGCTCCCGCCCTACTGTGAGCACGTTTTGCATTCATCCTCCAGTTCCTAAAGAGAATACTGGACACAAGCAATGGTGTTGACTACCATGAATTCACTACAAATACCATTGCTTTCTTTTAGAAGAAAGTTAGAGGGACTCATCAAGAACAAACTCCACCCAACTCACATTGCCTCTTATTTACATATTATCTTTTGAGGGCCTACAGATTGCACTTTTATGCCAATTTCCCCAGGAACTGAAGTTATGCCAACTGATTCCAACTTTGCTGCTCCTTCCCCCAGGTCTCTCGAGGTCCCTTTTGCCCAGGACCACCTTCTCACAGGTCACTGGGTCTGCTCAAGTCTCCCATGACGGGCCTGCCTTTGGAAATGAACTTTCTGCAATGACCCCATTCTTTGTACAGTATTATCAGGTAACCTGAGAACTACAGATGTATCTGATTATTGGAACTGCGGACATGATTGCCACAAAACCTGAAACCATGACCTTTCCTTGAGGTGTTATCAGCCAAGCTGGTGGGGGGACAAGAGAGCTGATTTATGACCATTGATGAAAATTACATGAAACTGATTATTTATAGAGTTAGACTTGAGCTGAAAGGTTCAGGCTCAACCCCTGTCTTCTTCATAGTTCAGGGTATTTGCATATGAAATAAAAAGGAAGTATCTCTTGAAGTAATGTGAATATGACTGGATTATATTTTGTTATATTTTTATTATGTTTTGTATTAGATTTTAGAATAGATTTTATTATTTATATGTAAGAATTTTGATTATTTTTCATAGTTTATTATTTTATTACTGTATTATTTTTGTTAATAGATTTCATGAAATTATTTTTAT
Organism: Patagioenas fasciata; assembly: GCF_037038585.1. Taxonomy (NCBI): domain Eukaryota; kingdom Metazoa; phylum Chordata; class Aves; order Columbiformes; family Columbidae; genus Patagioenas; species Patagioenas fasciata. The sequence continues at coordinate 76,895,943 of NC_092523.1, read as the reverse complement.
TATTTTAATCTATTTAAAAATACTGTGTTTTTAACTGCCTGGGGGCCATCACATTAAAACATAAAGTGGCACCATTGTTTCACTTACTTTAGGATTAGAAACACAAACAGCCAGGCTGGGTTTTATATTGGATAATGCCATCTCTTTATGCAATCACCTGCTTTGTAGAGGGGTTTTGGATTCTGGCAACAGATTCTTGATGTAGAAATTCTCTTAAAGATGAATTCTCTTACAGTAAATTGCAAATGTGGTCCGGTGAGGCTGTCAGGTGAAATCGCCGTGCTCTGGAGAGCAGCCAGCGCTGGATTGGGATTAATTTGCTCGCGGCGTTCGAGGGGGCCCCGTGAAAAGCGATCCCCGCTGGTTATGCGCGTCCCCCCGCCACGGGGCCTATGTTTGGTCACCCAGAAGTTCCCGCGGCAGACGTCTTGTGGGTATTTCTCCCCGGGCTTACAGTAAAAGGCAGCTAAAGTGCCTCCCACCGCATGGCGATGAAAAGGAGGATCAAGCAGCCCTCGGAGCGAAACCTCTCTCGACCTGGGGTTTCTATATATAGGGGAGCTCAATAAACACCATTATGAACCACAAGCGATGCGCCTGCCCAGAATTAAGGTCACATACATAGTTTTGTATATGTTTCTTGCTTAGCTTACAGATTAAACAATCCCAGGTGAGAAGCTGGCTATGTTATGAGGAGTTATAAATCCAAGCAGCCCCCGTCCAACAAACCCTTTAGTCCGTACAAGAGGCAACTGCAGGGGTAAGTAAGAATGAGATTTTTACACCAGGTGTAAAATCCATTGTAAAGGTCAGGTTTATAAGGAGACCATCCCAAAACGCTAATGACATGACAGTTTTATGAGGTTGGAAGATGATAGCTCAGCTGAAGCCGAGTAATACTAGAGCAAGGGATTTATTTAAATTGGACTTTTTTTTTTTTTTTTCATTTTAATTTTGTCCTTGATCCTGCCAAATCTCGCTGAGATGAGAATTCCTTACTTGTGTAAGTAGCCTCCCACATTCAGCTGAACAACTGAGGTAAGAAAAGGTTATTTATGTGAGACATTATCCTGTAATCTTATCTTCCAAAGTTTTTACATGTTTTTCTGCAGTATATATAATTGAAAAGTTATATGAATTTTTCAGTGTCTATACTTTGCAAAAAAATTAATGAATCATTGATTCTTAATAGATAGCCTCAGAAACAGAAATAGGAAGGGTTGTTACACAAACTTTAACTCAGTTTTAACTTAGGGAAACTGCATTTCTCTGTTGCAGTACAAGAGGACAGCCTGTCCAAATGGGTTTATAGCCAAATGTACACTTTTAACAAAGATGCATACAAACATAACCTCCACAACTTTAGCTGCGCACACTAAGAACACACACTTTTGTATCTAACCGGAGCAAAAGCAGTTTTTCATTTGCAAACGAATAATCTCTCTCATCTTAATACTGTTTCTTCAAAAAGCAGCGTCAACGGCCAGTCTGGGTTCTTTTTGACTGTGTCCTAATCTTTGTGCAATGAGTTAATTCAGCCTCTAGAGGATTGTAAGAAGCCCTTGGACACATCCTTCACCAGCCAGGCAGTTCTTGCCATGCCAAAGCATAATACCATTTTCATTAAACTGCAGTTCCAAGCTTCAGCTTCAAAACATACAGTAGCTGTGTTTTACAGAGCTATAGATATGTTATAGCAGAGTATCTATCTATAGCTATGCTAGGGTTTTGCTTATATAGTTCCCTGTTTCCTACAATTCCTTTAATGTACAGTGATTTAGGAATAATAGGAATATTTTCAATGTAAAAACTGTTTGTTCCCTTTTCTCCAAGCAGTCCAAGGTTCTCTGACTAGGTCTACTATTTCCCTTTGCTGGGTGGTGTTTCAGCTGGGTTTAGGAGGACTCTCTGCACCGAGCCTGCGGGCTGGGTCCTGCGAGGTGTTGAGCGCTTCCCGGGGAGCGATGAGTGCTCTGAAATCCCTGCGATTCAGATCCCCAGCTCTCTGAAATCCCCACGATTTGGATCCCCAGCTCTCTGAAATCCCTGCGATTCGGATCCCCACGCCACGCAGACACTCACCACATCTCCCCAGCTTCCTACCCCTCTGCCCACACCAGCACACTGTGCCCAAGGAATCAAGCAAATGAGCACGGATCGTCTTCTGCTTTGGGTGAGTCTCTAGGTTGAGAGAAATCGGAGGGAAAGGCTTCCCCCTCCTGTCTGTGAATGGTTTCCAAGCCTCACTGTGAATCGAGATTGAGAAAACAAATCCAGAAGACCATCCATTTCAGAAAATTTAAACACTAACCATCCTCATTTTCCAACTTAAACTGTTTGCTGAATTTACCCCAAATTAATAAATAGATCTGAAACCTTCAGTGAACAAGCAACCAGCTGGAAATTTCATTTGGCCACACTCTAGTATAATTGTTTCTTTCCTATACTATTAGTACAAGCCTAGATGACACCAAAGATTGCTAAGCAGTGACATGAGTAACAACTGTATTAGCTTGAGGCTGGCTGCAGGGTACCATGTAGCACAGAGATACTTGAGCTAGCTTTAAATTAGCAGGGATACTGGCCATTCATTCACCTGCAAAAGCAGAGAGGTTAAGTTGGGCTGGGACATCTCGCCTTTAGGTACCTTTGTGGGATTTTTTGTCTCATTACCACATTGCAGTCACTTCTGCAACAGCGAAGACCCTCAAGGGTCAAATGCAAGAACACCCTCCTTATCAGAGTGCTTTTGTTTGTCTGTTTTAGCATTTGTGATATGAAAAAGGCTGGGGGAAAGAAGTGCCTAGACTTTTTTCACAACACCTGTTTCTCCCCTTCTGCTCTATGTTTTAGAAGACTGGAAAGCTGAAGCTTTTTCCGAGTTTTATACCTTTACAATTACTGTGTGTATTTTCATGGAAGAAAATGCTTCTAGCATAAGGCTCTTCCCCAAAACCTGAAGAACAGAAAACAAAGACAAAAACAACAACCACCTCTCCAACCCCTAAATCCAAAATCACCTGATTCAAAACAAACAGGTATCATACCCTAAGAAATCTCCCAGCCCAATTTTTAAGGCTGAAAAGACTCCAGGGAGACTTCTCCACTTTAGTGCCTCTCTGGCCAAGGGTTCAGGTTCGCTGGTCTGTAATTCATCTCACTTCACACCAGGAACTCAGGCTGCTCAGACTGGGAGCACAGGCTCCTTGTAGAGCCAGCAAAGGGGGAATCCAACCCACCAAAAGTCCCCATCACTCTGTCATCAGCCTACACTAATTGGCTTCTTACTTCGGGTGAGTCACTTTGGTTCATAAAGGCTTGTATTACAGCACAAACTTCCCCATCTGGCCATAACAGAACTGCCTTGCTTCCCATTTACGAGGAAAAGCAAGTGGGGTTTCCAGAGGGACCGCTGCCCCAAGTCTTTTTTAGGGACTCGGAGAGATACGTGATGTACTAGAAACCCAGTAAAAAGATCTGTGAGGTGGGTAGCTCCACCTGAACTGGGATCAGTGGTCTTGCTGAGCCTATCTGGTGAAAGGGAAAGCAAATGAAAACCAGTTTGTGCTTTGGGCTGGTTTTGTGAAGCGTAGGGAACCATTCAAGTGAGTTTGTATGGAAAAATAATCTATATATAAGCTTAGTGCCTGACACCTTGAACAGCACTGCAACGATATATTTAGCTTGAATGAACTCCTGAGCCCTGGTTCGAATGTGTTCAACTAGTGCACGTTCATCTCCGTGCTGGAAAAAGAGGAGTCCATGAAGGTCTTATTTTGGTACACCAGAAGTCCCAGCCACTCGATTTTCCATGCAGTAAATCATATGGAGTGAACATAAAGCAGGCAGAGAACACAGGGCAATGATTTTCTTTTGCTGGCTGATAAAAGGAAGCATATGCTGATCTTTTTGGACAAATGACTGCTCTCAGCTGAAACCTCCATACCTCCTGCCGGGAATAAGTTGAAGAGGGTGGGCACTTAAAGCAATCGGGGCTAAAGACAGGCACCACTTGACGATAAAGCCCTAGTTAACACATATCCTGTTTGGGCTACACCGTTGTTTTTCTGGTCAGATATAGCAAAGAACAGTTACAGGGATATGGTGGCAACCCGAGAAGATCTGTGTGGTGATGCAGAGTATAGCCCATAGATTAAGCTGAGCAGACCAACGCCAATCCCCAATGTACGTGGCCAGGCTCTCAAGTTACACGATTTAGTCTGTTGCTTACCAGGAGCGATATAACTAATCACATATGTTTAGGGGAAAGGCACGATTTATCAGATCCTAACCCAGAGGTTCATGTTCTCTCTCTTTACCTAGAAAAGATGGTCATCCAAGGTTACGGGAGAAGTAGCTGAGAGATCAGCACGCTAAAACTTTCATGGCAGCTGCCTTCGTCTGTTAGGCAGGCTTTTCCACCCCAGAGCAGATGGCTTTGAAGTTGGCACAAAAGCCAAACAGACAAGACATAGATACACGTACAGAATCTTTCTCGCCCCCACACGCATCAATGTCCTCTGAAGACAAGTCACACCGGGTTTTCACAGAGACCTGGGTCTCTGGGTACGAGTGTGGAGGAAGTCCATTACATCCTCATTTTTAACAAATTAATTTGGTTCCCAAGCGTTGTTACTCAGGAAATGGTTGGGTAGCTGAAATTTCAGTAATGTCACAGTACCCTGTTGCAAGAGATGAATACATATTTGTCCTCTACTGCATTCTGCATACGTTTGGTTTTCAGACATCGTGTTTATAAATTTTAGTGGAAGTAGTGAACAAACACTTAGTAAGATCATACTGGATATGACTTAAGTTGAATACAGTGGCTTTGTTTAAGGGGGAACACCCCCCACCATTAGCAATAAGAAAGTCAGCAGAGCTATTAATATTCCTGGTAATGCTTTACAATTTTTTCTGCAATTGTATAACCTTGCTGCTGTTCATGTGGATGTGAATATTAATAACGCCCAAGAGAATAAAGCTGTACTTTCCTGACCAATCAGCTGACCTACCAGAATACAGATTATCTGATCTTCTTCAACACAAAGCGGTTGTCAGTACTTTATGGCTGTAACCACTGGTCAGCGAGGTAGAACGAAATAGCAGACTTGTTAATAAAAATTAACATTGAAAATAACACACAATCGATTGAGTATTTAGAAGTAGAACACACAGAGAGGAGGCAACAACCTTTTGGCAAGAACTTTGCCCAATTTTTTGTTTGCAAAATTAGAGAAATAAAACCCGGTCTTGGGCTCACATCTGGTCATTTCCCATTGACTGGGCACCACTGACACATCAGTACAAGGTGAACCTTCTCCCATTTTGGCCAGGGGAGCAGCTGGCCTGTTGACTTTACCGCATCTCTCCAGATTTACACCAGCATGAAAGCAGAATCAAAGGCTCGCTCTACCTGCTGAACAACCTACAGTGCTACCCCAGCACCTTCACCAGCCACAAGATGAAGATTTCCTCCCAGATGGACGTTATCTGGCCCCCCAAAAGCAGAAGAGGATTGCAAGTTTCTAAGCAAAAGAGCATGGCAACATGCCGCGCTGGGTTTGTATTGATCAAACATATTAACAGCTTTCCTCATCCTAATTTTAATGCAGTGCATCATAGCAATAATCCACATCATCTCTTCTCAACTGAACAGGACTAAAATGTGTCTCAGTAGGAGACAGGAAGGTGAAGTCAGTCATCTGAATTTTTCTGCCTTAACAACCTGGTATCATCCACAGACACTATTTTTTGCCGCATTAATACTGACATAAGCGTTAAGATGAGGATGCAATAGCTGCACCAGCCACTTATAGAGGCATAAAGAGGTATAAAGATCAACAGATGTTTTCAAAACAGCCACGTACTTCAATGGTTACTTGCAAAAAAATTCCACTAGAGAAGTCGGAGCATTAGAAAAAACTGTAATGCAGAAGCTCAAAAATAAAAGCCCTGAATTATTGAGGCTAATTGCTGTTTAAGTCCAAATGCAGTGGGCAGCGTCTGTCTTTGATCAGTATCAATTTAAAACATCAAAGTGTGGTAAAAGCAGCCAAAGGTCATAAAGCTGTCAGTAATTCATAACGACACGGTACATGTTAAATTAGCGGCACTAGATTAAAAACCAATCGTATTGCCAATACCAAGCATTGAAAATTCAAAATTAATCAGGTTTTTTGAAGACAGTGTAGATGGATGTACTGATTTGGAGCCTCCAGTGGTCACTCTCAGATTGCATTAAATCAGAGGTGATTTTTTTAAATAAAAGCTGAAACTGAAAAATAACCCATAAACTGAAATACAACACTGATTCACCGCAAAGTTAAAATGAAGCTGTGGGGTTCTACTAAAATACACACCAAGTACAAAATACCAAGTATCCCTTTGAAAATAAGGCACATTCCAGTGAGAATCTGACTGCAAAATACTCCCAAGGCAAGTTTAATTAAAGTCAGTATAAAAGTGAGATTATTTGCTTGATCTTTGAGGTTGGATTTATTTTACCCAGACCTCTTTATGGGTGCTACAGACGCCTAATTTCCAGGGTGAACTGTCTAAGCAGTAAGTTATTTCAGAGAGCTTTAATCCTCAGGATGAGCATATGCACCGTGTTTGCACGCAGGTGTAAGCAGTGCAGGCTGAGCAGTCACCAGGCATCTACAGGGTCAAGGGTTTTTCATAGTGACTGGGAGCAAAGAGTGAAAGTGAACATAATTATCGCTGCTAATGAAGGATGAGGAATTCAAGCCAGGCATGCGGCAGAGCCATCAGGAAGGATGTCAAAAATTGGCTAATACAACCTAGTAAGTGTGAAGTTCAGGTGACCTTTCCATGTGGAAAGGGAGCTCTTCATAGAGAGCATGATCTCAGAGCTGCCAGATGGGAGGAAATATCCGCTACAATACCTTCACCACTCTCAGTTTAGCACGTGGAGCAGAACAGAGCCTGTGCTTTCACTTATCTGTCATTGCATCTGACTAGCAGCACAGATAACCACCAAGAAGAATATCCTGTCATTAGACAGGGTCCAAATAGCTCTGAGTTTTGTGATGCCTGAAATGCGGAGTTGGCGTTCTGCAAAACGCCGTCTACGATTTTCTGTTCCTTTTTGTTAAAAGTTATTAACCTGAATGGCAGCGCATCAAAATCGTGTAGTATCTCTGCACATTAGATGAGCAACTGGCAAGTTGGCAGACCTCTGAAATGAAGCATCTTCGCTGTTTCAAGCAGAACGGGTGCCCTGCTGTGAGTTGTCCTTGCCCACAGTGTGGTCCTTGCCCACAGAGGCTCTGTTCAGGACAGGGTCTCAGCCAGGCCAGGTGCTGTGAAACCAGAGTCCAAACCTCACAGAAGAGCTCCAGAAAACGCTCTGAGGGGCTGAGATGGAGGTGGTGAAGAGAGAAAATGATTGGAGTAAACCTGGCAAATGTTCTCCTAGACTGAAGGCATCAAACAGGCAGCTCTGAGGACATTTTATTTTAAATTGGGCTTTAATCTGTCTGACCCAGTTCCTCCCTTTGTAATTTTCAATTAAGCCTGTAAGAAACACAGTTTTGTTTAAACCACTCGAAGAAAACAAGCTTTTTCTGCTGGTTTGAGCAGCAGGCTGCAATAGTGTATGTTGTGTTCAGGCAAAATACAATTTTCTCAGATTCTGAAGCTTCCTGCACATTTCCATCATTTCATCCAGAAAGACCCATCTGCATCTGTAAACAGCAGCAGGACCTGTTCCGCTGATTAGCGTAATTACCCCTGTTTTTGCATTTCAAGGCTGTGAGTGTGGCTGGTCTTGCTGTCCCACGCTTGGGTCCTTCGTGTGGTCATAGAAGAAGGCAGATGAAATGTCTCCATCTAGGACGTCCCAGTGAGGCTTCAGCACCCTTCATCAGCCAGTCACAACCCTTCTGCTGTGCTGGCCCTAAATTAGAGTCCTTTGCTTAATTACATTAAAACTTTCCATACAGTACAAAGAGACAGAAGGTGCCATGTGCCACTGAGGGATTAGAAGTGACCTCTGCCCAAAAGCTTGGCTACTTTTGGCAAAGCCAGGCTCCTTTTGCTTTTGCTGGGTAAGGACGGCAACGTGCTTTATTTGAACTTTTTCAAACTGGTCTGATACCCTCATTGGAAATCCTGGAGGAATTCAGGTTGTTGCAGATTTCTCCAACACCTTCTTGTCTCCCAGCTGTACCTTATGGCTTACGTTTAGGTGTTTGTCTTTTACAGACAAGTGCTTGCAATGCCACGTGGTGCAATGACACTTTAAACAAGCTAATGCCTAATTATGTAGTTTTAGTAGCTCTCTAAGACAGGGCCAGTGTCTTGCAGGGACCTTGCAGAGTCCCTTGATGCCATATAGAGATGCACTTGGAGGCACCTAAGGGGCAGATTGGCACCTGTGGGATAGAAGAGACATCTGTTGTGCCCATATTTTAGCAGCACTAATCCACGTCAGGAAGAGCAGGTTCGAAGCCCTCAGGGTTTAAGTCAATCACATTGAAATGCCGTGCATGAGAGGATCGGGGGCAACAGATGTCTAATCAAGGTCTAGATGGGTCACATTCATTCAAGGCAGAAGACATTTGGGAATTTTAAGGAGAGCTAAACCCTTGCCAGCCGTGCCTCGCTGCCGTAGGTGGCAAAGGGGAAGAGAGACGAGTTGCAGCTGTCTGTCTCGGTTCAGGAGCATAAGGTGTGTGCACGGCTCTTGGGGGGCTATTTGAGAAGCTCCAGCTTTGGACACAGGAGCAGTGTGTGTAACGAGACATCTGCAAGGACACCCAGAACGTGCCCACACTGTGCAAGGCAGGGCAGAATGAGACCAACCCCTTGATCCTTACAGATATCTATACCTCGCACACGGACAGCGGCACAGACCCCAGAAGCAAGGACCGTATCGGGCTGTAACCACCTGCATCTCGGCCAAGGCAGTCACCTCCAGCACAGGGCTTTGGTGTGGTGGCTATGTTGCTTCTGACTCCAGAATTAGCTTATCTGGTGTTAACTTTAGTATCTCGACACCCTGCTCCCTTGCACGTGTGCTCTTCACTCACAGGAAACCTGGAATTCAATGCCAGTGCAAACAGCCACAGACAGGCACACAAGCACGGGGAATTTATGCAGCTTTTCTCCCCACAGCCTGGGAAACCACGCCACATCATGACTTGCCTTCCATTCCCTTTCCTAAGGAACTCATAGTGCCAATATATTTCTTAGCATGCCCCTCGTTCAACAGGCTAGCCTAGCTGAATAACTGCTACTACAATAACGTTTAGTGCCTCTTGTACAGCATTGTTCACATCAAAGGGCATTTGGGTGTATTAAGTTTCTGCAGCTCTGGGTTAGAGACATTTATGATGCTTCCAGCTCTATGTTGTAAATAGTTTTTTAAGATGGTGAAATGCATGTAGAAATAAAGACCAGATTATGGCTGTAAAGCCACTGACAGTTTGGGGAATAATGTAACACATACACATCCTTTGAAAGTAGCAGGACAGAAGAGCCTTTGCCACATTTTCTATAAGAAAAGCTTACATGTCTTTGTACAGAAACATCCTTTCACTGCTCTTTTAGAGCATGGATGTGATCACGTTTCATTCATTTCCTCTGCAGACCGCAGGGTGGCAAAGATTGCTTGGTGCTTGGCGAGATGACAAGCTGGAAAGCTGTGTCCTCAGCACCCAGATGGGCAGAGCCCTATGAAGCTCCCACTGCCCTTCAGTGAACTGAAACCGCGACGGCAGCACCATGTGCTCCATCGTTTGGATATACAGATTCTATTCCCTTCCCATGGGAGGGACACAGGGCGAGGAACAAAACAAAGATTCAGATGCTACAGCAGAAGATGGGCTTCCAGGTGGAGTCCATAAAAGGCCAGCCCTTCGCGCATCCTGGGTCTCCAGAGCCTAACATGGACCGATGGCACTTCAAGGCCTCGCTGATGATTCACGCTGCAAATAAACTTCAGAAGGCAGCAGGTGCTGGCGCTCGTCAGAGGACGAAGCGCAATTGTTTTCTAGTGAACAGAGTAATTTGAAAAGTATTTGTGCCATCTTGCCAAAAACACAAACCGTGCCATGTTTAATTTTAGATCCAGATATCCCTCTGGGAAGAAACCACGCCGGTTATGTCACACATAAATCAGAGCTACCTGCTGGTACCATCACAGAGCTCACTACAGTGCTGCCTCAAACGGCTAGCTACCCAAACCTGGGGCTATATTTTTCCTTGCCACATGGTGAGCTAGGATGTGCTATTAGGTATCCAAAATTTAATTTACACCTCCAACTACCTGCTTTCTCAGGGAGCAAAATGCTCACTGGACGAGGAAGAGAGAATATGAGAGAGCGAGGGTGCAACCCTTTCCTCCTCAGCACCTTTCCATGGTGCACTTTTGGCTCCCTGAGGAGTGCTTTGTGCTTTCTGAGTGTCATTATGATTATTATTATTATTTTTTAACATTTCTCCTGTTGGGTGAATAGTGCAGAAGGGAAGGGGATTGATGTGCTGGCCTCAGGGTCTATTAAAACACATAATGCAACAGGGGGGATTCAGGAGTATTGGGGATTTAGGTGGATGGATGCTCAATCCTGCCGTGGCAATTTGGGGTAGTTGTGCAGCAGGCAATTCTCATTAACCTCTGTAATGGATCAGCCACTGGAAGGGCGCAAAGGTCCGCACGGGGTTGTCTGAATTATGTCTGGTTGTGGCTCAGGTTATTTTTTCTGAGGCTTTTTTTCCCCCCAATCTGCTCTCAGAACCACACTGTGCTGAGCCCCCTTCTGCTCCAGCTGCTGGGCTCTGGCTCGTCACTGCACTAACATCTGCATTCAACCGTGTGACATTATTCACTCCTGGATCATTAACAAAACCCCAACTTTTCCTATATCAGCAACAAAGCTTGTACTACTTAGCAAACACAGGATTCTTAGAAAAAGATGTGTGAATATATGTGTATAAAAATAGAGAAGGGTTATGCTGAAAGAAATAAGTTTCTGCAAGACTTCCTTATAATGTTTTCTCCTCTTCTTGTGTCATGTCTTATGGACAGTACTGGTTATCCACTGTCTCACATTTCCTGTCTTAAAAGGCTGTTTGACCCTCAGTTCTTTCCTAAAATAACCGTGTTATTCATGGTGCAAGGTTGTGCAATTATGCTGTCACTATTCTCACACATACACACAAAAAGTAGCATTTTCCCACATCCTCTTCACTATTTGGAAAATAAGGTCTGCAAATCCAGTGTGACTGAGTGATTTAACTCATCAAGGCAATACGCTTTCTGACTACATAACTAGTTTTGTATACATAACGTATTTCGAATACTTAATCAAAAGATTAGATGTAAACCCGCACTTATCAGAGGCTGGCGTTAAGCATTCCAAGCTATGGTTTAACTCAAGTGTTGCTGAGGATTAAGAGTTTAGAGCTCTGATGTAATTTTATCTTCTCATTCCTCCCAATTTTTATCATCACCCTTGCTTTTTATACCTACATAATGAGATAATTACGATGCAATTACTGCACTTACAAAAACCTTTGAAAAACTCATACAAGAGCCCTTGAGAGCTGCACAGATGGTTGGCAACAGCCTTATGGATGAAGTTTGGACTAGACGATCTCCAGGGACCCCTTTGGACTTCAGCTTTCTTAGAGTGTTTTAACACACACACTTATCTGCCAGCACTGAATATTACCCTTCTGCATGGCAGTTCATGCAAACAGAAATACCCCCACGGGGCAGACAGGTCTTGGAGGCTGAAATTCCTCTGCTAGATCACCTCCTGTGCCTTGCCAGCCCGAGCTCTGAGGAAAGGCGATACGCCGCTCTCTAAATATCACATGAGCCCCATCCTTGGGGACCTCAGCGGCGGGGGCATCTGGGAGGATGGATGCACACACAGACATGGCAGCTGTTGGGTTGAAATGACTCACAGAGGGAGATGGTTCCTCCAAACACCGAGCCTCACGTTCTCCTTGCAGGGCAAGGACCTCTGTGGCGGTGCTGCTGTGCATCCGTATACCCACCCGCAGTGGAATTCTCCAGCATGCTCGGGGATGCTTGGGGTACCAAATGCTGAGGAGGGTCTCACCAACTTCCTTTTCCCCCTCCCATTGTAACCTCCTGTGTCCGCCCTTTGCCTCCCCTACACCGTCAGTGGCCTCCACACCACCCTTCTGATGGAGCCTGAGCATCTCTGGCCCCTTCACGTTTCTGAAATCCTTCATCCTTTTGCTCCAGCCCTTAAAACAACAGACAGAAGCCATTTGCACATTGGCTCATGAGAAAAAACAAGAAGATCACTTCTGTCTGCTAAAAGTGGCCGTTCCTCCAAGATCAGCCCTTCTGCAGCACCTGCAATATTGTGCCCAGTTCTGGGCCCCTCAGTTCCAGAAGGACAGGGAACTGCTGGAGAGGGTCCAGGGCAGGGCAACGAAGATGCTGAAGGGAGTGGAGCATCTCCCGTGTGAGGAAAGGCTGAGGGAGCTGGGGCTCTGGAGCTGGAGAAGAGGAGACTGAGGGGTGACCTCATTAATGGTTATAAATATATAAAGGGTGAGTGTCAGGAGGATGGAGCCAGGCTCTTCTCGGTGACAACCAGTGACAGGACAAGGGGTAATGGGTTCAAACTGGAACACAAGAGGTTCCACTTAAATTTGAGAAGAAACTTCTTCTCAGTGAGGGTGGCAGAGCCTGGCCCAGGCTGCCCAGGGAGGTTGTGGAGTCTCCTTCTCTGCAGCCATTCAAACCCGCCTGGACACCTTCCTGTGGAACCTCAGCTGGGTGTTCCTGCTCCATGGGGGGATTGAACTGGATGAGCTTTCCAGGTCCCTTCCAACCCCTGACATTCTGGGATTCGTCGTGACACAGGGAATAGATGGGCACTGGTTTTGTGTTGTGTTAAGCTAATGCCATCCTTGTCGTGCTTCCTAACCGTGCAAGCAATACAGCTCTGTGTGGCCCCTGTGTTTCCAAGGCACAGTCCATTTGGAACACACAAATTCTAAAATCAACATGTTCCAAATATCCACCAGCTTACTACCTGCCCAGCAGCCAGGCCAAGATGCCTGTAGGTACCTCAAACAGCTTCCCACCGCCCCTGCCCGCTGGCGTTTTCCTCCTCTTGGATGCAAGTACACACGCACACCCACATGGGGACTTCTTTCTTATCCAACATCATTTTGTCAGCTACGAATTTGCAACGGAGGCCCAGTTTCTCTACTGCAGATTGTATATTGCTCCAGAGAGGCTTAGCGTTATGATTAAAGAGCTATATAATTTTAATTAAGCCTAAAATGAAGATTTTTATTCTCAATCTAATGAAAATATATAACCTCTACCACCATTCTGGAAATGGTGTTAACTAATCCCTACTCAAAACCAGAAGCAAATCCACCTGATTTTCTTAAGATATAGGTTGCACTAGGAAACCCCAGATTGCCATGTGTCTAGAAATTCCCATTTTATTTTTCTTTCAATGACATTAACCTTGAGGAGGAGCAGTTGTTTATACCATGACCCACAGATACTGAAAGCTATTCAAATATAGTTGAGACAAAGTGCTTAGTGGGACTACAACTAGGCTCTGGACTTTTGTTTTCGCTCTCTACCTCTCACCTCTCCACTCTAGGTTTTTAGTTCCTTCCATCATTCCTTCTTCAGCACTTTAACTCCCTATCTACCCTGTAATTATTCTTTTGCCAGCTCATCTGGCTCCTGCTCATTTGCTTGTGAGTTTGACAGTGCGTGTACTATGCTGGAAGAAAATGCCCAAACTTTCCCTTGCCCTGACGTGCACCCCCAGCACCCCAGCCCCCCAACCAAACTGGTGCATTGCTTCAGCACCTGGGGCTGCCCTTGTTCGTCTTTGCTCTGTTGGTGTTACAGAAACACATCTCCAGAGCATCATTTCTCCCCCTCACCTCAGACAGATTTTCCCCAGTGGTATCTAATAGCACAAATCAATCACACATAATTTTTTCTACCCAACAGTTTCACCATCAGATATGTTTTATCCACTCTAATGTAGCAACAAACAAAGTACTTTCCTGATGCTTAGTTAAGAAAGGAAGTACGCCATTGCTTGCTTTTTTCTTTCAACAATTTTTCTCCTTCACTACTACTTCAGGTGGGTGTGGTAAAAGCATTTAAAATACAGTGAAAGAGTTAATTAAGAAGTTCAAAAAGGAGTATGTTCAGAACAGTATTTTCTACCCTCCCCTCCTGCACTTCCTCTGATGTGACTACTATATTCTTAGTGCCACAGAAATACTCAAAGGCTTTGATTTTGTTTTCTTATGCTGCGAATCCACCTGAACGGTGGAGAACACCTTACACTTGGTTCCAAAAAACCTGGGCTCTGCTAGGAGTTCAAAGCACGGCTGGTTTTTAAGGTAGTGGCCGCACCTGCAATCCAGCGAGGCTGGAGATGTTTGCAGGGTCTTGGCGAGGTGTAAGCCTGCAGGGAATCAACAGAACCAGTAGGAAGACATTTGGAAGAAAACACTTCAATGCAAAAAAAATGCCCTCTGTGTAGGGGAAAAGACTGATTTTTGAAGCTGAAATTAGTCGCTAGAAGAGGTAAAAACATTACCACCTTTTTTTTTAAAAAGAAGAAAAAAATATGTATTCTATTGTAAAACCGTGACTGAGCTGAAAAGTCTTTTGATTCCAGTTCCTCCTGCTCTTTTTCTCCAAACACATCTTCCTTCAGCCAGCTTGACCCTGTGGTGCTGCAGGAGTGAAACCTCCTGTAGATGCCAACATGTGCCACCTTTATTGGGGAGCAAGACGAAGAGAGAGGCTCCTGCAAGCCCTGCTGACCGGTGGGATGCAATGGGGAAAATCCCACCCTGGCACCCTCTCGCTGCTCTTGAAGCACCTGTTAGGTGGTTACTTCTAAGACAATTTATGTGCAAGAGCAAGAGGGTAATGTATTTCCCCTTCCTCAGGAGTTCAATCTGCAGTACGTGTCCTTTATTTTCTCTTCCTGCTCATGAGGTTTGATAAACTCCACAGCTGTCACACAAAGCCATGTCAAGAAGGATAAATGATTTTTCCACTCCTCTGGGTTGAGATATCTTGTGTTAACCCCACCTGCAGAAATTTAAATCTGTTCTTTCAATTTAGGTGGCAGGCCACCTTCATGGCTCAGCTGGGCAGCTGTGAGGCAATCCCAAGTGGAAAGGAGGGAGTTCAGAGCAATCGCTTAATAGGTGAGACTTTAGGAATCACCTGGAAGAGCTTCAGGTCTCTTTCATACCCTCCACAGAAATTACAAACTGTATTTGCTGCCTCTACTCTCTATTATATTCCATATAACTATATTAAAATTATACTCAGGATTACTCACAGAATAGTGTCTTCATTTGTGCATGCAGTATTTACCTTTCTGATTAAAGCCCCCCAAAAGGAGCTCAGAGAGCAGAAATTAAAATACCACACTGACTTGCCCCCACAGATGCCTCAGTGCAAACCCAAATGGATTATTCACCCCTGCGCTTTTGCATTTGGCTTAATAACTGAAGCACCAGAAGAAATTTTAGCTTCTTCAACAAATAATTGTCCTCCCTAAAAATAGCCTTCATTCCTTGCTTGTACTGTGTAATTGCTCAACTAAATTAACAGAACCAATTGAAGAAACTCAGTGATATTGGAGGGGAGAGTGTCGGACCTTTAGTTGATGAAGGAAGAACCAACACCCTGAATTTTTGCGTTTGACAGGTCTGATGTTGAAACTTTCCTCCAAAATAAACCCAGTGTTTTATATTCACTTCCCTTGGGGATATTTCTGGAGATTTAAAGCAGAACCCTGTATTATTTCTTCTCTTCTAACTATAAGTTTTACATATTTTCCTATGTAGAGACTCCTAAAGTAGCCCAAGCATTTTGATAAGGCTATTCCAAGTTGTACACATATATCATAATGGAAAAAGTGTTTTTTTTTTCCTGGAAGATGAAACCAAATAAGATGAGAAGCTCAGCACACGTGCAATGTGCACCTTAGACTTATTTAAACTTTCCTGTGCTACCAATCCCTCCATACCCTGAACCCACCAAGTGTGAAAACCAGTGGCTCCGCAGCTAAAAGCAGGGTACCCTCTGCTGAACCCCCTTGTCCTGACCACCACCACCACCACCCCTCCAGCAGCCTGTTGTTGGTAAGAAAAGCAGTTTGCCACAAGTTTTTCCCAACTCCTCTCAATGTACATGCATGCATAAAGTCCTAAAGAAGTAGCTCTGTGACGGAAGAAGTCGCGGTGTCAGAAAGCAGCCCCAAACCCTCCCTTCCACCACAGAAACCCATTGCTAACTCGTATTTGTGCCACTCTCAGTGACAAGAGTGATATATAGCTGTCTAGCCGTATTTATACCACAGCGGCCACTGCAGTATCTGGGGAGCGCAGTATAAATACAGACCGAGCCACAGCCAGGGAAGCCCGAAGGGTGGGCGAGGAGGGCGAGTGGCCAAAGCAGCTGAGAGACTGCTGATTCAGTGCATCTCCTTCAGCTGTCCTCAGCACCACGTTGCTGCACAGCGGAGGTCGGGGAGGTTAAAAGCACCAATTTTTATTTCCCCCATCCTCTTGCCCCTTTTACAGCCTGTTTCTTATGCTTTCCTTGAGCCCACAAGTTTCCTCATTCGAGTATCCGACCACTGCATTTTGCATTATTATATAGAGTGTAATAAACACATAATGATTTCTTCTAAAATGTCTGCAGCACTCAGCAGATGAGGTTGGCGTTGTCATCCCTGTCTTACAGATGGGGAAATGCCATGCACAGAGAAACTGCCCTGCCCTGGCAGGCCTGGGGCTGGGACAGAAATAGGGGAGAGATCTATGTTCTCACCCCAAAATCCACCCACGGGGCTTTTAAGACGGCATATTCCTGTTTCATTCATGGCATGTTCCTATTCGAAACATATTCCTGTTTAAATGCGAGAGAAATGGAAATGGTTGCTTCAGAAAAACTCCTGGATGTGCATCTCTCAGCTATAACGTTTAGTATTTTCAGCTGACTGAAAAGGGACTTTCAGCAGTGAAATCAGTGAGAATTTGAAATAAAAGCTTTGCATGTTGACTTCTTTCTTGTCTAGAGATAAATTACAATTCTCTATTCCCAAATGAGACCTTGGAAATAAAATCCAAGCAGGGAAGAACCTCTCATGCAAATAGGGGTTTTAAAAGCACATAGCTGGTTTAGGAGAGCTTCTTCCCATCTGCTCTGGCAACACTCGAGCACCTCTCCTTGCTAGGGGGGAAAGGCTACTTAGTTCTATATCTTTCAGAAGAAATGTGAAGACACAGCAGCCTACCTAGTGTTCTCAAGGGTGAGATGGGATTTGGAAAGGTAAGATCAGATTTGGGAGCCCCTTTTCGCCTGCAGCAGTGGAAACAGAGGAGTGCGTGCTATTGCACTTACAGCGCAAAACTTACTCGTGGTTTACAGAACTATTATCATTTGTCTAATTTGGGCTGTTTCTGCTCTTACAAAAGAAACATTCAGTCGGGGTACTGCTGGAAAGCACTATAATTACTACTCATCTCTGCACAGCCACTCATTCAGAAGGGCACATGGACACTGCTTGTGAACAGCATTTTCAAGCTGTGCCTTCTGGCTTGATTCACTCAAGGGCCTGGCAAAGGACATTTGGTACTCCAAGCTCTTAAGGAGATCACCAAGGTAGGCAAAATCAAGTCCAGCTTTATATGAGGCCCTTGTTTCTCTGCGTATGAACGATTCCCTTACAGTCCATAAGCTGCCACAGCACCAGCTTGCTTTGCCATGGTTTCATGGCAATGCGTGCTCAATAATACTCCGCAAGTACAGGTTATCTTTCAAAAACATCTCCGTTCTAGTCATCTTCTCCCCATTTTTGCAGCAGGCTTCAAAGGCCGTTTTCACAGCAACTTTGCTGTGGACTCTATTTCTTCACAAGGAAAAAAACCGCAATAAGAAAAATCTATCTATCAGCCTGGCAATACAGGGCTTCCTGAACCCATGGGTTTTGATCCTGAAAGATGTGATGCAGCCTTTCCTTGCAGTTTTCCTTGTGTACAAGGCTCTGTGTCAGTTTGAAGGACCTGACAGTACCCACTGTAACAGGAATGTGCCAGCTCCTGGATAAGATTTCCTCTTTCCTCCCCTACTGCAGTGCATGTGTTTGTGCTTGGACATCCCCGAGACAGCTCTGCTTCCATGTGTTGTATTTCTATACATTTCTGATGCTAAAGAAAAATGGAATTTAAGAGCAGGACAGAAAAATGGAATTGAAGAGCAGGAGAGAAAAATGAAGTGTTTTCTGGTGTCAGGCTGTTTAGTTTGCAAAGAGAACAGTTTATACTCCCTGTACTTTAAATCCTAAAGGAGGCCGGTAGCACAGAGCAGCCAGTTGAACCTGCTCCCCGCAGTGCAGAGCAGCACAAAAATGTGAGCAGAACCTATCGCTTATAACCCCAAAAAGCAGTTTTCACCTTGAACCCCAAACGAGCAAAAGCTTGTTTTTCCAAGTGCTCACCGGCTGCTGCTGCTGAGGTTATTTCTTGTAACCGTGATAGCAGACAAAGAATCAAAGTGACATTTTCCTTCTTGGCATCAACAAAACTGCCCCCACCTCCACCCCCACATCTGACTCCACAGGTTTTTTTCTGGAGATGCTGAGTGTGATCCCTATTTGCGCACTGGTGAGCCATCTCCAAGGTATGCTGGATGTGCAGCTCTCCCTTGACAAACGTGATTACGAACATGCATCTGTTATTAAAATGGATTTTTATCACTTGCAAAATACGCCACAGATTAAATGCTCTCCAGCTTCTTGGGGCTATACTTTGTTACACTCAGATTGAATTGCTGTGATTTCTTTCTCTGCAGCTTTGCCAGGAACACTCTGACATGACTTTCAACCGATACAGAAGTCAAAATAATTCTCACTACCTGAAGCAGATAAATATCTCGCTCTGTTCTGTAATGTCTACATAGATTCTGCATTTTTTTATTCCGAATTGGTTTGTTCAATGGACTTTTCACGTACAGAGCTTCAATTTATTTCTGTCTGCTGTTAAACCTGCACTAAAACAACTATGAATTTCAGGAACATTTCCTAAACAACTGACCTTGACTTTTGCAGTTTAAAAATAGTTTCATTCTCATTAACACTTACCATTACCACACCATTTCCTTCCAAGATGCCAGCAATTTGCTTGGCTTCACCAAACCACACAGCTCATCCAGATTTCTGGCTGTGTGTCTTCAATAATTTGGTGCGATCTCGTGTGCAGTTTTGAATCCCACCACAAGCATAAAGCTGGCAGATCCCTGTGAAATATATATATATTTTTACACTATTTAGTAAAATGCTTTCTATAGGTATAACGTATTTACTGTGGCCAGCACTGGCTGAAGTGACAATCTGTGGTTCTTGTAAGGCTGCAAAGATCTGGGTTATTATAGACAAGACATGTAGTTTAAATAACAGAAAGTTGCTGGATATAGAGTTTTTTTTGCCTTTATGCATAATTACACTTTTCAGTACATTACAGACCATGGCTTTTGTTTTTATTGCACCTCTGGCAAACAAACTCCTGAACTGCCAAATGTTTTCAAAGCAAGGAAGTTAATTAAAGTTTAACATTCATAAAAATAGTGATGTCGAGAGCGAGCACCTCAAGAACTTCTTGTCTCAAATTTAGGATTTCCTGGGAGCACCCACATAATCCACTCCCCCTCTAACTTGTGTCACAGATTGAGTGCAAAAACTGGAGAAATGCCAAGAAATTGGCCAACAAGAGGTCCCAAATTCTGATTCCAGGTATGATGATCTTAGAGTCTGTCAGCACTGAGAAAGCTAGCAGGCTTGTTGATTGAATCTATGTGCAAAGTGAATTTCTGGGTTCAAAAGAGGAGATTCTTAACTTCCTGAAATCAAACTAGGCCATAATAACAACACAACCCCCCCATTTCTAGGAGTCTCCTCCATTTTCTGTACAGTATCAGCTCCCTGTCTCAAATCTCAATTTTCTTAATTCTTTCTCTTCAACCAGAAAAATCCTCACCGGTTTATTCTCAGGTCACAGGCAAATTCTCTCTTTGTTCAATCACAGCTTATGTTTCAGTCATCTGTCTTGTGGCATACAACTGTCTTTTAATTAGTTTTGCCTATCTGCAATGAAATTAGATCGGTGGCTATGCTTGGAGCGCATCCACAGCATTGACAAGGTCTGAGCTATTCCAACTCTGCAAGAGATAAACAGGAGTGAGACCTATTCTGCTGTAATGTAACGTAATCAAATACAACCACTGCTCTGCAAATATGCCACACGATATTCCTTTCTTGCACAGCTAATTGTCTTCAGTTTAACCAAGGGGTTAAGTGAAAAGTGAAATCACTACATGAAAGCTGTATTTCCTTCAAAACAGAGCTGGACCACTGCGCCAAAGTCGTGCTGGCAAGGACACATCAAACCCAAACTCCTCATCTCCTCACTACCTTACTTGTTTATGTCAATCAGTTTGGGGATTTTTAACATTTGAGTTATGTTTATCTGAACTGGTTTTCAAGGTCTAATTATAACATGTGAAGCAGGGTGAGATTGCTGCTATGAAAGTCGCAATATAAATAAGAGGACTTGACGAGCTGACTGATATGTTGGCACAGACCAGACTTGTATGTCACGTGGGGGCCCAGCGCAGCTGTTGTAGCCCATGGTACAATAAATAGCTGTGGGGAAGCGGCGCGGTCATGCGGGATTTTTTAATACCACCTACTGTGCTACTTGGCCGAACGCACTTGCCTTGCGAAAAAAAACCAGCAACGGGCAGCATCTGCAGTTTAAATGCAGCAAAAACAACAGAGCAAGGCTGGTGCACTTGGAGGGCTTTGTGGAAGAACATGGCATGGTTGTCTACCTCCCCTGCCCCATCCTCCTTTCACACAGTCCTCCAAAGATGACCCAAGCACAACGTCCCGCTCAGCAAAACCAACCGAGCATGAGCTCTCGGTTCTTTGAGCTGGGAGAGCACGCTGTGCACGATAATGTAGGAAAGATCCACTGTGACCATGGGCACGCAAGGGTCACGCCTGGTGGCGCTTGCAGATGGGTGTCCCAGGTACGACTGAGCTTCTGGAGAGGATCCCTATTTATAACCCAGACCTCGGCTGGTCTCGGGTGTTAATGTGACAAAGTGTTGGTTTTTAGAGTCGCTGAAATGCCTCAACACAAATGGAAGATGAAACCGCAGCTGGTTGGCAAATGGTCATTCATGCCATGGGTTGGTAAGAGAAGAAGCCATCAATACCAGGCATTTAAAGCGCAGTGGACACCGATTAAACGAATTAAGGCCCATTAAATATTAATTATAAAGCACCTGCGCCCTTTCTAAGGTTTGGTTCTTATCCTTTTTAGAAAAAATTGTCCTGCTGTGGGGCATATATAGCTTTAAATCAGCAACTGACAATGAACTGACAAGGCTCTGGAAAATGCCTGGCATCCATAATTCCAGCAAGATGCCTTCTGGGTCTCTATTACACAGATGTGAGCAGCGTATTAACCCACGTTTCCCCAGCAAGGAAAAGGCACGACGATCACAATCATTGTCCTCAGAATGTAATTTACAACCCCTTTTTGACCCAGATTCTCAGTATCCTGCTTATGCAGCGATAGCGCCATAAACCACAAAATGATGCAAGATTCAAAGGTTTTCAGAGCTACTGACATAACATTATTTTATTGGAGTAAATAGCTTTTTCTCCCAAGCTCCTTTCTGCTCAGTTCTCAGTGTTACTCATAAAATTTATCCCTGTATCCATAAATAGTTGCACAAAGTGACAGGGCTATCAAGTTTGATAGCGCATGCATACATTTCAGATGCTATTTGAACCTAGACTTCAAAGCTACAAAAAGCCAAGGTGGCAAATTTCCAAATGGAAAGGGAAAATAAAGGAAAATACAAAACTTAAGTAAATAAGCTATATTAAGATCACAAGATAAATCAAATTTCACAAAACAGCAAGTAGAACTCTTCTCCTCCACCTCCCCATGCGTGCTGCCGCTAACAGCCACTGAAACTAGCAGGCTTGTTGATTGAATCTATTTTCATTTAAAGATAATTCCTAGATGTTTGGGTTTATTTCTTGAGGCTGGGCTGGATAGAAAAAAGCATTTGCAACACACACCATCCATTTAGACTGAACAACGTTGCTCTAAGGTGGGAAGTTTTAAAGAGACTTTGTGCCTGAAGAGACCTGAAGAACGTGTTGAAGGCTTTGAGCACACCCATGCATTGAACAGTGGATTCAGAAAGTTTTCCTTGTAGAACTAAACCAGGGAATGCATAATCTTCACGTCATTATCCACATTATTAAATGTGTGAAAACCAAACCAGGTGAAACAACATGGATGGCCTAACTAGAAGCATTCAACCTCCCACTATCATCCCAAAATATACGTGTTCCAGCTCTTGGTTACGTACACAGAGAGCAAGAAGTAGAAAAAACGAGCAAGCACCAAGGGAGATTTTCCGTACTGATTTCCATGTCGTTGTTTAAGCTCACAAATCAGAAAAAAAATCCTCTTTTATTTACCCCTAAAGGAGTAGCTGAATTCCCTAGGGCTGAACAAACGAGGAGAAAGTGTTACATGACTAGAAACGCTAACTGTATTTGGTCTTAAATGTTGCATCTTTAAGAGTCTGGGGAATATGAGGTTTTCTACTAAGAGCAGAGTTAATAGACTTTAAAAGCTGAATTCTTAAATACACAGAATCACAGAATGGACTGGGTTGGAAAAGACCTCAGAGATCATCCAGTCCAACCCTTGGTCCAACTCCAGTCCATTGACCAGATCATGGCACTGAGTGCCATGTCCAATCTCAGTTTAAAAACCTCCAGGGCCGGTGAGTCCAGCACCTCCCTGGGCAGCCATTCCAATGCCTGATCACCCTCTCTGCACAGAATTGCTTTC
Source organism: Patagioenas fasciata (assembly GCF_037038585.1). NCBI lineage: Eukaryota > Metazoa > Chordata > Aves > Columbiformes > Columbidae > Patagioenas > Patagioenas fasciata. The sequence continues at coordinate 76,872,978 of NC_092523.1, read as the reverse complement.
TCATATGCAGCCTCAGTTTCCCCTGGCAGAGTTGAAGCCCATGCCCCCTTGTCCTATTGCTGACTGCCTGGGAGAACAGCCCAATCCCCCCTGGCTAGAACTGCCCTTCAGGTGGTTCTAGAGAGTGCTGAGCTCACCTCCAAGCCTCCTCTTCTCCAGACTAAACAAGCCCAGCTCCCTCAGCCTCTCCCTGTAGGTCTTGTGTTCAAGTCCCTTCACCAGTCTTATTGCTTAAATACTTACCCCCAGGATCCCACACGTAATTGTATTTGCACGTGGCATGGCTGTGCCCATCCTGTTTGGCAGGAAACACTACAACGTTTTGCAAGGACACAGCTGTTGCATCTCTTGCTGTACCCCGGTGAAGATGTGGTCCTAACCCAAGTCTGGGGAACAGGAGCAACACAACCACAGTGATCTCCAGGTACGGAGGCACTGCCCAGCCCAAACCAGAGGAGAAAACGGGGGAGGAACAACCCTTCATTTCGCCCAGCTTGTCTTCAAGTTGCTTTTCCATAACTACCTGGGTAATTTCACACCCCTTTTCTCACCTCTGTTCTGTGTTTCCTGTCTGAATAGATGGCAGACAATGCAGGGTTAGCTGCTTTGCTTTGAAAGCACGTTGACCACAGAGATTTGGAGTACACCGAATAAACATGCCTGAGGCACCTCAAAATCTGCAAAGAAAGCTTACATTTTTCAGCATAGTGCTGATACCCGGTGTGTCAAGTGTTTGCCAACAACAACAAATTGTTTTCAATAAACACTCCAATCTGTGATACATTCAGAAGTGACGAACAAGGCTTTAATTGCAGAAGATTATATTAGTGTGTATACCGCGTGCGAACACAGCGGAAGGATTTCTGTGGTTGTTTTAGTGGGTTTCATGATATCCCCTTGGATCACACCTGAGTGTAACAGGGATTAGACCTCTTTCATTTGGATGAAACCACACTCTTTAGGCTCGGTTTGGGTGGTTCACAGCTACCTCTAATCTATTCAGACCATCAAAAGGTGAGGTGAAACAGGAAAAAGAAAGAAATTAAGGTTTCAATTATTTCCTGCCAAGTAACTGGAGTTATTTAATCACATTCTTGAAGCAATCGTGCCTCTTTACCAGCTTTATTAGCCACATAGCTATCTAAGCCAAATTCTCCCTTATTACATTAGTGTATCTCGAAACCCAAGTGCCAAATCACACCTATCTGAAAATAATTGAATCTTTCAAATAGTTTTAAGCAATTGCTCTGTAAAAACTTGACAATCTGTAAGAACCACTGTGATCCCGGGATATGACCACTTGCAGGACACGTGATATATCCTGCCTAGCGATCCCACAGTTTCTGCCCAAAGACAAGCACGTCATCTCCAAATCACTGTCCTGAAAGAAAATACCTGCTAGCCTGAGGGACCTGGTGGCTGCAAGGTAAAGCATTTATCGGAGTTTAAAGCCTGCTGGTAATTACAGCATTCTGTAATAGCCTCGCATGACACACAAGACAAGGGATAATTACATATGTATTGATCGTTATTGGCCCTCCCCTTCTGTTTATTAATGATCTGTGAAGTTAAAACAAAAGGGTTTGGTGTTTGATTTTGTTCTTCATGAGATGGGGCAGTTATTCAAGCGAGACTTCAAGGCTTTTTTTTTGGTCAAATCACACTTTGGTTCATAACGACTGACAGATGTGAGGACGTGAGCAGGAACCCAAGCTATCCACTGATTCTCAAAAAGGCGCCTTATTCTGCTGTTTCTTTCCGTGCTGCTCTGTGCTCAGCAGCGCTGGGGCCGAGCGGCAAGCGCAAGAGCACTGCTGCTATCTACAGGTCTGCTCCGCACAGTGCTCAACCCAGACGTGAAACACAGTCCTGAGACAGGGATGCTCGCTCTTGGAAAAGTGAAATGGAAAAAGAAACTTAGCAGCGGAGGCAATTTTACTGCTAAGTGGTGTTCTTCTATTGGCAGCGCTGGGAAACATCTTCCATAAGTGCTTCAAAGACTGGATGCTCTTGCATTGCTTATATTAATATAATTATTACCTTACAATTTTTGAAAATTTTGACATACATCTATACTAAGAAATAGTTGCTGTTATAATTGTTTAGTTTCTTACAATACATCTATCAATTATTAGTTAAATATAAACTAAGCACTCTGCTTCTAAACAATGTATGACTTAATCTTCTGTCCCCTTCTTGTCATGCAGCAGCATCTAAAACTTGAAAAATATCCCCTCATTTTACAAATGGTCAGAAAGCATTTATCATGTCAATTGGTTAATGATGGGTATGTCTTTTGTAACTTAATCACAGCGCACATTAATTTAGCAGCTTCTCTTCAAAAGGAACCAAATCCCTGGCACTAAATTATGTTGGGATAGGGAAAACGTGAGCTGGAAATCTGCAGCCTTTCTGTCCTGTGGCTAATGTATGTTAAAAAAAAAAAAAAACCAAACAAAAAAACCACACAAAATCAAGCAGAATTGGGCAAAAGGAAGGCTGAGCTGTGCTGCACAAGAGTACAATTTCTGCTTTTGTTTCTTTTTTCTGCGAACAAAGAGGAAACGTTGTGCTCTCAGGTGCGGAGTAAGAGGAACTGGGAACCCTCCCACTGCGACAAAACACAGTGCGGTACCCGAGGGCTGGAAACCCCCTTAGAGCCTGCAATGCTGAGCATTTAAGACAATTTGTGATGTCATTAAGATTCACTAAAATTTAGTTGTGGCTATTCATTGTTTGGAATTTGCTTAATTTTTCTTTCTCTGCTTTTTCCCAGGAATGTTGATAACCGCTTTTCTGTGTCTTTCAGTAAAGCAGACAAACCTAGAACGGGTTCAGCGCTGCTGAAAACAAACAAAGCATCTTTCAGAAGAGAAGAACAACAATAAATAAATCTATCCAGCAAAAACAAGCAAACCGTGGAGATGTCAAAAGCACCTATTTAACCAAAGATTGTGGATTTGGGGATCAGCTTACCAAAGGCAGTATGAGACCACGTGCTTTCTTTCATAAGCAGCAGAGGAAGAGACAAACTCAGAAAGATGATTTTGTTTTTCCTAACAAAAAATTAGTGTTTTTTTTGAGATGAACAGTCAAGTACAGGAGCAGAGCACCTGGTGGTCAGGGAGAGCACAATGAGAAGCTAAACCAGTCTGATGTGACATATGGAAACTCTGTGCAGCTTTTCCCATTTGGGAGGTTAGAAAAGCTCTTCCAAAATTGATTTTCAAGCTTTTCATGAGACTCTTCCAAATTACTCTTAGCTCCACATCGAGCCTGCTGTTCATATGATTGCTTATGAGAAAATAATAGCTCTTCTGGCCTCTTTAAAAATCAATTATTCTGGAAACAACTTATTTCCAATACCAGATACCTGGTGAAAAGTTCAGTGTCACTGAAAAACACAGTTCTGCCGTTTATTTATTTTCTACATTGGAGTTTTATCTTTTTATAGAAGAAGTTTAGTAAAGAATTTGCCAGATCTATAATAATTATTGCCCATGAAATACTGGGGAATACAAATAACATCTAGCATGCTGCAGATCGTTTAAGCATTTGGATGAACAGGCACCTGTCAATGCTCGGAAATTTCTCATCCACAGAGCTCATTCCTCTGATGCAACTTCATTCCCTGTTTGGTAGCATCTTTTTGGCAATCTTTTACATTATGTTCCTATTGCTATTTCTGGAAGATGGTGTTTAAAGTCTGCATGGAGAGGGATGATGATCACCACAGAAACTGGTCAGTCGGGATGCCAGATGCTGAGCTGAGGCAAGGCCAGTAGCTTCCATGGCAAAGCCATCCCCAGTAATGGTACCACACCTGGGAGACCTGCACTGCAAACCCCATGGGTCACTCGGGGTCGGGCGGGTGCAGTATTTAACACCTGACACTCACAGAATAAATACAGATTTCACATAGATGAGGTCCTTAGGGACATGGTTTAGTGCTAGAGTTAGGTTATGGTTGGACTCGATGATCTTGGGGATCTCTTCCAACCAAAATGATTCTGTGATTCGCCTTAATCCAGAAACCTCCACAGATTTCCTCAGTGAGCACTCTGGCTGACACAGAAGGGTTGAGGCACATCCATTGGGAGAGAAAAAGGAATATACGTGAAACGCTGCAGAACATGAACTTCTGGGATGCACAGATTAAAGTAATAGGAAGTATTTGTGCCAGAAGAGGTTTAGATTGGATATTAGGAAATGTGTTACGCCTTGGCTGAACACTTGTTTCTTGACAGTCTGATGAGGAGCGTAATGAGGGAGCTGGGGCTGTTCAGCCTGAGAACAGGAGCTGAGGGGAGACCTGATCGCTGTCTGCAACTGCCTGAAAGGAGCTTGGAGCATGGAGGGGTTTAGATTAGATATTAAGAGAAAATTCTTCATGGAAGGGGTTGTCAGGCATTGGAACAGGCTGCCCAGGGCAGTGGTGGAGTCACCATCCCTGGAGAGGTTTAAAAGGCTTTTAGACGAGGTTCTTAGGGACATGGTTTAGTGCTAGAGTTTGGCTGGGTTGTGGTTGGACTCGATGACCCTGAGGGTCTCTTCCAACCAAAATGATTCTATTGTTAATTGTTCAGGGAATAATGCATTTCCAGTAGTGGAGACACACATGGCAGACACCGAGCACCCCCAGCTTCCCCGGGGGCGGCTCTGGCCGGCGCTGCTGAGGGGCCCCGAAGATCCCCCGGGTCCGTTCCCTTCCTCACCCCGGCGGCGATGCGGGGCGGCCCCTCCGGGGCGGTGCCGTCGGTCCCGCTGCCGCCGCCCCGTCCACTCCCTCACTTCCTCGCTTCCCCAGCGGCCCGCGGGGGCGGCCGCCAGCAGCCGGCGTCCCTCGGCGGGGCGGGGGCCGGGACGAGAACGGGCGAACCATGAGCCAGTGCCGGGAGCCGCGTCCCGCCGAGCCGCCGGGAGAGGAGCTGGAGGCGCTCGGGTAAGCGGCGGTCGGGGGTCCCAACCCCAGGGGTTCCCTGCGCGAAGTAGCCGGGCTGCCCGACGGGGAGGGAGATGCTAGTTCTTGGTGATTCTATGAAATGAAACGAGGTGTAACATAAACTGGGATTTGTTTTAACGAGGCCGGGAGGGGGTGACAGCCCCTCGGGGAAGCCCAGCGACTCGCCCCTGGGGTGTGTTTGAGAGGCCGGCAGGCTCCTGTGCGCAGAGGATGCTGCAGATGGGTCGGAGAAATAAATTCTTCCCGAAAAGGGCTGTTGGGCATTGGAACAGGTTGCACAGGGCAGTGGTGGAGTCACCATCCCTGGTGGGGTTTAAAAGGCATTTAGACGAGGTTCTTAGGGACATGGCTTAGTGCTAGAGTTTGGTTATGGTTGAACTCAATGATCCTGAGGTTCTATTCCAACTGAAATGGCTCTATGATTCTATGAAATTAAAGCTCAGGCAGGCGTTTCAAATGTAGTGGACAGTTAGAGGGCTACAGCTTCCCCCAGAGAAGCTCTGCCACATTGAAACCTCCTGAGTTGTGCCATGTTGTTTACCTGCCTACCAAGGGATCACCAAACCCAGAGCTTGTCCTCAGAGCTGCACTGTCCCCTTGGCCATCTCCCCATAGAGATCTCCCACATCCCAGCCTTGACAAGGGTATCGCCCTCACTCAAAAGCAAAACCCGAGGAGCGAAAGAAGGAAGGCCAAAGGTTGCAACAGAACTTGTTTCCCTTCCACTGTGACTCTGCGTTGGCTGCCAGTTAGCTTTGGTTTTTACAGGAGGAAGGTTTGGGTTGTGTTCTCACCGGCAGCATTGCCGCGGGTGAGGAGAAACATGGGCTGGAGGAGCAGCAGAGGTGGCACTGGGAGGCCAGGGAGGGAAGGGTCGGTGACAGCCAAGCAAAGGGGAGACAAAGCATAAGAAAGGACAATGAAGATACTGGAAAAGCAAAAAGTCTCTGATGTAATTTCTGCATTCAAAAAGAATAAATATGAAATAAAATGTTTATTGGTTCCTGAGTACTTACAGATAAGGACCAAATCATTGGGGGCAAAGAGGAGGTGATTAATTCACTTAGTGAAGAAATTGGAGTGTAACAAAGAGGCTTGGAATTAGTATCTCCACACTGCTGATATTTTCCCATATTTAGAAGAACCTGTTATTTAAGTGCCCTGTTTCTGAAGCATCTAACAAATATGAAATGGAAGTAATTTTGCAATGGTACCCAGCGGCCATCATATACTTTTCTTTTACATCTGTAAGATAACACTCATCCTAAAAAAGTATCTACGGGGGAGCGGGGGAGAAAGAGCTGCAGCTGCTGTAGGAAGGATGATTCCTAATTGCCAGACTTTTATTCATTTAGACTATAGAGTCTGAGTTGATTTATGCCAGTAACCTGTGCTTATGAACAGCCGCCCTGGTTGGCAAGGAGTTCGACCTCATAGATGATCTTGTAGGACTGCACCTTGACGTGGTGCCTGGTGTGGTACCAGTATGGATGAGAAGGCTACAAACACGCATTTTTTAAAGCTGTCACTTCTTTATTTTAATTATACTTGTATTGAAAACCCAGACTTTTCACCCTACCACAAAGTGCTAAGCATCTCTGTCAGTTGAGTTAAACTCACTAAAGAAGAATAGGCAATGCCAAGCACAGATTCCCTTCAGATCATTAAACAAACAATTTTTTTTGGCTGATACGAAAGCCACTTTTTTTTTTTCCCCAAATAGAAGCCCTCACACACCAAACATCCTGGTAGCAGAGTCTAAAAGATCTCTTAATGTGAATACTTCCTTGGCTGTGAGAAGTCAGTGTATCACTCTCCTGACCATAACATTAAATTCTTAGCCACCACAATTGTTTTCTTACTCTAAACTTAGTCCCTGATGCTATCACAGTGCTGAGTTCCCCTTACACCTGACACAGTATCTAGCACAACTGAGACCAATTCTGGTGAGGAATTATGTCATTGCCATAGTAAAGACCAACATACAAAGATCATTCAAATTAGGAGCAGCTTTGACATTCACATTCCTTTAGGGAGGAATCCAAAACAGGTTATTTTAGAGCTTCTGCTTTACTGTTCAAAAATTAAAGTAGTTAAAGGTTTGAAGAAGTGTAAAATGGGAAGTGCTGCTTTACTTGTAAGAGAAAGGAGAGTGGGTACCAGGGTATCCTTGTACTTTACTCAGAAAACCAGTTATCAAAATGGAAAGTTGAGTGCAATGTAGATGGGTGTAGAGCATAAAAAACTGTTTAACTCCCTGCTGGGTTTGGAGGACCTGGTATTTGCTGGGCTGTTCTAGATTAATACTCTTATAATTACACTGAGAATATCAGAGCTGGAGGAAGGGAGAAGAGGAAAAAGTCAATAGATACAAACTGCAGCTTCATTTTACCCCACTCTAGAGATAACCCACATGCCACAGAAAAAGCTATCAAGAAATAAGATTTGAGAATCCCACTTATTGTTGGGCTTACACAGTCACTGAAGGAACTAGACATATCTACAGCTGTTGCTCAGATTGGATTGTTTTTCTCCAGAGCCTCAGTATTTATAAGGATGAACTTGTTGACCTTTTACACCACAACAAAGGAAATCAAGAGTGATGGGTTTGGCATTGCTTTAGAAAACAAACAAATTCCCAACAAAACAAAAACAACCAAAAACCCAAACAAAACACAGAAAACAAACCAAACACAACCAAACCAAACAAACACAACAAAAACCCAATCAACCCACCCCCCAAAACCAAACCAAAAACCAAATCAAACCACACGAGAGCCAAAAAACCCAAACTATTTTGTTCAGTCTGAAGTGGCTTATATTTATTTGGAGAGTTTGGGTGGTCAATCAAGAGTTCAAAGTTGAAATTCACATTCTCTCAGCTTCCTTGTCAATGTGTTTATAGGTGGAACTAATGCCTAGCAAAGAGCTAGATCAAAATCAGAACACGTTGTTAAAAGCATGTTACCTCATTCATTAACTTCTTCCCTAAATCTACCAAAATACTTAAAAGGGGGGCACTGAAGTTTCTCAAAGGAGACACAAGCATCTTAGCCTAAAGGAAAAGGACACTGTGAATCTTCTTTGAGGGTCTCTCTGGCTATTTCTGAGGCCAATTATTTTCCCAATCACATTATTGCTGTTACTGCTCTAAGGACACCTTACCCACTGCAGTGGCCGATCACATATAACCTGAGTTTGGGGAGTTCCAGACTGCAATTCACTCTATTTGCACAAGAGATGAGAATGTGGAATATCCTGTCATACGAGTGGTTACGGGCTGGTCTGGTAACACGGCTTCTGTCCCAACATTGGTGACGCTGTTTGTCTTTTGGAGGTGAGAGCGATGGGGCAAGAGGAAACAAGTTTTTGTAACCTCTTTCCTTGCGCAGTCAAAGTGGTTTTTGCCATCTCTTGCAGCACAGTTTTTACCTTCCTCCAGCTCCAGGTTTGACAATACACTGACAGATGGTATTTGATAAGACTGGACGATACACATTATGCTTAGTTTTGGTAAGAGAAATTGGATCACAGGCCTAGACCAGATGATGATAAAACTGGAGAACTAAGGAACTGATGTGACTGGGACAGGGCAAATTATCATAAGAACTTTTTTCTTTCATCTATATTTCTCATGGCAACAAGGGCAAAATTACAACAGCTAGAAAGCGAGCAAAAGAAATGGGTGGAAATCAGAACAAAGGCAGTTGAGAGAAGGGAGTGAGAAAATGGAAGCGAAAAGCAGAAGCTGAACCAGTGAAAGCCAACAGTTAGAAGACATGAAATTTGAGACTGGATATACCGATGTTATTTCCTCATAGCTCTATTTTTAAATTATTTTTCCTGTGAAATGACACCCTTGTATTCCAACAAAGTACTTTGCATAGGTGTATGCTTTAGCGTTTCAGTGTGACACAATGAAAGGATGTCTGATAAACATCAGTTTTGGTTGCATGCCACCTATCTTGTCATTCTCACCCTTTTGTTGGTTCTCTCGACCTCTGTCAGGTTGTGTACCATTAAAAATGTCGCTAAAACTTCATTTTCACTACTGAAAGAGAGCCCTTTGTGACTTCCAGATGATAGGTAACACTTCTAGGGTTTGATATTCGGAAAAAAGTCAAAATAAAATAAACAAACAAAACATCCACCAGAAACCTTGACAGATCCGATCCAAGATCCAGCATGTTGAGAATAGAGAACTAGTGAGGCTATTTTGTAGGGTCAGTTTTGGAATAAGGCACATGAAAATCATCATGTCCAGCCAAATGAAATAAGTCAGTGCTTTGTTGGTCACTCCATCAAACAGTGCAGTGTATTTCTCCTTCAAATTAAGATGCGAATACATCCTTGAGGCTCGGTGTTATTCAGAGCAGTTATTTATGCTGGGTGGTTTCTTATGGCAGTAGATGATGGCAGGTTTTGCATCTTTTATTTTTTAATATTAAAACCCAAATCTTCTACCACAATGAGTTTAACTTTCTTACACTTTGAAACTATACATCACTCAACATTCATCCTCGTGTTAACCACAGATGAGCGTTTGCGTTCCTTGTGCATTCTGATACTTTAAAAAAGTTAATCCACCTGATGCCAGCTGCAGGTTTATTCACCAGCTCCTATTTACATAGGCAGAAATGTTTTGCAAAATATCCATATGGTTTCTTTGTCAACAGCATTAGCAGAAACAGTTGCCATACCTAAGGGCTGTCTGATCTGCAGGGGACATGGAAATGAAGCTTCATTACCATTTTTCTTTGAAACATCTTGGGTTGTTAAAGAAAAGAACAAATGAACACTCCGAAAAGCAGGAAAAATAGCGTGGTCTTTCCACAACACGCACCAGCAACACAAACACACTTACAAGTATGGGACAGAGAGATCTAATGTAATTTAGGACAAAGTGCCAAGAACGGATGACAGCAATTATAAACTCAAACTGAGATTGCTAGTCAAATCCGCTATAAGGAACCGAAAAAGGGGAGCCTGTGGGGTTTTTTAGTAGGAGAAATGCAATTATTAGAAAAGAAAAGCCTCCCAGAAGTATGTATGTGTGCAAGACAGGAGGGTGTGCAAGGCCAAAGGCACCCAGCAGATGCAGATTTGAAGCAGGGATGGACTTTACTCTTTCTCCTTGTGTTTCTTCAGAGAAATCTGAATCAGTAGCCCCAGACAATTTCTACACTACTGGTGATTTTCAGTCTGGTGACTGCACAGGGCATATTTCTGATTTTTTTTTGTAATGAATAAAAGACTCTGTAAGTTGGGTCAAATAAAGTTGACTTTTGGAAGGACCTTCAGAAAGATATGCAAGATATCTTCTCCCAGGCAGTCAGCAATAGGACAAGGGGGCATGGGCTTCAGCTCTGCCAGGGGAAATTGAGGCTGGAGATTAGAAAGCAATTCTGTGCAGAGAGAGTGGTCAGCATTGGAATGGCTGCCCAGGGAGGTGCTGGACTCACCGACCCTGGAGGTTTGTAAACTGAGATTGGACATGGCACTTAGTGCCGTGATCTGGTCAATGGACTGGAGCTGGACCAAGGGTTGGACTGGATGATCTGAGGTCTTTTCCAACCCAGTCCATTCTGTGATATGCACAGTGGTTCAAAATGAAAGAGTTAGGATAATGCAGCTTTTTGAAGGACTTGCTAGGGGCTTCAAACAGATGGTGTTTAATGCGTTTTGATTTTATTAATTTATTGTTTTAGGAAGGCAAGAAGATACAGTATGATGTTTTCTATCAACAGTTTCCTCCTCCTCCACGCAGAAGATAACCAAAGCTAAAGCTGCCAGCCCTTTACAGCATCTTGCTCAATGAGCCGTATCTCCCACCTTGATTTGCCTGCAGATTTCAAAAGAACTGCCTAAAAGATCTTTTTCTAAGCAAGATACAGATAAACCCTCTGGCAAATACTTAAATTCAACTGAAGTGTGTGGAGTAGTGTTCTAGTCGGTTTCTTTTTAGTCCTGTTCACTTCTATTTGTGCCATCGGGCAGAGTTGATTGGGAGAGCAGACTGTTTGGATATTGATTTACCTTCCTGGTAGTCAAACGCTGTATTTTCCAAAACATTCTTAAATTTTACCTGTGTTTGTGCAAGTGGAACAAAGTTTGAGGGACCATTTTCACAGCGGAATATCCAAGTAACCTGACAGTTGTTACTGATTGAACCATCTGTGACAGTCAGGAGGAGAATAAATAGTTATGTATAACACAGTGACTTTGGCACCAACATCTGTAGCATTGTCTCAACATCCACTTCTACTTTTTAAGCTGAGCAAGAGGAACACGGTAAAATTTGAGGCATTTTTGTCTGAGACAACGTATTTAGGCAAAAAGAATGAATGGTACAGCCTGGTCAGCAAAGATTTAAAACTGCACTTTGAAACGTTGTTCTCCCAGTTAAGTGGGAGTGTGGGTTTTTTGTATAGCAGTAAAATTTTATTAGTCACTGGCATTTTATGTGTAAAGCAAGAGTTTCTACACAACATTTTTTAAACTTAATTAACTTCTATTTTAAAATCTCAAAAGGCTTTTTGGAAATAAGGTGGGTGCCGATAGGATCCTCATCGCATTAGGACCCATCTGACCTTTGCCTGTTACTTACTTGGGCAGTTAATCCCAAAGCGGATTTTGGCCAACAGGTGTTTCAGAGGATGACACGTTGATCTTTAAGCAGTCATTATTTTATTCTACTGTGTAGATGGTCCCTGGAGCACGTTCTGAAGCCAAAGCAGCAACACCGTATTGAGTTTCATGTGGGGCTTGTCTTCCACAGGGTTAACAGCCTGGAGTCTCTTATATAGCAATTTATCAGCCAGCTGGCCTTTCAAATAGGCAGCTCAGAGTTAGAACTGCGTGGGAGATGCCAAGTTTAGTGGTGACTTGCAATGAACGATAAGGAGAAAGAGTGTACAACTGCACCTCCTCGCAGTTTGAAGATCATCATGGTACAAAGGGCAGGAAGAGCTGCGATCGCACTATTGCTTTCAGTCAAACAGCATCCCCTCCTGCACCAGAGCTTCTGGTGCACGTATATAATTATCCTTAATATCTGCACGCAGCATCTCTGGCAGGATTTACCATATTAAAATAAATAAATGAAGCTAGTTTAAACTGAAGTTAAATGAAGCAGGTGTTTAGAAGCTCCCCTGCATAGTTCAGACCACGTATAGCCGAGCGGGAATGATGGCAAGATTTCCTAAATTTTCACCTCAAATTCCATCAGTTAAACTTACTCTATTGCTTCTTGCCAAAAGATTATTCTGCAAATGAAGTTTTTAAGCTTAGGCAAAAAAACCCTGTGTTTGACTGCAGATCTTAGCAGTGCACGTGAACTGAGTTTGGGAAATACAGAGTTTGGGAGGAGTTTGCCCCAAAAGAGGAAACGTAGCAAAGCGTGTAGATATGTCAGGAAGTAAAGATTCTGAAAATAGGCAAAATATCCTGCAACCCGCCATCCCCCCAATTGCTTTCAGTTTATCAGCAGAAACCTGGGTAAATTGTTGCTTTTGCAAGGGTTTTTTTTTTTAGATAAAGCAAACGTCAGCTGTTTGCACACAACTTCATAGCTAAAAAAACCGATAAATAATAGTTTTGTGAGCTTGTCAAAAGGAGGCTGCTGAAAGGGGTAGAGTTCTGTGCAACGTGCACGTGCCTGTGAGAAGGATGGTAACTCAAAATCATAGCAGTGTTAGCAGCAGAAACCACCGGTCAAGGGCTGAGCTAACGATGCTTTAACACCTTGTGTCTTCCCAGCTGGTACCACGGTAACCTCACTCGACATGCGGCAGAAGCGCTGCTGCTTTCCAATGGGCAGGATGGAAGTTATCTCTTGAGGAAGAGCAATGAAAGAGAAGATTTGTACTCCCTTTCTGTACGGTACGGTGCACACAGAAGTCGCTTTATCCAACGGTTTTAAAATCTTCGCTTACTCTCAGTTTGTCTCACACACTGAGATGACCTGAGATTTCTTACTAGGGCTTGAGCCATTTTGAAACATATTCCTAATGATGTAACACAGCGGAATGGTTGTTTTGTTAGAAGAAAAATAAAATTGCAAAAATGAGAGCAATTTCCAAATCAAACTATGAGTTAATCTTATTGGCAAAACCATAATTGAATGGGTCTCCTGTACGTGTTCAGTCTGCATGGTAAAAACCTTTACGTCAGTTACAAGAGTTTAAGAAAAAGCTGATGGGAATAGAGAAGTTTCATGATGAGTGTTGTGGTAAATATACCAGCTAACAGGCAAAAACTTCACCAGTTTCTGGATCGCTGTATAGGAACCATCATCCGAGGTTCAATACGATGTTTTCCTGGATTATTTTACTCCTCAGTTTTGAGCTAAGACTTGGTTTTAGCCAGTAACACACAACCAGTTCAAACAACATCTCCCAAGATATCGGGCCCTTGAAGTCATCAGAATTACTGCAATTTACATCCGATCAGGATGCAGGCATTTCGGAGCACAGGTAGCCTATAGGCCTGGGCATTCACCACTCAATCACATTCAAGGAATCTCCCAAGAAGCCACAATGTTTTAGAGAGACCATACAAAAGGTGCTTGTATTAGACACACAAGGTAGTTGCTGCATGTCGGCTGGATTGAGGTAACCAGCCCTAAATACATTTTTAGCCTTTGGTAACTGTATGAGATATTAAGCCCCTTCAATGAAAGTTAAAGCTAGTGCCTTTAAGCCCATTTCTGCCTCACACTGAACAATTAGTGACCACAGCTCAGCTGAATCACCATAACTTCTTCAGCTAAAGTCACTTTGATCAATATAATGGTGGTAGTTATTCAATACCTTAATAGATGGTGACACAGCATACGCCCTTGAAATTGTGACTTTCTGCATGGTCAGCACCAGGAGCTGTTGTAATTTGGAAGTGTAGTCACTTGGAAACTGAGGAAAATGCAATTTGCATGTTCCCTCTTATAAAAGGCAAATATGACTCACTTCACTCATCTCTGATAGAAGACGCAGGAGCAAGAGTGCCCATACATACACTGCTGAAATTATTACGGCTATAGATAGACATTTATATAAGAAGCTTGGGGGGTGCCTGGTAGATCTGTAGGTGATGTTACAAAGTAAGTATTCAGAGTAGCAACGACTGATTTGAATGCAAGTCTTGGGAAAGAGAGTAGTCGCATTTATAAGTAACAGTATTCTGTTAAAAAAAAATAGATATATATTTTAAATTAATAATTGTTTTTCTGGTTAATATTTTTGACTGTAAAATGTAACTGAATATTATTTAATCTACCTCGAACAATTAAAAATAAATCTGTCTTGAAGGTAGTTGTGAAGGGCACTCGGGAAACAATCTATTGTAATAAAATAAAATGTGAAGAGCTGTTCTCTTAATAGGAAACAAAAGCTAAAGTGTTTGTTAAAGCAGCAAACTTATTCTCTAGCCTTAAAAGACCTGGCAAACTCTGCTACAGGCCAATTCCAGTCTTTAGTTTGGCTCCTCATGTAGGAATAAGAGTCACTTTCTGCATTACCATGTGAACTGAACGTCCCAAACTGGAGTCTGATCTTTTATTCTGTTACAGAAATTTCTGATGAAGCTGCTCCCTTGAAATGCTGAATTAGATTTTAAAACATTTTAATAATTTGCTACTGTTCTTTTAAGTTTTCCTTACCGTTTTTTGACTAATATTGAAACTTCATTTTGAAATAAGTCACACTTGTTCTGATACATTTTTGTGTAAAGCCTAATTTTAGCAATCTTAGCAGTCATTTTCTTTCCTAAAATTCTACAGCTTTTACTTTACTTTCTGCCTCACAAGGAACTTCAGTCATTACTATAGGGCTTTTTTAAAGGAAACAATGCTCAGAGACATCCCTTGAGGGTTCTATTGGCAGCTGTAAGAGGCAGCAGAGAGATCACACATTGCCTGAAATCCCCTCCCCAGCTGCATTAGCCAACTCTAAAAAGGAACTGGGAATGGAGTAGAAGTTGCTCTCATTGCAACGTGGTATTTCCCATGAAATTAAATGAAGAGATGAAAACCCTGCAGCAAAGTCACATCAGCTATTTTGCACCTGGCTTACACATGTGGGAGGTTGATGGAGGCATGTTCTATTACACAATATCATGAGTACTACATGACATATACTAGAGTACTATTCAAATAGTTGTTCAAATACATGTTTGAAATTATAATCTCTTGTGGAAGCGACGATAATCATAGAATTATTTTGGTTAGAAGAGACCCTCAAGATCAGAGTCCAACCGTAACCCAACTCCAGCACTAACCCATGTCCCTAAGAACCTCGCCTAAACGCCTTTTAAACCCCTCCAGGGATGGTGACTCCACCACTGCCCTGGGCAGCCTGTTCCAATGCCCAACAACCCTTTCCATGAAGATTTTTTTCCTAATATCCAATCTAAACCTCCCCTGGAATGAAAGTGACACTATAAATCCCTTTCTTCACTATATTTTCAGTATATTTGCTACATACACTTTCCCTAAGACAAGGTTTTCTTCGGACAATTTTGGGTGCTAGTAACATTAACAGAAGTAACGTTTTCACAGGAGAGATACTTGCACTTCACCGACTTCTGAAATCTAAATTCCCTATCTGGAAAGCGAGTCCTTGCACGCTTCTCTAAACACCATCAGCTCTCACAAACAGGTGCTGCTACTTCCCTGACAGAAAGAGAACCAAAAAGGACCCTGGTTCATATTTGACAGTGCCCACCATAGAGGAACCATTCGCCTGAGTACAGAGACGAGCAGACGAATCCTAAAGCCTTAGGTATCTAAACTTAGGTTATTAAATCTCCGTTTGCATGCAAAAAGGAGGCAGCCTATTTTTGAAAGAGAAACAGAAGACATTTCTAATGAGAAGAAAAGGGACATACAAAATAATACAGCTACACTATCAAGACTAAGGGCTAGTAAGCAAAGGGGTATCATCCAGCTTAGACACAGGACTGCAAACCTCATTGGTAAGTCTTTTTACTGATAGCCCCAAGAGTTCATTTAAATTGACCTTTCTAGGCTTTCATCATCTCATATCTGTAAAGCAATAATTAGATTTTTCTTAATAAACCCAAGTCTGAGATGTGTTGAGTATTAGTGGGGGGCAGTAATAGCAGCAGCATTTCTGCTAGAACAGCGATTTTCAGCCTGTGATCTGGGCCAGATTTGCCATAGTGGAAGCCGCTATTTAGCAACTGTACATGCCAAATGCCTTGACAATTTTTCCTTTTTTGTGTGTGTGTTTTAGGGGAAAAGATTCCGTGAAACACTTCCACGTTGAACACATAGGAACCTCATTCAAATTCGGATTTAATGAATTTTCTAGCTTGAAGGAATTAGTCATGCAT